>NC_000077.6:85146262-85470548 GCF_000001635.26 Mus musculus | reverse complement strand
TTCATGCTCAACTGTGGTTTTAATTACATGATGAACAGGCTTTAAGAATTCATAAACTCTGAAATGGTAGGATTCAGGGTCTGGCAGCCTTTCCATAAATAAATTAAAAAAACATAATCAAAGGACTTACATATAACTTCCTAACATTAAATATTTGACATACTAGCAAATTGGATGTTTTCTCCTCTTAATTCCTTACAAAAATTATAAAAAGAAACCTAAAACAACAAGCAAATATTTTAGGATATTTGCATATCCAATTGTGTCTGTGGGAAAGTGGACAGAATGTGCAGAAACCAAGCCCACACACGCACACAAACTGTCCATGTCTGAGAGGCCACTGCATCACGAACAGATTGAGCTTCCAATTATCAATGTTAATCGCAATTTTAATTCTCAGGTGCTCAGCAGAAACTCGGGTTCTAACTCTTCACTGGCAACAACACGCTTGTATTTGCCAAAAATGATGATAATTAAGATTCAGGTGAACATTTTTAAAGTTGGGTCAACATCAGAGAATTAGGACAATATGATATTGTGATAGTTATTTTCAAGTCCTATGAAATTAATTCAAGAAAAAATACCAGCCTTATATGACCTGTATCAGATTTACATATAATCCTTTTATTCCTCACATTAATATGAATATAACAGACTAGAACACCTGGTACATGAAGATAAGCTATTATTGAGTCACGATGAGTAGATTGCAAGGTATCTGATCAGTAAACATATCTGTCACAAATTACAATGTGGCAAGTGACTATTTTAGCTAATAGAAAGAATGGCTTCTTCATTCAACCACAGATCCACATTCAAAAATTATGAAAATTATTCCTCTGCTGCCTCCTGCTGCTTAAAAAGAGAAAGGCAGGATTGCAAAGATTGAAACCTGCTCCCTGCAACAAGGTATCAGAGTACTCTTGGACAGCAAACATCCTTGCCCACTAAACCAGCTCACCATTGGAACAAGAGCAAAGCAAATACATATATTAAAAAAAAATACATAAAAAGTAAAAATAAATGATCTCATATTAAAAGTAGACTTAAAATATTTAAAGTCAAATGGAAAAATAACCAATATAGTCAGAAACACAGTATACAAAAATTTATATTCACATCATTTTTTAAACTAAATTAGCACATAGGTGGACATAAAATAATCTTAAGAAACATGGCCATTAATGAGCAAATAAACTATTTTATGTTTGTAAAAGGAAAATAAATAGCTACATGAACATATTATATATATTGGTATAGAAAATATGAATATATAAGGAATTATACACATTAAATCATAGTCCAAGTAAAGTGGAGGAAGACCAGAAGAAAAAGATGACCAAAAAATAAATAAATAAGACGAGGAGATGGTGACACAGCTCAGCAGATGAGGGCATTTGCTGCCACACCTGAGTTCAATGTTCAGAAACTACATGGTAAAGGGAAAAAGATGACTCCTCTAGATTGTTCTCTGCTCCATACATGCTTATGTACATGTATACATGCAAATACACACACACACACACACACCATAACAAATTGTACCCTATGAGGACAGCTGAACTGTGCACCTGCAGTTTCAGGCAGTAGTGGCAGTAGGCACGCCTGTTGAGGTGGAACAGGTGAGCAGTTCTGTACCACTTTTGAAATACAGGAACTGAATAAAAGATGCCGACATCCAAGTCTCCCATGCAAAGGAAAGGAAAGATGAAGTGGGGAACTTGGGGCCAGTATGAACACAAACACTTTATATTTATATCATGAGAATGTGCATATATAGATGAACAAATATGTACACGTTCCCATTTTCTATATGTAAGTAGCACGTATGTATATATTAGATGTTTCCATTGAAGAGTTCTATAAAGACACACACTGGAGCACAGAACAAAGCTGACTTTCTAAAAAGAACCAGACAGAGACTGGAGGGAGAGATGGAGCCTACCAATTAACTCCCAGCTTCCTGTGATTGCTCCAGGAAGATGTGACAGCTCTGGCCTCCTAGGGCACTTGCAGATATGCACATACCCACACACAGACAGATACACACAACACACAAGCAACTCACAAACAAATAAAAACAGTAAAATAAAACCTTTAATAAGTGCAAGGAGAAAGAAGATCCAGGAAAATGGTTCTGTGGGTAAGAGCATTTGCAACTATGCACACGTGAATTAGGATCTTCAGGGAAGCACAAAAGTGCCCAGCAGGGCCACACAGATTGTGAGGAGCCAAGACAGGAAGCATGCTGGCCACCAGCCTACCTTCAGGTTCAGTGAAACCTTTGTCTCAAAAAAGAATAAGAGAAGATGGCACCTAACATCAACCACACACACATACACTCAAACACACGGAGTAAAAATGTTCTTCTAAAATTTAGTTCAAATTTGCAATGTCAAAGTAGGCCTCATGGCCCAAGTGCCCAAAACTCCATGTAAGTAACTGTACTGTGCAGCTTTTCTGTCCAGCATGCACATACATACACTGCTTCACATTATGTGACAGGAAACATTCAAGTGTGTGTCTGCAAAGCCCTGCAACTACCAAGGGAGTTGCTTCTCCACAAAAACAGTATGTAACTAATTGTAGCTCCAACTGCAAATGTGCAGCTTCCCACACGTGCCAAGGGACAGTTTACACACTTTCTTCATGCATGTCTCCAGCACTCAAGGGAAATGCATGACGAATATAAACACTAGGAGACACCACTATGTCACCCTATTTAACTGTAAGACTCTTGCATTATTTGAAAAGAATCGTTTGAAAAGAGCTATTTTTATGGGAAAATAAAGAGACCAGAAGAGAAGGAGTATAAATAGAGCACTCAGTAACATGCAAAATATCTTAATTTTTGCAGACAGGCTTTTGGAAAAGGAATTAAGGACTTCATCTAGAAAAATGGTATTTGTGAGCCCATTCTTGATTCTGTGCATTCCGGAGGCCAGTTGATTTGAGTTCTGTGGCTTTACCAAGTGCTTACTTACTGCACCACATCCTGATTTTGTCAAGAACTGTTTTGTATTATTTCATAATAATCTCAAGACACAATAACCATGTAACCAAGAAAAATGAAACAAGAATGCTAATCCTCAAAACCAACAGGACTTCTTAGACTTTATTCTACATTTACAGGTAGAGTCCTAAATGGTATAAGAAGAATATACCTTATTTTGTAATTCAAAATTTATGATTTGCACTGGACTATATATAAAGATATTAAAAATATGTGTGGCAACCTTTAATATTATGACAAACCAAGTTAATATATATAAATAGTAAATATATATATTTATATCTCTGTAAATACATATAAATACACACGCACATATATATATATATATGCGTGTGTGTGTGTGTGTGTCCTACAAGGCCTTGTGTGTGCTTTAATTATTAAAACAAATATAGAATCTAGTTGTTGACCGTATAGGGGCAATAAAATTTTCCCGTATCATATGACTCCAATCTAGTCAAGATAAAAGGCTTCACAATTATTCCTGGAAACTGGTGTCTTTTAGTAAGCATTGCTAAGATAATCTATCTCAATGCTTTAATTAATACCGAATAATCTCTGGGCAAAAGTTCCGTGAAGAAGCCAGATTAGAACAACAAAGGCTCTACGAAGCCTTTATTTAAGGACAACTACCATGTGGTGACACATGCTGCTAATCCCATTACTTCAGGACATCAAGTTCAGCCTGAGCTGAAAAGACCCTGTCACAACAACAAAGGAAGAAAATAGGATTTTTCTGTTTTAGGACATTACCTAATCTCTAATTAGGTAATGGACTGTTTTAGGGCTTACAATATAAGGCTGGCCTGGGCACCCCAGGTATGGTGGTTAGAATATGCTTGGCCCAAGGTGTGGCCCTGTTGGAAGAAGTGTGTCACTGTATGGATGGCCTTTGAGAGACTCCTCCGAACTGCCTGGAAGTCAGTCATAGTGGCCTTCAGATGAAGATGTAGAACTCTCAGCTCCTCCTGTACCACACCAGCCATGTTCCCACCTTGATGATAATGGACTGAACATCCGAACCTATATGCCAGCCCCTTGTAAGAGTCATGGTGTCTGTTAACAGCAGTAAAACTCTAACTAAGACACCAGGTGAGCCCTGATCTTGAGGTGACCATCCTGACTATGACTTCCAAGTGCTACATACACAGCTATGTGTGACCAGACACAGCTATGGATCCTTAACAGTCAGAGTAGCAGTGCATAAGTAAAGGCAAACAAAATAAAACATTCACAACTAGTATTCATCAACAGTATCAATAATAGTCAACCAAAACTAACCCACATCTGGGCCAAGTCTTACCTTATTTTCTGCATAAGCAAGCCAGCGGCTCCCAAGAGCAATGGGATTCATGTTTGGCCCAGGACAAGGATAACAACCTGCAAGTTCCAAAAAACAGTATTAAGAATTTCTATAATACCTTTTCCATGAATGTATCACTTCTTGGGGAAAATAAAAAAATTTTTTAACTACTTAAAATTCAAATAATAGTATTCATTGATTTGTTTTGCTTTGGGGCAGGGTCTCTCTATGTACTCCTGGCTGTCGTGAAATTCACTACGTAGACCAAGTAGGCTTGAACTCATACGAATCTGCCTGTTTCTGCCTCCCAAGTGCTGGGGTCAAATGCGTGCACAACCATGCCCAGCCCAATAGTCCTTTTTTTTTTTTTTTAAAGATTTATTTATTTATTATATGTAAGTACACTGTAGTTGTCTTCAGATACACCAGAAGAGGGCATCAGATCTCATTACGGGTGGTTGTGAGCCACCATGTGGTTGCTGGGATTTGAACTCCGGACCTTCAGAAGAGCAGTCGGGTGCTCTTACCCACTGAGCCATCTCACCAGCCCCCAATAGTCCTTATTATAATACTTAAATACTTATACTTTCCCCACTTCTTAGTGACTCTCCTGCAACTAAAGCAGGAAGACCTGGAAGTCACGTTTCATTAACTAAAGCCTCTATACTGTAATTCCTGAAGAACAAGATTAAGTTACAAGGAAATGACGCAAGTTCCTAAGTAAAGTTCAAAAATTTAATAAGACTTTTTGGAGAGGACAGGAAAGTCTAAAATGGTAGGAAGGGCGAAAGAGCAATTATAACCATGTGCAAACGTATCAGAAAGAAAATGATGCTACAACGGTAGAAAGGGAGGGTGAAGAAACGTGGGCAGTGGGCAGTGAGCAACATCAAAGGATGCCTCTGTAGCAGGATGCGGGAAAACCAGATGATGTCATATAGTCTGCTAGCATGTCTTCTCCCAGTACCAGCTGCTGAAACCAACGAGTGTGCTAGGATGTGCCTACTATTGTTACTTCTAAGTTCTTAGTTAGGGGCTCACAGGGATCTGCCCTCTTCTCTTCATGTTTGATCTCTCCTGCCTATCAGGGTGTCTAGGGATTCAGGATGGTGCTGTCACTGCTGAAGGCATGTTGTGCTGGCACACAGAAAACGCGGGCATCCTAAAGACTGTACAAAGACAACACACACAAACAAAAGTGCCCTACTATGTAGTATGAAGTACTTGGAGATTTGAAATTCGCATCATTTCTGTTATAATGAGACATCTAAATGCTAAAATCACATTAGAGGTAGTTATTCTCCAGAATTAGCTTTAAAAACCAAAAAGGAAGGTTTAGGAGACAGCAGGACATATAGTCCATGCTAAGACTAGAGACTGAACTAAAACCAAGAAAGATTGCCTCAAAAAAAAACCTAAAAATCTAAACAACCTAATTTTAAATCAACTCCCATAACCATTCCCACTGATACATGATGCTTCTCCAAATCTTCTTTGATTCCAACCTAAGGAAGACACCTACTGGCTCCAGGCTCTCAGAGTAGTGGCGTAAAATTGTTTTCAAAACACTATTTTTCAGGTAGAATCAGCCACAGATCATTATCCCAGACTTATAAGCATAACGCCTCTAACAATTAACTGTGACCTCTAGCTAACTATAAAAACAAGTGAACTGTGTCGAGAGTAGAGATTTAAAACTCTGAAATATTACAAGGAATTCAAAGATGTTTACAATGCCATTTTAAAAAGTAAACAGAGGCAACTGGGCATTAGCAGAACTGGGGCTTTCAAATTAAAATCAAGATAGATAGAATCCAAGATCCCCATATCAATTCCTATCCCACCGAAGACAATTGTAGTGACCACACAGTTAATGGGAACACTAAGGGCACTGAGGAAGGGGGGTTGCAGGGAGACTGGCCTAATTTCTTGTTCGAGTAAAGAATCTTAAAGGCACAAGAAAATGATGCAATTTTACCAGAAAGCAGGCCAGAAAGCTGTTCTGAACAGAGGTATAACTTGAACATAGTTAGGAAAACAAGACTTCAATACTCTGAGGCCTATAGGCCTGAGAGGACCAGAAAGACCTCAAACTCTGCGGATCTGCCTGCCTCTTCCTCCCAAAAGCCAACACAGAGGCTAAAGGTAACACTACCCCATCATGCCCACCTCAGTCCACTAACCTTTAACAAACATACTCAAGCAAATCAATGGTCAAAGTTACCTATATGCTAATGAACCTGGACACCACATACAAAAAGTCCTTCAGAGCTATAAGACTGATGAGCAGTTAAGAGCACTTCTTGTTCTTGCAAGGGACCCAGCTCAGTTCCACCCCATATCCCCATGGCATCCCTCAGCCTTCTGCAGCCCTAGTCACAGGGGGTCTGAAGCTTTCTTCTGACCTTTAAGGACATCAGGCTAAAGACTCATAAACATAAAAATAGTAAAATAAATCTTTAAAAAAACTGTTTAATTTGTTCAGAAAAGATGATATTTAAAAGTACAACATGAAGCCAGGTGTGACCTGCACGCCTTTAGTCCTAGCACTAGGGAGGCAGAGGTAGATGGACCTCTGAGTTGGAGGCAAACCAGGTCTACAGCGTAAGTTCCAGAGCAGCCAAGGCTAAACAGAGAAACCTTGTCTCTAAAAACAAAACAAATAAAAACCAAAATGAGGAACTCTGCGTGTGTCCTCAGGTTTAGAATAACAGTTTCATACATTTGACAATACACAGCTTTGGCTGAAAAAATTTTTTAAAGAACCCCATCAATATGAAAAACAGGCGCTGGAGAGATGGCGCAGTGGTTAAGAACATCTGCAGAGGAGTTCGGTTCAATACCAGTACCCACATGGCTTACAATCTCCTATAAACTCAGGGCCAGAGATCCAATCCTTGCTCTGCCATCTGTATGCAGAAGGTACACATATAACACAAATATACAGATACAGTCAAAACACTCAAAACAGAATCAGGAAGTAAAAGGACAAGCAGCAGAATGGAGGGACATATATCTGTAACCTAGAAGTGACAGGTGACACATTTTAGAAAACAAGTCAATATTGAGATACTTTTAAATTAAAAATGAACTAAGGCATAAATTATCAAAGGTATGAAAAGTAACCAGAATAACTGACCATCAGGAAAATATATATAATTACAAAAACTTGCAATCAAATGTTCATAGACAAGAAAACAGAAAACACGCATACACATAAAAGCTGGAATGTTCTCAGGTTCACACGAATGGCACCCATAACATTCCAGAAGGATACAGAAAGCAGTTTCCATTATCGATTTACAGATACATGTCTAATACCCATGAAATTTAGGATTATTATACAAGAACTAAGAACTGATGATCAGGTGTGATGGTGGGTGTGTCTATAAACCACCCTTGGAAAGCAAAGGCAGGAGTATAAGGACTACATAAACCCAGGCTAAGGGGTGAAAGGGGAGTGGAAGGGGAGAGGAAGGACACAGACAGTGAGAGGGTGGAGGGATAATGAAGGCTGCAAACAGGGCCGAAGGATATCTCTAAGCTCTTTTAGACAGCAGCCATAAGATCCAATGTTAGATCAGAGTACTCTGAGCGCAACCCAGAAATATGCACACAATTTGGAAGCTGACTGAGACATCATGCCTATGATTAACCTTTTAAGGTTCTGTGAGCTTAGAGAAACTGTATTTTTTCTCTGTTCGTCTGTGTGTATATGAAACGTATGATTTTGAGCACTATGCCATCCAAGATCTCAAGAGGTGGGAATAACGGGCAGTGAACAGAAAGCGACAGTTGAGGTCACCACACATATACATATGTGTAGTCTTCTGCACAGGACCAGGAAACAGCAGAGAAGCCCTCTTGCCTTATGAATAACCCAAAGCCACTGAGGTAAATTTAACATATAAACTGACCCAGAAGGCAGGGCTTACCAATCCTTTCTGATTCATACTACAAACGTAGGGAGTGGTAGTTACAAGGCAGCCTGGATAAATACCAAGGCACTGCCTTCCCAAAATGAAAAATATATAAATCAAGCAAGCTTCTCTTACCCGAAATTATAATTTTGCATTTTAAAGCTACTTTAAACTCATTTCCATGTGTTCCATGTGTTGCTCATCATTAACATAAACAAAGAACAGACATTCTAACACTAATAACATTAGGACTGCACAAAGTAACTTTCCTTCTCAAACTGAAAACACAGGCAGATGCAAGGAGACTGTTTATCAGACACTCTGGTCTCTCTGGAGACTGCATCTGCCTTTCAACTTCAAAGGATCCTTAAATGACTACTAATGACATCTATCAGTCTTTGTCTTTTGTTTTCCTAATCATCCCTGGGTTTTAGATTTCCACACTGGACAGCTGCTTAAGTCCAACTTCTCTGTACATCCAAACAAAGGTGTCTCCTTTCTTGTCCTGTTGGATGCGCTCTGTTACCAGTTCTCTATCAGCTCCCTTTACCCCGTCCATCTACTCTTTGGCACAAATCCCCATGATGCCCGCTCTGATGGGCACCGAAGACTCTGCTCATTTTACAATACTCACATTGTTTTCATGCATAACTAAGGCCTTCAGCTAAGGCTGCATTATGCAAAAGCTTCCCATTCTACTTCAGAAGCTAAATGTCTGCACGATCAAAATGACATCCTCACTAAGTAGAGATCTCGTAACTCTTCGCAGGGCACAATCTTACTTCTTTCTGAACAAAGTACCAGGCTGGAGATGCAGCTGAGTTGGTATATGCCTTCCCTGCCTCATGCCAAACTACAGGCTCCATCTACAGCACTGTAAAACTAGGCATGACAGACCTATAATCCCAGCACTCCAAAAATGGAGGCATGGAGATAAAGATGAGGCCACCCTGAACTACATGAAACACTTTTTAACATACAAACTACCACAGTGGGTATAATAAATGAAGAGCAGACACATGCTACAGGCGAATGCGCTACCTCAAAAGCCAATGCAGTGTGCCCACCTCCCAACACCTCTGTCAATCTCTGCATCAATCAAAATTAAAGCATAGAAAAATACGTGAGATCTGTATCAACTTAAACAGTTAAGAAACTACCTGAAAGTCTGGAGTAGAAACTGGAGAAAAACAAGGCTCAATAACGTTATGGAGTGGCACTGTTTGCCAACTGCATATGAATTTAATCACACTGAATTTGGTTTGAAATGTTTTTATTAGTGGTGAGGGTATGTTAAATTTTGCTTTATTTGAAATAGAGTCTCAATAGCTAAAGCTGTCCTGGAACACACTTATGTAGCCCAGGCTTCAAATTCTCAGCAATTATTTTGTTTCTGCTTCCGAAATGCTAGAATTTCAGGTAGAAGCCACCACCATGCCAGAAATCATGACTTAAATGTATTGAATGATGGTGTGATGCAATGATCCTAACTCTTGCTGAATGTCATCAATCTTTGTTAACTACAAGTCACTTGGATAAACTCAATCCCTGGAGTTCAGAACTGAGACCGCTAAGTCCCAGAGGGGTGTACGACAGGGACAAGGACTGACTGCAGGCATTACTTATGGTAGGAAGCAAGAAATCAAAGGTTCCTATTGTTGTTTTCTAAACACTTGATGATTTGTTTGTTTGTTTGCTTGGTTTAGTTTGGTTTGGTTTGGTTTGGTTTGGTTTGGTTTGGTTTGGTTTGGTTTGGTTTGGATTGGATTGGATTATTTCTTTCTTTTTCAGTTCTGGGGACTGAGCCCAGTGCCTCACACAAGCTACACAAGTGCCCTAATATATCCAACCCCAGTTCCTTTTTACTTTTTATTGAAAAAGTTTCTCACTAAATTACATGGACATGACTTGAACTTGAAATCCTCCTGCCTCATCTCTCTATTAGTTTGTCAGAATGACTGTAATCTCTTTAAGGCATCCCCAGTACATAAGCGTCATTGCACATATTCTGAGAGAGTATGTGAGAATCCCCTGGTGACAGAATACATGACAATAATGGCTTAGCTGTCAGTTGTATGTCACTTACAAGGGACCAGAAATACTGTAGACACTTGCTCATCTCTGAACAATTCACATACTATGCAAGGGTACAGAAATGCAAGGTTAAATATTTAGAAATATTCAGTAAGGAACACCCACTGAGACACACACACAAGGATGGAAAAAGACAAAGAAATAAAGACTAGAGAGGGAAAAAAAACAGTAAGAAATGCCTATAACCCACTCAGGGGCTGAGGCAGAAGGATGACAACTTTACTGTTATTGTGGGTACAAACTGAGAAAGATTCTGTTGAAAGGGAAGAAACAGAACAAGACAAGAGAGAAAGGGAAGGAGGAGATGGGAGGAGGAAGGACAGGAGGGGAAAGGATAATAAATAAGTAAATAAATAAATCTACGTTATTATATTAGCATTAATACAAAGAAATTTCATTGAAATATAGAGTGCAAATCACCAACTCTAGCTTCTTCAGTGCATCCAAAATATTAAGTATAAAATATTAATCCAATGCTAATAATAAATAACAAAAATTATATATTTGTTTTAATTTGAATGTTACAAAATAATTAAGCCTCTGTGTTCTTTAAGTCAAACAGTTAATATAAATATAAACAGATAATATAAAAATGTAATTAATATAATTATGTATGTGTTGCTAGCACTCATGAAAAGGCTACATGCATTTGCTAACTAAGTTGCTAACTAAATACCATACCAATAAAACATACCCTAAGCCTACCTGGCTTAATTATTTGTCCATAATGAAAGTATATTTTAAAGTGTATGTTAAATGAATTGCTGATTTTGCAGCTAAATATCCACTTAAAAAGTAAATTATAACTCAGTAAGTTAGGTCAGGAAGCCAAGCTGGAGATGTCTGAGTTCCAGTCAAGCCTGACTCTGTCATATGGATAAGGATAAAAAAAAATTTAAAAAGGCCCGGCAGTGGTGGCACACGCCTTTAATCCCAGCACTTGGGAGGCAGAGGCAGGCAAATTTCTGAGTTTGAGACCAACCTGGAACTCACCTGGCTGTCCTGGTGAGTTCCAGGACAGCCAGGACTATACAGAGAAACCCTGTCTGGAAAAAAAAAAAAAGAAAGGAAGGAAGGAAGGAAGGAAGGAAGGAAGGAAGGAAGGAAGGAAGAAAGAAAGAAAGAAAGAAAGAAAGAAAGAAAGAAAGAAAGAAAGAAAGAAAGAAAGCCAATCCTGTTAGTCTCCGTCACCCTTTAATGTTGTAAGACCCTGAATTGATGGAGAAGTAACAACCAAGGAATATACGCTGGGGTCAAGTTAGAAGGGACTCCACAGAGACTCCTAGCACTGAAAATAGTAATAATCACAAAGTCAGAGAAAACAATTAAGGGAATGAGGGGATAGGACAGTTTTACAATTCTTTATGGTCTACAAAATGTGACACATGCACTGTACTGAATTGTCACATCTTACTGAATATAGTACCAGATGCATGTAATTATCTATAATATATAGTGCAGTTATAACAAAGAAATTGTCCATTAAGTAAAGGAACAATATCGATATACACTACTACCTGAAGCCTGATATAGGGTAGCTACTCGGCAAACATCTGTGTAAGTCTGTAATGTATTTCAAGTTCACTGCAAAATGGAGACCCACTAAACTATTTCTGTAAGATATACATATCGGACTCACTGGGGAAAACTGTTAACTTAGTTGGCTGCAGGAAAAACAAAATTAAAAAACTGCTCTGTCACAGACTCACTAGGGTACAGGACAGCTAGCTGACCCTGGTTGGCATGTCCGGATTGTCTCTGTCCTGTACAAATGAGTATGGCAAGCCTGCATATTGCAGCTCTCAATATTATCTATCTATCCCTTACTTCCCACCCTCCCATTTCAATCCTCTCCTTCTCTTTAAAACCTAGCACTGAATTCATGTTTGAAAACAGCTTGAAACTAGATGCTATGCTAATTTCTGAGCTCCTGACAGCAGTGAAAGTCACGGAGCAAGACAGGGGAGAGTGAAAAGTGCAAATGGAAAACCCTTCCCACAGCACCACCGGTCACTTTTTTAAGTATGCATAACATTTAGTGATGTGACAGCAGCTTCATAAAAACAGCTACAGCAACCAGTGAGAACCACTCAGTTCAAGTGCAGGAGAAAACCTTACACCGTGTACAGAAAGACCAGGAAAGCACTCTGCCTTATAAGTAATGGTGCCCACAGGAATCACAGGAGGAGGCAGTGTCGAAACCCATGGCTGACAGCATCAAGTCAGCAACAGAGACACAAACGCACAAGACACAAAGTAAAAGGATTTGGTACATACTTGTGACAAAAAATTTTTTTGTGAAAGTACAGCTATCAAAGGCAGCAATTTTCTCCTGCAAGACTACGACGAGGATCCTAAAAGTAAAGAGGAAAAAACCGGAAAAGGGACGTGAGTAAACGTGAGATTCTATGAACTGAATCATAAATAATTAAATTATACGTTTAAAACAGAACATTTTAATACATAGAATAAAAAAAGCAAACTCTAAAAATCTCAAAGTAAAAACAATGAAAATTTTCATATAAACAAAGAAAGTGACAGTTATTCTACAGCTGAAAAGTGGCCTACAAACACTTTCATTTTCATATTCTCAAATTAAACAGACGGCATTGAGAATGAATAACATTAACCAGTTGGGTGCTTACTAAAAGCAGTGTTCAATGATATTTAAAGGCAGCATTAAATATAAAATGGCTTTATGTAATCTATCGCTCTAAAGATTGTAGAATTTCTCAGCACATCCAACAAAACCAGAGACATTTGCAGTGAGCATAAGTCAGAATTTCTCAATGAGTCAGTATATTAGAATTTAGCAACAATCGGCATAAACAGTAATTTCAGAGAACAAAGTTTACAAATAATCAGGGTAATAATTTGTAAAATAAAGAATGTATAATTCCACTAATACTTTGATGTAAGGTAAAATTGCTAAAATACATCACAAATATTGAATTAAGAGTTTACTATTTCTTGCAGAAATACAAAAAACACAAACTTAATGATTATTTTAAAAAATCATCCTTAATATTAGATAATCCAAATAAATCTTATTTTAACTTAACATGCAAATCTAATTGACAAATGCTAAAAACTGATCAGGAAAATATTATGATTTATTGTGTAAAAACACACCAAACAAGTCTTGTAAAAGTAGAAAACTTCCACTTACTGATGCAGAAGAATTCTAAATACTATTACTCCTATTATGCCATTGCTATTATTATTCAGCTGTCTGTTGAAAACTCATCTGGTGTTTGTTAGCTGTTTTATTGTTACTAATTACATAATCTGTGGAATGTTCTATATATTATACACTTGTGCATATATAATAGACAGAGACATTGTCCCCATAAAGTACACAATACAAACTTCATTTGTGTCCTATCTGTAAAGACTGTCCCAAGCCCTCCCACATCCTTCCTCAACTCCTCACACTCCCAGCACCTTACAGAGGCAGTATCAAGGTTCCTGTTGTTCCCTCACAGACAATATCCATCATTTTTTTTAAAAAGTCACATAATGGAGTGCACAAAAAAAATTTAAAAACAAACAAACAAACAAAGCCAGACCCTATTCAGTGAGCAGAACCTTCCCTTCCCCAGGCGTGGTGAAGCAGGCCAGCAGGCTGAGGAAGGAGGATCAAAAGTTCAAGAGCTCCTCAAACTATATATATAGTAAGATCGTATCTGAAAAATTATGAAATCAAGAGACCATGAAACTACAAAATAATCAAGCTAAATTATACGTAAATCAATATATAAAAACACAGATAATTTCAAGTATCCTATTTTTAAAAGTACCTTAAATCTGTAAAGTGGAAGAATAAGAATATAAATAGTAACCAACCAAGTTAAGGTTGCATGCAAGTCACTGCAGTACTTGCCACTAGTCACAGTCAGTGCATAAAAGAGTGGCATAATCACAAAACATAACCAAACATATATAGATGGGACCAATAACAGAAACTCAAAGTAAGCAAATGGGCACCGGAATTTAAAAAAAAAAAAAAAAAAGGAGGAGGAGGAGGAAGAGGAGGAAGGGGTCATGCATTCCACCAATTCCACTTATAAACCTGGCAGGACTGATAAAAGAAAGGAGAAAGAGCTCCGTCCTCACCTATCGCCCGACACTCCAGTCACCACACAGATCAAACACAATCGCTACAAACAGCCTAGTGCCCAGGGGTCAATAAAGACAAAGATAACCGAAAACTATACCAGCAAAATGTAATGTCCATGAATAAAATGCTAAACAATTTTTAAAGTACCAAAAAGAATTTTTAATACTAACTAGCCGGGGCTCTGGTCCTAGATCTGGATCTGGCAATAAATTGTTCTGCTTGCCTTCTCCGCACCACACTCCACCCTGTCATCCATCAGAAATCATGAAAAGCGCCTAACTAAAACCCCGGTGTGTATACAATTCTGAGGTAGAAAAGTTTTACATTTACAAGAAACAGGACACCAGATGGCAAGGAAGAAACTCTCAGTAGATAAAGTCAGGTGAGCAGGGAGCAAAAAGGTGTGACACATTACTGTCAGCTACAGGAAGGAGTGCACAGGAGAATTCAGAGCAGAGAGAACTCATGTCCACCTTAAACTTGAGGGATAAATTTTGGTAGTATAATAAAAGTGGGTGTGCCTGGTGGAATACAGACATTGAAACAGCATACAGACAGTGGGTTAGATCAGGATGGAAGCAGGTGTAGTGAGAACTGATCAAGCTCTATACGCAATAGGAAAGAAGAGGTGGGTGGAACAAACCTTTGGCCAATGGTTTTAGAAGATGGGTTCAGTGAGTCCAATGTGAAGACTGACCCTGATACATCAAATCATAGGAACTACGGTTAACTAGAACAGGAACAGAGGTCAACCAAGGACAAATGACAGTTCCTACTTTCAGACCTTGAGGTGGTACCTGGAAGGACATATCTAATAAGGATGGAAAGATATGGATGACAGCTAGGCCTGTGGGGCAGACTTATAATCCCAGGTACTCAGAGGCAAACATAGAAGAACAGGGTATTCAAGATGAGCCTAATCTACACATTGAAGCGGAAAGGTATGGTCAGGACCCTAATGGTAACAGGCTATATAGCACCTGTGAGGCCATGGGTTCAATCCCAAGCACTGAAAATTACTAATGAGGGTAAAGACCATGATGATGGGAGTTTTATGGAAGCCAAGGAAATCTGTCATACATGCTCCAGTTCGGATACAAGGAATAAAAGGGCATTCACCAGAGTGAGCAGCCACACATGGTAGCCTGCAATCATGCACAACTGAAACCACATAAAAGCACATGTTACATAAGAAGTGGAATTAGACTGCAAGGGTGGGAAGCAGAGACCCACGGCTCCAGCGCACAGCACTCCGCTGCCCACTGCACAGAATGCACTCTCTCGGGACATATTGTCGCCGAGTTGTCCTCATTGGCCTTGGGTTTTACCTGAAAATAGTTTTGTCTCTTGGGCTCTGTATACATAAATTTATGCTCTTCAGGAAATGTATAGATCCATCTGGCTTCCTGTTAAACTTTCTACTCTTCTTTCCTATGCTCATGGGCTCCAGTAACTTTTTCTTATTTTTAGTGCCTCTTTTCCTTCTTCCCGCTTGGATTTATGAGACGGTGACATGTATCACAGACTAGCCTCAGGCTGGCGACTTAGAAGAGGATGTCCTCCTGCCTTATCACTCATGTTCTGGAATTACATGGCTGTGTCAGCATGTCCAGCAAACTGCATAATCTCTACAGACCAATATTAATTCTCCCTGCACTGAGTTAACTTGGTACACCCAGTCAGAAGTGCTTGGTGGGCCAGGCGTGGTGGCAAAAGGACAGCCAGGGCTCGTTACATTGAGGAACCCTGCCTTGAAAGACCAGATGTGCTTGGTGCATGCCACTCTCAACACCTTTCAGCATCAAGGGGGCTAGGCCTTGAGCACATTGCTATCTGTGCTTTCAGTGTGCGTCAATCCACTAGCAGGACTGACATGCCTGGTCTCTGCTCCTCTTCACACTGTGGGTAGTGGAGAGAGGGCTTCCTCCCCTGCTCCCCAGTGCTGCGGGCTGCATCTCTTATCTCAGTCCATCTAAAGCTGTGAACTTGTGTCGGCCAATCAGGTGGCAAACAGGAGGGCCTGCTCTGTGAACAGCTACTGGCACTCTCACACTGTTCTAGTCACCTGCTTGTGTGAGCAGCCTGACACTCGGGGTGGAGGAACTCAATTCTGACAGCAGAAAGGAAAACGTGTAACAGCATCAGGAATATTTTAAGTCACAATAGTTGCTTTACTTAAATTATGTAATTACTGAAATGACTTCACAGAAACAGTGTCTGCACTTCCTCTCCCATGACTTTATAGTACCTGACTAAAGTCTCATCATCAAATCAAGTGGAGATGACAACAGCAGGTCATTCTGAGAACTCCCTGAATGAACCTCTTCGTGAACAGTCCCGGAAGTACGCACTGAGATACCTAGTCAGCCCTCAAAAGGTCCAGAGCCCCTGATGAAGGCAGGAGGGGCCTCTGTGTTAGTGCTGCTACCCTGAACCACAGGACTGTGCTCACCTCCCCTCTGCACACTTTTGCCCAGAAAATGCTGCACTGCACAAAAAAAAAAAAAAAAAAAAAAAGAGTTTGCATACACACACCCATCTGGTCCTGCACGAATCCCCAGTCTCTGAGGATTCTCTCAGGTACCTGTCAGCTATATACTTGCCTCTGAGGAGGTGGAGCATGAGGAAGGATCTCTGACATTGTCCTAAAAGGTCTCCTGAACCCTTGTTGCGGATCTCAGAATTGTCCTGTGTAGTTACAGCATTCACTCCTGAATCATTGTGTAATACAGCTGTGGTGATTTTGTGTGCAGCTGTTAAGGATCTGTGTGCTTTCTGAAGAAAGGCAGGTCCAGACCCAGGTGACTATGAAGATTTGGGGGGAATCAGGAGCTTTACTGTGAAGCTTTTGGCTACACATACACTATGGTATTAATATTTAAACAGCAACTATATATTGTTGATTTCCTCTCTAACTTAAGTTCAGCAAACAATTTAAACAAAAAAAGAGTCAGAGTTTTGCTGCTCTGTGTAAATGTTCATGAATTTATAATATATAAAGAAAGAATGTATATTCTGATGTTGCATTCTAATAAATCCATTTGGGAAAGCTTGGAAAGTTCCTGGCCGCAAACCGTTCCCCACACAGCTCTGAGACAGGGTGAACACAGTGTACTGTTTCTAGTTCACTAAGTCCTTCCTCGGCATCTACAACTCGCAACTTGAGTTTGAGTGTACTCACAGACACAGAATTGATTTCAGGGCTTCCCACACACAAAAGACAAATTTCTTATGCCCCATGTTTGGGGCTTTTTTGTAAGATTTACTTATTTACACTCATTTTTGAGAATGTGGGTTGGCATGGACATACTGTCAGAACGGTGTGGATGTGTGCGGAGCTCAAAAGACAATGTCAGATATCCTTCCTCATGCTCCACCTCCTTAGAGGCATCTTGTACCCAGACTAGCGGGCCCATGAGCATCCCAGGATTCCGCTGGCCCTGCCTCCCACCTTGCCTTAGGATTGTTAGGGCAACCGGTGCCTGTGGTTCCTCCCTGGGTTCTTGGGGTTGAATTCCTGGAGCTGTTTTTCACAGAGCCACTCTCCCATCTTAAGTGTCTGCTCTTAGTGGCAGAAGATTTGCACTTGGTATCTCTGACTCTGGTCAAGGTTTTTCTCTTCCCTCCTATGAAGCAAAGTGCCACACAGACTGAATTCCTAAGATTCTTTCTTCTCTAACAGCTTGTGTAAAAATGTTATTAACACTAGAATTCACACAGCTTAATCTACATTTGAATATTTTCTCATAATTTTAAAGAAAGAAAACTGATCACAACCACTATTGTGAAATGTTAAGGAATAAAAAAGCATACTAAATCATTAGGCAAAATGCAGTCATGCATGCCTAAAACCCAACACTGAAGACACTAAGCCCAGAGGACAACAAGACCAAGGAGAGCCTGGGTAACCTGGCAAGACTTTGTAACAAAATAATATAAAGTTAGAGGGGGCAGAGGGCAGCCCAGTCCTCAAACTAATGCTTAAGGGCTCAGGTTGAAGTTTTATGCATGAGTATTTGCATATGTAACATCCAGGTTTGACCTCACCACTGAAAAGGAAGAGAAACGCCCCATTCCAATACTTGATTTCCTGTACTCTCAAGAACACCGCCTGTGATCCTCCATTTATATAAATTCCACTCATATCTCTCTACATCGAATAACAACTCGTGGCTAGATCAGGAGGCTGGAAAGTACTCAATGTGAAATCTTAACTGTTTCATTGGAAAGAAATTTGAACTTATTTTCAAATTCAATGACTAGAAATCACCTGCCTTCTACATGTCAAAGAGACACATTATAATTTGAACATAAGCTTATGAAAAACACTTACCGCTTGTTACAGTGAAGATCATAAATGGGTGTTTTAAACTGAATGGACTTGACCATTTCCCCAGTCCGGAGTGAATACAGATCCACACAGCAGTACGGTGGTGTCGTGCTAAAAAACAAACATTACTTTAAGTTAAGGAGAAAAGACAGCACAATAAACATTTTCTCAGCACATGATACCAAGAAATATATTTAGTGGTTATCACACAGAATAAAAATAATACAGCCAGGCAACTCATTTTTTAAAATGTAGCATCAGGTCCAGGAGGGTGACCCAGGCCTTTATTTCCAACACTGCAGAGGCAGAGGCAGGCAGAACTAAGAGCTCCACACCAGGAATGGCTGTAGAACTAATGCTGTGAAGGAGAACATCTCAATTTTGTAAACAGATTAGTAACATGCTCATGGTAAGAAATGCTTCCTAGATTTGATTAAAGGATTAAAATGATTTCAAAATGAACAAATAAAATTGGTAGATAATGTATATGGATGTAAAAGTACTGCAGAGTATGATGCAAAAATTAAGTGGTAGAGAAAAGGCTCATTTTCTCAGTTGAGCTCAGCACAGGAAGTCAGTTCTGTGCATAACTGAAAACCCAGTTTACAGGGAAGAAAGCTGCCTGTATTTACCATAAACTTGGTTTTGTGTGTATATAAAGCTCAAAGGTGTGAAGAGAAGGACACAGATTATGTCCCTGAACGTTAAAGAAAACTGCTGTGGCTGATACATACTTGCCACCCGAGCTCCAGCCCTAGTTGTCTCTCACCTATACCTACACCATGTACCCCAAGAGACCCAAGATACTGTTTAAACACACACACACAGAATTAAAATTGTAAAACAAATATCATTTTAAAGCACAAAAACAGTAAGATTCATTAGAAACTGGCTTCCTCTCTGTATAAAAATAGACAGCAGTTGAGTGACAGCAGGGAGCAGTGTGGCACAGAGCACTAAGTGGGCTGAGCAACCCTTGGTGTTGGGGAACTGCTGTCCTCCATGACAGTAAGGTATTACCTTGCATGTACACAGCAACTCAAGAGGGAGAAATTTTCTGAAATCTTGAAATTTAGTTTCTAAAATTAACAAAAGTAAAATACTACACCCAAAATTAATCTGACCCTTTACTGCTAAGAGAACAAGTTAGCAACCAATGAAGCAGTGTGTCCTTTCCAGTGAAGTGCTCATGGCAGTGGAAGCCAACTGCTTCACTGGTCCCATGCAAAGAATTCTTTTCCAAAATCCCCAGACAGGAGGAGAACTGCCACAAAGCCTCACTTCAATACTAACTGAACTAACAAGACAACACTATAAACAATGTACATACTGGGGAACCACTTAACCATTAGTAAAAAGAAGTTATCTTTTAAAGTAAGATTTCTTATTAATTCATGAGGCAGCCAAAATCTTCCCGACACGTTCTCTTGTTCAGTGATTGATTCACAGACAGCTGACGAGAAAGTTCCCATTAAACTCTGGGTCTATATATCTCACAACTTGCTACACTGCAAGACAAGCTCTGCTTTGTCCTGCCACCCCCCCCCCCCAACATGTGTGCCAAAGAAGCCAATACCATAATAAAGTTATATATATATATAATAAAGTAGTCCAGGTTCTAGAAAGCTCAGTGATCGGGCCACTGGACCAGACCTCGCATCAAAATGATGCTGATTTTTAAAGAAACCCAAGGATGTAACTAGTTATTTCGAGTGAAAGGTTGAGTCTATAGGCTCAACAGATTGGATACAACTAAATTAGAAAATGAGTGTATAAAATCCTCTGAATCAGTACAGAGAGACTGTCTTTTAACACACATGTATCAAAATGAACAATAAATATAGTTTGTAATTTTTATGATAAATACAGTGATGGATGTAATTTGGCTCAATTGAATTTTCCTTATATAAATGAGGTGTTTTATAGTAAGTTACAAAGCAACAATTGGTTAGCAGTTGTACACGACTCATATCCATGACAGGGGTTGTTAATATTTCATAGGGAAAGGCCTGATTTTCATATATTATGATAGCCAAAGGAATGGAATTTCCAGACATTTAAGTGAGAAAGGTTGATTATGTCTAGTTAAAGGCCAAGGCTTTTTTCCTTACTAATGAAAAAGTTTTCTCTAGAAGCAATTGTAAACCACAGGACAACCTGGATCCCATGATGAGAAAATATTGAAAATATAATGAATACAGGACAGGCATCAATAAGAGCCCAGCAACATTATATATATGAATATATATATAATGAATGAATATATAGTTGAAATTACCCCAAGCAAGCAAAAATAACTGTACTTACCAACTCTGAATAATCATATACAATAAAGCCAGCCTAAACTCTCCAATTCAGAATTAACTGTGAAAACCTACTTCCAGCTCTATTCCTTATAGTCTTTCCTTCACATTCTCCTTGATAATTAGATGTTTCCAATATAACTTCTGTGTGTTGACTCTTATGTGAATTTGACACGGGCTAGAGTCATCTGAGAGGAGGGAACCACAATTTAGAAAATGCCTCCATGACCATCCAGAAACTGCCCTACCTAGGGATCCATCCCATAAACAACCACCAAACCCAGACCCTATTGCAGATACCAACAAGAGCTTGCTGACAGGTGCGAATAAAGCTGTCTCCTGAGAGGCTCTGCCAGTGCCTGACAAATACAGAAGGGGATGCTCACAACCATCCATTGGATGGAGCACAGGGTCCCCAATGAAGGAGCTAGAGAAAGTACCCAAGGAGCTGAAGGGGCTTGCAGCCTTCTAGGAGAAACAACAATATGAACTAACCAGTAACCTCAGAGCTCCCTAGAACTAAACCACCAACCAAAGAAAATACATGGTGGGACCCATCGCTCTAGCTGCATATGCAGCAGAGGATGGCCTAGTCAGTCATCAATAGGAGGAGAGGCCCTTAGTCCTTCGAAGGTTCTATGCCCCAGTATATGGCAATGCCAGGGTCAGGAAGCAGGAGTAGGTGAGCAAGGGGAGTGGGGAGGGGACTTTCGGAGGGGAAACTAGGAAAGGGGATAACACTTAAAATAATAATAATAAAAGGATAAATGCAAAAAAGGGGGGATGGAATTCCTGTTGTCAGGTTTGCAGAACAAACACATTTATCCATAAGACATCCCATGATCTAAATGACTGATTCTGGATAATAAATCTCTTACTTATAAAGAAAAAAAAAAAAAAAAAGAAAAGAAAATGCCTCCATAAGATCAGGCTGTAGGCAATACTGTAGAGCATTCTCGTAATTAGTGAATGATGTGGAAGGAAGCAGCCTTACTGTGGGTGGCGCCATCCCCAGGCTGGTGGTACTGGGGTCTCTAAGAACACAGGCTGAGGAGCCTAGTAAGCACTCCTGTGTGGACTCTGCATGAGCACCCACCTCCAGGGTCCTGCCCTGACTTACTTTGGTGTAAACTTTTCCTCTTCGACTTCCCTTTGGTTTTTGTGTTTCGTCTCAACAGGAGAAACCCTGCTGTGTTGAGAGCTCACTTGGCTGTTCAAATGGTATTTTTTTAAAATTAACTAGGAAAAGATCTTGTCTCAAAACAATAAAATGGGCACAATGTCACTCTAATTAGATTGGGCACAATCTTAAAAGTAAAAATAAAGGAAAAAAAAACTCTCAGAGAAACTGGAAATCTGCCCCACAGGTGTTGGTAATGTAGTTGGAATTTGAAATAACCTCCATATGATCTCTGTTCAGAGTACCTGGTTTCTACCCTGTGCCAATATGCTCATGTACATATACTTCCTATGTGTGTGTGCACATGTGTACACTTGCATGTGGAATATCTACCTCAATCATCCTCCCCATTTTTTTGGCAGGTCAGGTCTTTTAGTGAACCTATGGCTCACCAATTTGGCTGCCTGCATGTCAGTGAACATTCAGAATAAGCTTGCCTCTACTTCTCAGCCCTGATCCTTCACCCCGCTTTTACATGGGTGCTGGGGATCTAAACTCAGATCTTCATGTTTACACAACACCTTCTGAGCCATCGCCACAACCCCACCACACTATCTGGAAAGCTGTGGGGCCTACAGCTGGAATCAAGTCACTAGCAGGTGTGCCTTTGAAGGGTATTTATTCCTCAGCCTCCTTCTGCCCTTGGGTCTGGGCTGGTGGTCAGCTGTGAAGAGTCACATGCTCCCATCACTGACTCTGCTGCCACCACAGATGCCACAAACCACACACTCCCTAGCAGAGGGACTGAAACCCCTCTGCTGACATGAGGCACTAAGCACCTTCCAACAGGTGCTGTGAAACAGTACAGAAGTGACTCTCGCGGGTGGGAATCCAGGATGGTGGACCGCCTGTGGGAGACAGGCTGGCAGACCTCAACATAAGGCGGTACCATCTGAGGTCTGACAACTCCACTCCTAAACCTACACCCAGGAGAAGTGAAAGCATATGTCTATGCAATGTTGCTACATTAATACCCACGACAGCATTATTCATAATAACTCATGCCCATAACACACAAATAACAATGGGATAAGCACAGACAAGACTATTCTCCAATAAAAGTAAAAGTACTGACATGTTCTGCCATGTGGATGAACCTCAAAAACATTATGCTAAGTGAAAGTAGCAGAGACTTGCATGGCCTCATCCTGTAGAAATGCATTTGTCTCAGGTGTCCTGAGTGGAAATCCATTGAGACGAGAGCAGGCTGGGGGCTGCCTTGACCAGAGAGAGGAGGAGATGAGGAGGACTTACTAATGCGAGTGCTTTCCATCAGTGTGAGGAACGGGGGCGGGCTGCTAACAGGTAACTGTTCTGCAACATTTCCAATGAACTACAGTTTAGCAGGGTATGTTGTATTTTATGAATTCAATTTTAGCAAAAGAAAGCAGGCAGAGTGCATGCCTGACAGAGTAATAAAACCACAGAGCTAATAAAAGCTATAGAAACTGGGGGTGGGGACATAATGGCAAGTCTTCAATATTAGGGAAGACACAGACAACTAAACCAAACAACAGAGATGTAAGACATGAGGCAAAACCTAGAAAGTGAGAATGACATAATATACTAGATTTCAATATGACAATCAAACGGGAAACCCAGGAGAGAGGAAATGGAAGACAGAAGGATCTATGGAAGGCTATATGGAGACATATTTTCCTCCAACTCAATTAAAACTTAAATCCTAGGACAGGACATGGTAGCATAAACCTTTATTCCCAGCCCTTAGACAGTCAAACAGATCTCTGAGTCTGAATGGAGGCCAAGATCTACATTGTGAGATCTTTTCTTTTTAAAAGTTATATACATACCTAAATAAACAAGAGGGGCTAATGTGCATGACACAACAAAGGGCAGAGGTAAAGTTCTGATTAAAGGGCAGGGCCAGAGGAATAAGAGAAGAGAGATGGAGAAGTGGACCCTACATGAAAGGACATTGTTGCTCCCAGAAGTCATGAGTTGTTAATGCCCAGTCACTGAAACCTCTGTATGCATTATTGGCCAGGAAGGAGCCAGAGGCCACTGCCTTTGCTCTCAGTTACCACCATAAATAGAAGAAGATAAGTGGGCCTATTGTCAATGATGCAGCAAAAAACAACAACAAAAACAAAAAAACAAAACAAAAAAAAAACAAACTCAACCAACCAGGAAACTTCCTACATCTTGCAGGCTATTGTTCAATACTAACCTACAAGGCAAGATATGCCCACTGGCACAATGGTGGCATGACTGATAGATAGTAACCAACAACAGTCTGATTACATTTGAAGCCTGTTCCGAGGGAGGGAATGCATGCTTGGTTCTTTCTTTCTTTTCTTCTTCTCCTTCTTCTTCTTCTTTTTCTCACTTCTTTTTTATTAGATATTTTCTTTATATACATTTCAAATTTCAAATGCTATTCTGAAAGTTCCTTATACCCCCCCTACCGCCCTGCTCCCCTACCCACCCACTCCTGCTTCTTGGCCCTGGCATTCCCCTGTACTGGGGCATATAAAGTTTGCAATACCAAGGGGCCTCTCTTCCCAGTGATGGCTGACTAGGCCATCTTCTTCTACATATGCAGCTAGAGACATGAGCTCCAGGGGTACTGGTTAGTTCATATTGTTGTTCCACCTATAGGGTTGCTTGGTACTTTCAATCTGGTCAATAGTCCATAGCACTACAGGTGCTGAGGACGGACAAGTTTTGACATGTCAAACTGCCTTCTAAATACTTATGTTTAAATCTTAATACACTGGTCATGGTTAAGCCAGTGATCATCTATTTTGTGTACTTAAGAAATGTGTCTAGAATATAATAAGCTGTTAATAAAGAAAAAACTACTCCTGAATAAGATGCAATGCCCATAATTAAGAATAAGAGTATGGAAACATCTAGACCATCTACTGAATTATATCATACTCAAAATCCTCACTGGTTAAGAGCATGTACTGCTCTTTAAGGACCTGAGTTCAGTGCCCAGCACCCCATGCCCAAATGGAAAACTGACAGGGCACTGGCAGCTGCTGAGAGGCATATTTAAAATACCTACAAAAACAAGGAGTGCACAGGGGTGTATTTTAATTAAACATAAAGTGCAGAGAAAAAAAATACATTTGCAGGATCTTGAAATTTGTCCTCACACCCTAAAAGGCTCTCAACAGACTCATTTTGTGGTGCCAAAGGATGTATGTTGGAAATTCCCCATGAAGGCACTGCAGATACCAATTCTAGACACTACAAGTAGCCTCTAGATCATAGGACAACACCGTCTTCCATAATTGTTTAAGGAAAATAAACTAAGTTAAAAATTTTCCCCCAGATGAATCTTGGGCATGCTGACTGCAGCCTATGAAGCTTAAAACCCTGTAAGCCGGCATGGACTCCTCACACAGAAAGTAATAAGACAGATCAACTCTGAGCTAACAGGCTGCCCAGCACTAGGTAACCAGGCAGTGCTCCCTCTCCTGAGCAAAACAATCTTTAGATGCATGTCAATCTCCAGTGAGGGCAGAGGTCTTGTGGTGATATTCAGCAACATTTAAATTCTTGTTATTAAGCCACGTCCCAAGCATGGGGGGTGGGGCGCGAGGGGAACTTGCTTGCTCAGATGGCCACATTTGATGAGAAGAATAATCTAAGCATACAAATAAGGTTAGACTTAATTGATCATCAAAAACTATTAATAAACACTATTTTAGAAATAAAATTTATTCTAAGTACCTAAGCAGACTTACATCATTAAAGCTATTTTTTAAAAAACTGAATTTTTTCCCTATGTGCACATTTTCTGTAACAATAAAAAAAACAATTTTCAAAGGAAAGGGGGCATGCTTATTGGGCGCTAAGCAATTCCACCTTGTTTGATATTTCCCATGTAGTGCCAGGAATTAAACCTGGATCCTAAGGCACACTACACAGGAGTTCTACTATGGACCAAACTCACGACACAGCAAATGATTTTCATCCAAAGTCATTTTACTTTTTGAAAGTCCTATCAGCAACATATTATTAATTAATTGAAGATAATCAGTTCAATAATTTTATCAAACATATATGAAATAACATTGAGATAAGTTGTACACATAAAATATACAACAGTTTTCAGTTTAAGTGAAAGATGATGGTGAGGATTAAATCAAAGAACCCAAAATGGGAAAAGACCAAAAGCTAGAAATTATATAGGAGTTTAAGTTAGGTACACTATATACTTGAGAATTCTTGTGCAGTAATTCTTTTTTTTTTTAAGAGTCAAAATATCTTTATTTGCAGATGAAATTATTGTATACATAAATGACCCTAAAGACTCCACCAGGGAACTTCTACGGCTGAGAAAGACTTTTAGCAATGTAGCTGTATACAAAGTTAACACACAAAAGTCAGTAGTAGCCTTCCTATATACAAATTACACACATAGACGTCAGGAAAAGAATACCCTTCCAGTAGACTCGTGTGTGTGTGTGTGTGTGTGTGTGTGTGTGTGTGTGTGTGTATATATGTATATATATGAATATTTATTAGAGGCTCAAATACACACACACACATATATATGTATATATGTGAAAGATTTATAAAAAACTTATAGTAAGTTTTATCACAGATATGTCAAGTTCTTTTTTTTTTTAATTAGGTATTTTCCTCGTTTACATTTTCAATGCTATCCCAAAGGTCCCCCATACCCACCCCCCCAATCCCCTACCCACCCACTCCCCCTTTTTGGCCCTGGTGTTCCCCTGTACTGGGGCATATAAAGTTTGCAAGTCCAGTGGGCCTCTCTTTCCAGTGACGACCGACTAGGCCATCTTTTGATACATATGCACCTAAAGACAAGAGCTCCCGGGAACTGGTTAGTTCATATTGTTGTTCCACCTATAGGGTTGCAGTTCCCTTTAGCTCCTTGGGTAATTTCTCTAGCTCCTCCATAAGGGGCCGTGTGACCCATCCAATAGCTGACTGTGATCATCCACTTCTGTGTTTGCTAGGCCCCGGCATAGTCTCACAAGAGAGAGCTATATCTGGGTCCCTTCAGCAAAATCCCACTAGTGTATGCAATGGTGTCAGCATTTGGAAGCTGATCATGGGATGGATCCCCGCATATGGCAATCACCAGATGGTCCATCCTTTCGTCACAGCTCCAAATTTTGTCTCTGTAACTCCTTCCATGGGTGTTTGGTTCCCATTTCTAAGAAAGGGTAGAGTGTCCACACTTTGGTCTTCGTTCTTCTTGAATTTCATGCGTTTGGCAAGTTGTATCTTATATCTTGGGTATCCTAAGTTTCTGGGCTAATATCCACTTATCAGTGAGTACATATTGTGCGAGTTCCTTTGTGATTGGGTTACTTCACTCAGGATGATACCCTCCAGGTCCATCCATTTGCCTAGGAATTTCATAAATTCATTTTTTTAATAGCTGAGTAGTATTCCATTGTGTAAATGTACCACATTTTCTGTATCCATTCCTCTGTTGAGGGGCATCTGGGTTCTTTCCAGCTTCTGGCTATTATAAACAAGGCTGCTATGAACATAGTGGAGCATGTGTTCTTCTTACCGGTTGGGACATCTTCTGGATATATGCCCAGGAGAGGTATTGCGGGATCCTCCGGTAGTACTATGTCCAATTTTCTGAGGAATCACCAGACTGATTTCCAGAGTGGTTGTACAAGCTTGCAATCCCACCAACAATGGAGGAGTGTTCCCCTTTCTCCACATCCTCGCCAGCATCTGCTGTCACCTGAGTTTTTGATCTTAGCCATTCTGACTGGAGTGAAGTGGAATCTCAGTATTGTTTTGATTTGCATTTCCCTGATGATTAAGGATGTTGAACATTTTTTCAGGTGCTTCTCTGCCATTCGGTATTCCTCAGGTGAGAATTCTTTGTTCAGCTCTGAGCCCCATTTTTTAATGGGGTTATTTGATTTTCTGGAGTCCACCTTCTTGAGTTCTTTATATATATTGGGTATTAGTCCCCTATCCGATTTGGGATAGGTAAAGATCCTTTCCCAATCTGTTGGTGGCCTTTTTGTCTTATTGACGGTTGTGGGAAGCCGCCCTCACATTCGCCGTTGCAAGATGGCGCTGACATCCTGTGTTCTAAGTGGTAAACAAATAATCTGCGCATGTGCCAAGGGTAGTTTTCCACCCCATGTGCTCTGCCTTCCCTGTGACGACAACTCGGCCGATGGGCTGCAGCCAATCAAGGAGTAATACGTCCTAGGCGGAGAATAATTCTCCTTAAAAGGGACGGGGTTTCGCCATTCTCCCCTCTTGCTCTCTTGCTTTTGCTCTTGCGCTCTGGCTCCTAAAGATGTAAGCAATAGAGCTCTTGCTCTCTTGCTCTCTGGCTCCTGAAGATGTAAGCAATAAAGCTTTGCCGCAGAAGATTCCGGTTTGTTGCATTCTTCCTGGCCGGTCGCGTGAACGCGTGTAAGAGTTGGTGCTGAGACCCGGGACGAGAAGACCCGGGACGAGAAGACCTGGGACGAGAAAACCCAGGGAGGTTACCATCACCAGTGCAAGGAAGATCCCTCATTCCGGAACCAGAACTGCGGGTCATGGTAATGAAGTGTTCCCGTAAAACAGACTGTTGAGAAGGATTCAACTGCATGAATTCAGAACTCTTCAGCTGGGGAATGGTGGTAATAAAGTGTTCCCGCAACACAGACTGTTGAGAAGGATTCAACTGCGTGAATTCAGAACTCTTCAGCTGGGGAACAGGGTACCCGTAAGTATAGCTTTACAAGGTAAGTCTGGTCTTGAACTTTCTAACGAAATTCAAGACAGTCTATCAGAAGTAAAGTGGGGAATAGCTTTACAAGGTACGCCTGGCCTTGAACTTTCTAACGAAATTCAAGACAGTCTATCAGAAGTAAAGTGGGAAATAGCTTTACAAGGTATGTTTGGCCTTGAACTTTCTCTAGTGTTAGGAGCCCTTTTGTTCCTTTTCACATGTTATCAAGCGGTTAAGGCAGGGCTGAAAATTCTGGATGAAATTCAGGGCAATCTATCAGAAGTAAAGCGGGGAGAGAGAGTAGGAGCAAAGAGGAAATATGGTACACAAAATAAGTATACAGGCCTTTCCAAGGGTCTTGAACCCGAGGAAAAGTTTAGGTCAGGTAAGAATACCTGGGGAGAGATTGGAAGGAAGGAGAAGGAAAAAGAAAAGAAAAAAGATCAATCAGCAGAGGTTTCTAGGAGAAGGAGCCTATACTCATCACTAGATGAGCTCAAGGAGCCAGTTCTTAATAGTTCTGAATCAGATGAAAAGGCTATTAGGGCCTGGAAGGCGCTCTCCCGAGCAGGTGAAGCCACTGGACAACTAACAAAGATCGTCCAGAGACCTCAGGAGTCATTCTCAGATTTTGTGGCCAGAATGACAGAGGCAGCAGAGCGTATTTTTGCAGATTCAGAGCAAGCCGCACCTCTGGTAGAATAGCTCATTTATGAGCAAGCCACACCTCTGGTAGAATAGCTCATTTATGAGCAAGCCACGCAGGAATGCAGAGTGGCCATAGCCCCAAGAAAGAACAAAGGTTTACAAGACTGGCTCAGGGTTTGTCGGGAGCTCGGGGGACCTCTCACCAATGCAGGCTTAGCGGCCGCCATCCTCCGATCCCAAAAACGCTCCATGGGCAGAAATTAATCAACGCATAGATCTTGTCCAGAAACAACTAGATGTATTATGGCAAATAGCTCAGCTGGGATGTGAACAAAAGTTTCCGGGATTGTGCGTTACTTCCATTCAGTATGAGAAATTTACTAGGGCAGCTAATTTGTCAAAAAAGTCTTTCTCAGTATATGTTACAGAATTGGACGGCTGAATTTGAACAGACCCTTCGGGAATTGAGACTTGCCATCATTCAGGTCAACTCCACGCGCTTGGACCTGTCCCTGACCAAAGGATTACCCAATTGGATCTCCTCAGCATTTTCCTTCGTTAAAGAATGGGTGGGATTGATATTATTTGGAGATACACTTTGCTGTGGATTAGTGTTGCTTCTTTGGTTGGTCTGTAAGCTTAAAGCCCAAACTAGGAGAGACAAGGTGGTTATTGCCCAGGCACTTGCAGCTCTAGAACATGGTGCTTCCCCTGATATATGGTTATCTATGCTTAAGCAATAGGTCGCTGGCCATTCAGCTCTTGCACCCCACGAGGCTAGTCTCATTGCACAGGATAGAGTGAGTGTGCTTCAGCAGCCCGAGAGAGTTGCACGGCTAAGCACTGCAGTAGAAGGGCTCTGCGGCATATATGAGCCTATTCTAGGGAGACATGTCATCTTTCAAGAAGGTTGAGTGTCCAAGTGCCCTTCTCCCCAGGTAAAACGACACGGGACCAGACCAGGACCCCTCTGGGTGATAAACCTGGAAGGAGGTTATGTGTACGGCTCCTTTACCTGCACACTGGGGATTTGACCTCTATCTCCACTCTCATTAATATGGGTGGCCTATTGCTCTTATTAAAAGAAAAGGGGGATATGTGGGAAGCCGCCCTCACATTCGCCGTTGCAAGATGGCGCTGACATCCTGTGTTCTAAGTGGTAAACAAATAATCTGCGCATGTGCCAAGGGTAGTTTTCCACCCCATGTGCTCTGCCTTCCCTGTGACGACAACTTGGCCGATGGGCTGCAGCCAATCAAGGAGTAATACGTCCTAGGCGGAGAATAATTCTCCTTAAAAGGGACGGGGTTTCGCCATTCTCCCCTCTTGCTCTCTTGCTTTTGCTCTTGCGCTCTGGCTCCTAAAGATGTAAGCAATAGAGCTCTTGCTCTCTTGCTCTCTGGCTCCTGAAGATGTAAGCAATAAAGCTTTGCCGCAGAAGGTTCCGGTTTGTTGCGTTCTTCCTGGCCGGTCGCGTGAACGCGTGTAAGAGACGGTGTCTTTTGCTTTGCAGAAGCTTTGCAATTTTATGAGGTCCCATTTATCGATTCTTGATCTTACAGCACAAGCCATTGCTGTTCTATTCAGTAATTTTTCCCCTGTACCCATATCTTCGAGGCTTTTCCCTACTTTCTCCTCTATAAGTTTCAGTGTCTCTGGTTTTATGTGGAGTTCCTTAATCCACTTAGATTTGACCTTAGTACAAGGAGATAGAAATGGATCAATTCGCATTCTTCTACATGATAACCGCCAGTTGTGCCAGCACCATTTGTTGAAAATGCTGTCTTTTTTCCACTGGATGGTTTTAGCTCCCTTGTCAAAGATCAAGTGACCATAGGTATGTGGATTCATCTCTGGGTCTTCAATTCTGTTCCATTGGTCTACTTGTCTGTCACTATACCAGTACCATGCAGTTTTGATCACAATTGCTCTGTAGTACAGTTTTAGGTCCAGCATGGTGATTCCACCAGAGGTTCTTTTATCCTTGAGAAGAGTTTTTGCTATCCTCGGTTTTTTGTTATTCCAGATGAATCTGCCGATTGCCCTTTCTAATTCGTTGAAGAATTGAGTTGGAATTTTGATGGGGATTGCATTGAATCTGTAGATTGCTTTTGGCAAGATGGCCATTTTTACAATGTTGATCCTGCCAATCCATGAGCATGGGAGATCTTTCCATCTTCTGAGATCTTCTTTAATTTCTTTCTTTAGAGACTTGAAGTTCTTATCATACAGATCTTTCATTTCCTTAGTTAGAGTCACGCCAAGGTATTTTATATTATTTGTGACTATTGAGAAGGGTGTTGTTTCCCTAATTTCTTTCTCAGCCTGTTTATTCTTTGTGTAGAGAAAGGCCATTGACTTGTTTGAGTTAATTTTATATCCAGCTACTTCATTGAAGCTGTTTATCAGGCTTAGGAGTTCTCTGGTGGAATTTTTAGGGTCACTTATATATACTATCATATCATCTGCAAAAAGTGATATTTTGACTTCTTCCTTCCCAATTTGTATCCCCTTGATCTCCTTTTGTTGTCTAATTGCTCTGGCTAGGACTTCAAGTACAATGTTGAATAGGTAGGGCGAGAGTGGACAGCCTTGTCTAGTCCCTGATTTTAGTGGGATTGCTTCCAGCTTCTCACCATTTACTTTGATGTTGGCTATTGGTTTGCTGTAGATTGCTTTTATCATGTTTAGGTATGGGCCTTGAATTCCTGATCTTGCCAAGACTTTTATCATGAATGGATGTTGGATTTTATCAAATGCTTTCTCAGCATCTAACGAGACGATCGTGTGGTTTTTGTCTTTGAGTTTGTTTATATCCTGGATTACATTGGATTAAGGCTTGAAAATCTATTCTCTAGGTCATAAACTAGGCTTCAAGAATCCACAGACAAGGACTCACTAAGACTGCAAACATTACTACTGTGCTGAAAACTCAGCATTTTTCCTTGTAATATATGAAGTCATCCATGGTAACCAATACTGTATCTTCAAATTTTGAATATTACACAAAGAAGAGGCAGCAGACAAATGTAAAAAGACATTTTAAGCCTAAGAAAGAGGCAGGCAAGACAGCTCAGCAAGCAAAGGTATTAGCCACCAAGCCAGATAACCTCGTGTCAATCCTGGTACAGAAGGGATAAAAGGGAGGAAGGAAACAACTCCCACAAGTTGTCTTCTGCCACTACTGACATTCCAAGGTGCATGTGCCCCACAAGTGCACATACAATTACTAGACAAAGAGATAAAAGTAAATAATTTAAAGCATGATGGGAACTGGGAATAACAACTCATTGCATATTACATTTAATTCCTAAATTTAATAAAATACATAATCTTTATCTCGAGTCTGATTTTGAATTACTAAGACACCATAAGTCCAGGTAAGAGGAGAGTTAGAGCCATGTTGAAACCTGGAAGGTGTTTTCAAAACAGCTTTTAAAAAAAAGGAACACAATGACCATCACCTTAATGCCAAGTGAAATACAGCTTTTATGATTTCAAAATCCTAAACATTAATACCATTTCCTTTACAAAGACCATCATTATTTCCATTCATGATATTTAACAGATTGGAAAGAAATTAGGAAAAGTACAACAAAGTATCTGAGAAACTGACATTTTCCAAGAATGTGCAATGTTTAAGAAAAATACAAAATAGCAAAGACATTTAAAATCTACCAGGAATTGTAAGAAGCATGGAAACACTTATTTTTAAATAAGAAAAAGCCATACAATCCTCAACATGTGTTACTAAATCTAATCCTTTAACTGTAAGGGGAATTTTGATAGCATTATATTGTATTGTAGTATTGTATTGTATTCTCATTCAGAGCTTGACGAACAAAAGCATGTTGGTCTTATTCTTTATTAACTAGTACTTTTTTAAAAAAAGGAAAATGGAAACTTAGTCATATTAAAAGCTAAAGCTGTGATTAGCTTACTTAGTAATTCTTTATTCTCTCTGAGTAAGACCAGGTGATTCCAATGCGTGCTAATAAGGATGCTGTCACAGGGAGGGCTCGAGCCAAGGAAAGAGCAACACCATCTTCACACACAAACAGGAGGGGAGCTAGAAGTGAAGCCAGAGTCAACACAGTCATTTTCTTGTTTTGTTTTGAAAGGGGGTGTTCTATGTCACCCTCTATGTAGGCCACCTCTGACTCCCACGTACTGAGATTGAAAGCCTGCACAGCCACACCTGAATTCTGATATTTTTCTGGAAATAACTTGGTACCACAGTTGGAAAATACCACACCACACTGGTTACCATCAAATATACTTTTAAAAGTATAAAAACTGAAGGCTAGAGATGGCTCATTGGAAGCTCATAGGAAGAGCTTGTTCCTCTTCCATAGGAACTGAGTTCAGTTCCCAGCAACCTCTTGATGGCTCACAACCACATGTAACTACAATTTCAAGGGACTTCTTCCTCTTTAGGCCTCCTGATGCTCTATGCATGAGTGCACATACACATACATACATACATACATACATACATACATACACACACACACACATGAATAAATAATTTTTAAAACTTACAAGTATTGCATACCAATTATATGTATGATATGTACATTAAATAAAATTAACATATGAATAGAAAATTTAGCACATTTTAAAAACTTTCACCTGATTTTAGACCAATAAAGTACAAGTAAAATATTATATAGCAGGAAGGAGTAAACAAGAGTAGTAAGGAAAGTGAAATTGTAACACATTTCCAATCCATGGGTCCATGCATTACAGAATACATCACAATTCAGTAATCAAGGAGACGCATGTAACAGTAAGAGGATGCCCAGTGATAAAAAGCCCCAACATTCTGAAGAGCAACGAATCAGGCAAGTTCAAGCTGTTCCATCAAATAACTGCTATCAAAACGGACATGTTTTATCTTATGCAAAAGTTATTAAAACATTCTCAGTGATAGAATCAAACAGATTAAACAAATCCTGTTAGTACCATTGGTACATGTCTGAGATTTATAGGGCCTTACACTAAATTTTGGGCTTTCAGAGGTTCCCTGTTTTTCTTAGACATAGTATTGCTAGTGAATGAATGAAGGATGTTTTCTGTGAGCTGAAAGAAAGGATTAATGTCAAGAACCCTAGAAGATGGCGGCTGCTCTGTCTGACACATTTCTGGCCATCCCATGACACTACACTTTCATCCTAACTCAGAGAAAGTACACTACAGGAGCAAGAGGGGCCCTGATGTGAACTACAGATTGTGGATAAGAAAGACATGTCACTGGAGGCTGGGGAGATACAGCCTACCACATCATTCTTTAATCAAGGAAACACCCCCACAGACTTGCCTACAAACCAATCTGATGGAGGCATTTTCTCAATTCAGATTCCCAATCCCCACATGGCACTAGCTTATGGTAAGCTGACAAAAAGCTAAGCAGCACAATCTTCAATTCACTTTTTCTGATGTTCTGAAATTGCCTTTCAAATAAATCTCTCTTTTTATTGGGCATGGCAATACATGCCTAAAATCGAAGCGCTGGCCCTGAGGCTGGGTAATTCCAGGTAAAGGCCATCATGGGCTACATAGTACGATGCTCTCTCAAAACCACAGCGAACAGAACATGTTCTTTAAAGACCTATTTTGAAGTCGATCTTATAACTGATGAACGAATGAAGTCAAGATAGCTGCTCTGTAAATGTCCATCCATGAAATAAATACCCTGATATTATAAATCTTTCCCCTGGTGATCCTGACTTCTCTCTTAATCCTTCTGATATTCTATATTCCTTTAGTTAATCATGAAAACTGTGCACTTGAATTGTTCCAGATATCACCATAAAGCCTTTACATGTACAGTACAATTTTATATCAGAAAGCTTTTCTTTAAATATCAGATTCATTCCTCATCACTGAGAACTGTGATCTATAATTTTCTGCATCAAATATTGTGAAAATTAATTCTTACAAGAGCATAAATTTTAGTTCCTCAACATGGAATATTTATTTAAATTGCTGATATTAATCTAATGGTGATTAACACAGCAAAAAAAAAAACTTTTCATAAAAAGATTAAACTTTTAGATTTGCTATAATGGTGTTTGTCTATAATTCTAGAACCTGGGAGACTGAAGCAGGAGGATTACTCTAAGTTTGGAGCTACCCTGGGCTAAATAACAAGTACTAGACCAACCACTGATACAGAGAAGGAAACTGTAGCCCTAGCTTCATTAACATTAGTTTTCCAAATAACCAGAGAAAACTCATGCATTGCCAGGGAGTCAGGTAGTGAATATTGCAATGAATAACACTTAACTGTGTTTGTAGTTTAAATTTGGAACACTAAACTTTCTCTTTGCTAAATTCCTTCAGTAAACAAAGATAAGTTCACGCTAGTAATAGACGGAGGGAGACTGGTATTGGGATGTGATGTGAATAAAAATAATAAAGTATGGGGGGGAAAAGGAAAAAAGTAAGATTACATGAATAATAAAAATACGAATTAGCACGAAATCCTACACATGTGCCCCCAGGAAGAACAGATCTAGGAAATTCTTCAGTTGAATTTCCTTCATTCCAAATAAAATGAACCAGTACAATGCATTTACCAGGAAGTTGTATCAGAATGTTCACTTAAGCAGCACATATACTTTAGAAAAAGCTAGAAAACATAAACAGTTCTACTTATTTTCCCATTTTATTAGATAATCCTAATTATTAGACAACAAAATATGGAAAACCAATAGTGAGAGATTTAGGAAAAAGAAAACAGCGGCTATGGCTCAGCTATTAAAGAGTATGAAGGGGCTGCTATTCCAGCACCCACCTGGTAGAAGCACATAACCTTCTGTAACTCCAGTTCCAGGGCCTCTGGGGCATGAGACACGCATGTGGTCCACAGACATCCATGCAGGCAAAATAGTCATACACATAAAAAAGTAAAATTGAAGATACTGGATATAGGATGCCAACACATTGGGAGGTTAAAGCAGAAGCATCATGACAAGTCTGAGGCAGCCTGGGCTATCTAGTGAGACTATGTCAGGGAGAGAAAGATGTCTCAGTCTGTGAAGGTCATTTGCCATACAGACAGACTGCCCAGGCTCAAATCACAGGACCTCAAGGTGGAACATGACAACCCATCTCCAAAAGTCTTCATAAGTAAAAAATACAATATAGAACAAAGAGCACAGGCCAGTACTTGTCTAACAAGCAGTAAGACATGACTGCCTCACAGTTTAAGGTTCGGGGGTTTTGAGGATCTCATTGTATGGATTCCTTGTGAGTGCTAAAATTACAGGTGTGTACTACCACATCCAGATAGGATACTGGCATACTAATTTGGAGCCATGGAATTTTAAAGAAACAGTGAAGAGTAAGAAAATACGAGAAAAATATAAGAATTGGTTATGGTGAAAGAACTCTCATACACATGTACACAGAATATTGTTCAGATTTATTTTCCTAAAAGCAAGAGAACTTACTACTTCTCTATTATTATAAATAAAAACCAGAAATCGTTTTGCTCATCAACAGTCTTGTATTTCCATAGTTGAATTAAAAAAAAACATTATAAAGCTGAAATGAGAATATTTATGGCTGGCTCAACCACCAAAAGCAACTAATGATACAATCAAAGCAAGCTCAGAGACCACAAGTAGAACCCACCATGGAACAGTCTGCCTACTTTTCTTACTCCACTGTCACTGAAAAATCCAGAATCTATTACTGTGTGTGACATTTAAGTATAAATGAAATCAACATACACCAGGTCCTGCTCCCAGGCATCTGGACTCAGTGCCAGCAGGTCCCAGACCTCCTCAGGCTCTACCAGGCATCAGGCACACACATGAACATTAACAATAAAATAATTTTCAACTGTTTACACAAGGAGTGGGTCAGGAGCCAGTTGTGCCTCAAACACTGATGCCTTACTTCTATTTTGGGTGTGATTCAAACCTCTCACTATCTACACCTTCTGCATGGCCTAACAGGCTCGCTCGCTCTTCTGTTCCAAGAGCCTCAGACTAGACTCGACTCCCCTGATTTTCCAGAGTGCTGCGATTATTCTGTGCCACAATACCGGAATAACACTATTCAGCTTGTAGAACCTGAACCGGTGCTACTAAACAGTACTGAATACACAAATGTTAGCTGTCTGCTACCGAGGAACACCCAGGTATAGTGTTAAACCTAGTTACTCTTCATGAAACTATTTTGCACCTGGCACAGCTGTTCACACCTTTATCCCAGCACTCCAGGCAGAGGCTGGAGATCTCTGTGGTTTAGTCTGGTCTACACAATGAGTTTCAGACCAACAGGACTATGTATGTAGTAAGATTGTCTAAAAATAAAGGTTTATAATTATTTAAAAATTTACAGAAACAGATATATAACTAAACAAAGCCTGTTAAAATGTCTTGACAATACCATTACTTATTAGACAGACACATACACAGTTTGACTCACAGGTAGAACGGAGCAAAGCAAGGGAACGTAAAATAACAAGGGGACTGTAAGCTGCATATTGCCTTTAACATGAGCAATTTAATTCTGAAGTAATCCATTAGATGTGAACACATATCATTGTCTTGGGACTGAATACAACTTACCCTGGGTAGAGAAGAAGACAGTAATTATTTGTAACATGATTTGAAATTTGGGAGTTCAAAGAAATACCCTCATACACAAAACCATGCAGTTGCATGGTCACAGGTGAAAAAGAAAAATGCCACCGTTACACTGGAGCAATTAGTGACCTAATCACACAAGGATGTGGGTCTCAGCACAGCCTTGAATGAAATTTAATATTCTGTTACAAGGAATAAAAATTCACTTTACTGCCCAGGATCAAAAAAAAAAAAATTCACAGCATCCGAACTGTAAAAATTATAGCCGTCCTTTCTGGCCGCCAAACCAGGTTTCTCCCTGAAGTGATGACTTCCATGGCTTTAAGAAGCCATCACGCTGCTGCCCTTCCTTCTGCCATGAATTACCTAAAAAGTCCTTCAGGAAGACTGGGAAAGCCTGGAACTGGAGATCCGAGGTCACAGAGACCTGGACACCAGGCTGGATAATATTCCATCTTGGCGCCTACACCTGTGGCTAGAGCACAGAAACGCTCTCTGCAGAGAATTTTCCACACATGTATACAGGAGGCCAGCAATCTTCTGCAAGACTGACGAATCCTCTGGACCTCAGGGGATACTGGGAGCTTTCCCTCTGCTCCTTCTCAGTCCCCAGAGTACTAACAATGGAGTCTGCAAATTCCCATCTCTGCTTCGAGGACTAAGCCAGTAAACTGTGGTCACACTGACACTAAATGTCTTCAGAATTCATTTCATAAAGCACGCGTTAGGGCCTGAGTTCTCCTTTTTAAAGGGGGACTTTAACACACACACACAAAGCTTCTTTATACTTTTGGACCCAAATCTTAAAGTAGAAACTTTGAAAAGGAAAAAAAAATTAAAATAAAAACCTAAGTCTAGCAAGCCTCAGCTTACTGGCTCTCTGTCACATTGATTTATGACAGTTATTTCTTAGGGGAAAGGAAGACACAGATGCAAACAATTACTCTATTTTTGCAGGCAACAAGTGAGGTGGGTGGTAACTGAGAAATTTTTTTTTAATTCTGTCACAATATTCTGCTTTTTCTTAAGAAACCCTCCTCACACAACAAACGTTCGCCACATCAGAGAATTTCCAGGGCCTGAAGCGCCGCTTTGATTCCAGACCGCTGCAGGCATTAGCAGGAGGTAATTAGGGTAAAAAGTTCAGCCACAGTTCCATGGCTAGAGTCCTGCCAGAAATAAATTTCCTCCCTGTTCACTGTACCCCTCCCTACAGATCATATTGAAAACACATTTATCTTTGTAGAGCTTGTTCCTCTTCTAATTAACTTTATGGCGTTTACAGCATTTAATAATTTAAAATGGCTGCGATCGCAGCAGTTTTATCTTTCATGGTAGATGAGTGTGTTATCATTTCTCCCACACTGCTGTTTGACGAGTGACTCACAGACCTGCACTGCAGCTGTTTATCCCACTCTCTGATTCTTCCTAACCAAAGCTTTTCTTTTCCCTTGTTAGAGAAAGAAACAAAGCTGACAAACCTATCCATAGGTATCCTCTCAATTCTCACCAAAACCGGAAATGATTCGGGAGTAAAGTGAATTTACAGTCAAGGCAGAGATCTCTCACTGTTTTTTACAGTGTTTCAGATTTTTCACACAGAGAAATATAGACTGTTATATTCAAGACATAAAAGACATATTAGACACGTGAGTTTCAATAATTTAAAACTGCAGGGCAATCAAAGCACCTTCTCCATCTCATCCTTACAAGTGCCTTTGCCTACACCCACATCAGGACAGTTAGCTCTCTGCTTTAACCCTCACTGAACTTGCTGTTTGAAAAACAAAATGCTAATAGAGTCTGAGCCATAGCCCTCACCATCATGATTTTGTGACAGAATAAAATCAGTATCAAGAACTCAATCCAATGCCTTTGTAAACAATGAACTTAAGGGGAATAAAACTGCCTTATGATAGAATAACAGTAATAACCCTTGAATACAAAAATATATTTTTAAATAATATCCATTTGTTTATGAGCATAAAACAATAATACTTTGATGGGATTATGATGTTGTCAATGTTTTCCAATAAAATAAGAAAAAATACAAAAGAATTCTTTTTCAAAAGCCAAACTACTTGGTCCACACTACTGTGCAGTATGAGTAAGAACTACCCAGGCATAAAGGGGCACCATGGCTCCACGGAGCACACAGCAGAACGAACCTCCAAGGGCCCTGCAAAACACAGCCTCCTCACTTCACGCCATATGACCTTTCCCACTAAGTGACTATGCACAACTTCCTGTCTCACCTCTTTCCCATTCATGGTCTAAAAGACACTGGGGACTTATGCTGCAATCTAGGGTCTGTTCTACCCAGGCCTGTGCCACAAAATCATGTTTTGTGCTATTACAGTTGAACTGACATTGCTCAAACATAAAGAGACACTAATTGACAGCATTCAGTAGCTGGAATGCCAGTAGGGGACAGCAAAGGTAATTGATTCTAAGTGACTACAAATGGAAAGATGTGATTTCAGAACCCAACCTCATGGGAAACCTCCTGGAACAGAGGCAAGGAAGGACACATACTCCCTACCTGTCCTGGCCACTGGAATCCCATACTGATCTACAGAGGTTCCTAGAATGCATAAAACTACCCACACACATCTAAAGCGACGTCACCCAGCAATTCTGCTCCTAGTTATCAATGCCAAAGAATCAGAAATGAACACTGTGTGAGGAAGTATGTGCGTGTGCACTTGTGCATATGTGCATTCGTGTATCTAGAAATTAGCACTCAAAGCCACTGGAAGAAATAAATAAAGATGGTACTTGAGAGTTAGGAAGAGCAAGACATTTAAAAGTGGTTCATACCACTATTAGTTTTTATTAGCCCCTACTAACTTTTTATCTCTGCACAGCTTGTTGCCTGCAAAGATGAGGTTGTCTTTAACCTTAATGACACTAGCACATGTAATTCTTTGCTCTCAAGGGTTGATCTGCACTTTTTAGGACGTTTCTCAGCACCCTTGATTCTATCCATTATAGAAGCCACACGCCTCCTCCTACCCTCCCACACAACTGTCACAAGAAACTGTCAAGCAACCTGTGAGGACAGCCTTTTCTTCTTCCCATGTGGAAACAGTACCTTGTCTTACTACTGGAGAAGTAGATGGTAGAGGCCCCAGTGTGCCACAAAAACAACATTAAAAACTCTTCTTAGAATTAAAAGAGCAAGCATTTGAATCAGGCAGTTCTTTGAGACTGCTATCTAAATGGCACGCTAGGTGACCTACAAGAAGCATCTTAAAATCATATACACAATGTATGATTAACCCAGTAGCAAACAAAGATCCCTTATATTTTACTGTGTCTGTGTTATAATTTACTCAGTAAATTACATCCATATAGTCTTTGATTATAACAGATTTCAACCTTAGTTAAAGCAAATTACCTTCCTAGAAACCTCAGTTCTCTAATACAATAAAATCATCAAGTAACACAATTAGTGACATTTGGAAAGCTTTTATTCTGGTTAAATACCATATACTATATCAGCACAAGATCTGGCTGGAAGTGACGCTGCAGGCACTCATATTGTTCCAGATATTGAAAAGAACTGATAGAGCCTGGGAGTTCGAGACCATTCAGGACACCAAAGAGGGCCTTTATCACAACAAAACACACACACACACACACACACACACACACACACACGTCTTCCTGGAATATGACTTTAAAACTAAGCCATGTGAAAACCCCATGTTGCTCATGTTAACTGCTGGTCTCTCTCCACTGCATCCTTAAGATAATCACAGCAGACCAGTGCTCTCTTTGCAGAATTACTCACTGCACACACGCTCTGTTCTGCCAGCAGAGTAAGCGTGCCTGGGTGGAATTCCACAAAGTCAGAATCTATGCAGATGTTCCTTCCCGTTTGGTTTCCTTTAATTTGCAAATCTTGTAATCTAAGCCTGAAGTTGACTGAACCAACATTTAAACCAGCAGAGCAATATCAGCCAAAAACTCAATCTGTTTTCTATTTAAATGTCAAGACTGCATCCTTTTTGGTGGCTGAAAAAAAACTGTTGTTTTGAAATGATTACACAGTGGAACTGCAAGCCCTTTAGTAGTTTTATGAACTGCTTCTAAAAGGAAAGCTATGCTTTTAAAAGCCTTGAGGTTATGGAGCGGAAGGGAAACGTGGAACACAGAGATGCTTACTTTTATATTTCTAACTACCCATTGAAGGTACCTTAAACTAGACAACAGCAAAGAAACTTTCTTAAAGTTTATCACCGAGTCAAGATTGAAGTGCTACCCTGAGCCTTACTATCTTGAAGCAAGCTTCTTCCACCAAGGGGAGGGACACACAAGGATGCATTACAGCTGGGCATGAGAAAACTAATGTGGGGGTGGCCATGCTCATTATCTTGATTGGAGTGATGGTTTCACGGGTATATACAGATGTCAAAATGTATCAAACTGCACACATTAAGGAGGTGCAGTTAATCATGTTTCAATTATGCCTCAATAAAGATATATGTACAGCATTATACACATGAGCTTCTGTAGGGAATATAAACAAATTACAATTTTTCCGTGGAAGTAAAGATCCCTAAAAAGCAGTCCTAGCGTAGCCCACGAGGACTGGCAAAACAGAACAAAAACAGCAGAGGTGAACAAGCTCCACCCCCCAAAAGCTTTTATCCCAACTCAAAATCAGATAACTACATCAATATACAGAAAAGGCATTCCCAACAGTGAATAGAACTCTCTACTGTTCCTATCCTGGGATTCAAATCAGCGACTATGTGCCACGCCTAATGCATACCAGACTGCAGTGAAAACTCTGCCTCACCTAATCAGCATGGTGCCCCTGGATCACTCCCACGGTTCAAGATTACGGATCCCAAGAACAAGGACTGACAAGAACTGCTGCTCTTCATCTGCAATTTACTTCTGAATCTTTTCTCTAAAGTCTTCACAGTTTCCATTATTCCTATACATTTAGCCATAGCATGGAGACTAACTATAAAGCATCAATTTTAGGTTAATCCTTAGTGAAAAAAACTATAGAACAAGGAACAAGCAGAAATGAAACAAGATTCACCATTGATGGGTCAGCATCTTGTGTCATTACATCCAAGTTTCCTTCAAAAACATCTTTATTCAAATCTGAGTTCAGTCCCTAGAACTTACTTTAAAAAAAAAAAGGAGCAGTAGCAGCAACATTCTTACAGTAAAACGGGAGGCAAACACAGAACTTGTGAGAAGCTTGCTGACCAGTACCTCACAGGCCACACAGAGTAGAAAAGACAAGACGGAGCCTGTCTCAAAGGGGAGTGGAGGAAAGGTGACAACAAGAGGTGTCATCTGACTCACACGCATACACTGTGGCATGCACCTAAATATACATGCAACATATATACTAACAATTAATTAGTGACTTAGTCAGTCGGTTAAAGGAGCGTGCCTTAAATGCCAGCATTCAAGAGGCAGGAGAATAATAATAATAATTCAAGGCAGTCTGATCTACATAACAAGTTTCAGGCCAACATGTGTGACCTGTCTTTAAAAAAAAAAAAAGAAGAAGAAAAAAGACGAAGAGGATCCCCTTAAATACCACACAATAAAAACAAGAACAACAGCATAATTACTTGAGGCTCTACATAGTGACTAGAATCCTTTTCTTTATAATGTCTGTAAATGAAGAGAGATTAAATAGAAAATCAGAGCTGGAGAGATAGCTCAGCGGTTAAGAGCTGACTCTCTTCCAAGGGTCCTGAGTTCAATTCCCAGCAACCACATGGTGGCTCACCACCATCTGTCTGTAACGAGATCTGATACCCTCTTCTGGAGTGTCTAAAGGCAGCAACAGTGTGCCCACATACATGAAATAAATAAATATTTTTAAAAACTTTTCCATGAGAATCTTAATTTAATTGTATTCCAACTCAAAATTTTCTCAGAGAAAAAAATATTAGCTGCATGCCAAACTGACTTTGTATGGTAAATATAAATTAAGAAGGAAATATGAAGTCAGGCATGGTGGCACACACCTATTATCCCAGAAAAATCAGGAGGCTAAAAAAAAGGACTGCCATGAGTTCAAAGTCACCCTGGGCTACAAAATAAGCTTTGGGCTGGCCAGAACACGACCGGGCCATGCCTCAAGATAAAAATATTGTAAAACCTGGCTATATATCCCACATTCACCCCAAGTACTCAAAAGAGACAGGTAAGTCTGAGTTTGGGCCTAGCCTGATCTACACAGAGTCCAGGCCAGATGGGGATACACAGTTTGAACCCTGTCTGTATATGTCTGTGGGGGGAGGGGCTTAGGGGGGAGAGGGAAAGGGAGAGACGAAGAGAGGGAAAGAGGAGGGAGGAAAAGGAGAAAAAGAAAAAAGAGAGAACGGAGGGGAAAAGGAAGGGAGGACGAGAGAGAAGGAATTAAAGGGGGAGAGAGGGAGGGAGGGAAGGAGGTCGAAAGGAAGGAAGGGAGGGGAAGTCTGTCCTACTTATTATAATACACAGCCTGATTGTTGTTGGGGGCAGAGAAAGGGTGCTGGGGAAGCCCTCTGTGAAGTGTAAATCACATGATCCACTGTGTAGCAGACATTCAGTATCAGCATCACAGGAGTCTGGTGAGCAGCTGATGGGAGCAGATCACCAACACTGGAAGAGAGAGCCCAAGTTAGAGATCTCCACCAGGTCCATGGCAGTTGGAGCTCAGGGAACCCCATGGAAGAGGGGAAGGAAGAGTCATAGGAGAAACGGGCCAACAACAGCAGAAGAACACAGCCCACACAAAAATCAACTAAGCAGGACTCACAGAGCCTATGAGGGTCTGAGCTAGGTCCTCTGCATGTGTTATGGTTGTTATCTTGGTGTTTTTGTGAGACTCCTAACAGTGAGAGTGGTGGTGACTCTAACTCTTTCACCTGCTCTTTAGAGCATTTTCCTGCTACTGGGTGGCCTCACCCAGCCTTAATGTGCAGGTCTGGGCCTTTGGTTGATGGTCCTGGGAGGCGTGTTCTTTTCTGCAGGGAAAAGAAGGAGTGAATCTGGTGGAGATGGGAATTGGAGGAGGGAGACTGAGAGGAGGGAGGGAGGGAAAACTGCAGTTAGTATGGATTATATGAAAAAATAATTCATTTGAAGAATTTTTTGATTGTCCTGATTTGAAAACTACCACGTGCACTCGCACACACGCACTTGCACACAACAATGCAAATGCACACACACACACATTACATAACCACAATTTTTAAGTGAAATCAGCACAATAAAAGCCTCTCAGATGATAATGCCAATGTACCATTGGTCATGATATCCATTTAGTATACTGCAAATATTTTGTGTTTCTTAAATACCATTGGTGACCTCAAGACAATTTTCTAGATCCCACAAAGATCTCTGTAAAGTCCGTCAACTCTCCAGTTAATTTCCTTCCTGTTCTAGGTGCAATTTCCATCCTGGACAGGGTCCCTTTTGCTCAGCCTTTTCCCCTCCTCTTTTTTCATCTGCACCAATCTTGCTCATTCATGACCCCCTCACCCACAACCTACATGATGGCTTAGACAAAATGTAAGCTAAAATCAAGAATGCTCAGAAACACATGCAATCAGTAAGTTCAAGAACTGTGATATCACCAGTCCACCCTTTTTGGGCAGACAGAAGAAAGCTGATATTTTTAGTTTCAATACAAGCAGTTACTGAATGAAAAACCACTAAGTCGCAATGGCTTAGAACAACCACCACTCACTTCTGCTCAATGGACAGGATGGGTAGTTCTTGTGAGCACTCCTTCACACATTTAAACATCTATACTCCCATTTGGGGTTGGCTGGTAAGTAAGGATGTCCGGCTCTCTTTTTAAGTGATCTTCCACCCTCATATGACCACGACAGAGGTGGTCAAGCTCCTGTTTAAGAACACTGTAAAAGTGCTGGGCTTGCCACAAAACTGTGAGAGCCTTAGTTCTTTTCTAAGCACATGTGTGATGCTGGTGATCACTGACGAGCATGGCTAGCCCAGTCAAAGAGCTCCAGGTTCAGGACAAAGCACGAGACCCAACCTCAATTTCTGCCCGGTAAGCAAACAGACAAAGAAGGGAATGTCCCTATGACATGAGTGTGTGAGGGCACTGATATGCATATACCATACACACACAGGGTGAAGCCGTGAATCAAGCATCCATTTGTGGTGTTGTCAAGCAAGTCTTCCCAGCAAGTGCAAGGGCAAGGAAGGATTGCCAGCAAGTAACTGAAGCAGAACACATTTCAAAATACTATGCTATGACATTATCTAACAAAAAGCTAAGATGTTTATTAAAATTCCAATAATGAGTCTGGGGAGATGGATCAATAAGTGTCTGCCACGCAAGCATTAGAAGCTGAGCATGACTCACAAGCCATGGTGTGGTGCATGTATTTGGATGCTATGTTCTGGACCAGATAGCCTAGCATCCACAGCACAAAAGACGATGCATCTCAAAACAAGATAGAATCCCAATGATAGAGTCTGAAGGGTGTCCTCTGACTTATGTACATACACATACCTACCTACCTACCTACAAAACACCAATGTATATAAAAATAGAATAAACTGGGGGAAAATAAAAATACATTAAAATGGAGGCTGGAGCACTGGTTCAGCAGTTAAGAGCACTGGCTGCTCATCTTTCATTCTTTGTTTTGGCACAGGGTTTCACTTCTTCGCATTTATTTATGCACCTTGCTCCCTGGGCAATCATCATGTCGACTGCATCACTACCCAAACTTAACTTTACAACGGAGGCCAGACGAGTGGCTGGCAGAGGAATGGGAATGTGTAGAACACCCACGGTGCCTTTCTATATCCTCCTGAGTCCCCCTAGAGCCACTCTTCATCCAGCACATTCTGGTGATGGCTCTCCCTCACTGAGAAGACAACAGACTTCATGTGTGATAACTGCTGAGTGTGAATGTTTTATATGATCCAGCCAAGTCTCAGAAAGCACTAAATATATACTATCGTATTATAGCAAGTGAAACCTACCTTTAAAAAATAAAGCCAAGGCTGAGAAGATGGCTCGGAGTACTAGCTGCTCTCCTTGAGGATCAGGGTTCAGTTCCAAGCACCCGTAATGTGGCTCATAAACACCCTTAATTCCAACTCCAGGGGCTCCAAGGCCTCTTCTGACTTCCAGTTACCAGAAATGTATGTGGCACACATATATACATATGGGTAAAACTCTCACAGGCTAAAATAAAAATCTTAAATTTTTAAAAATAAATAAATAACAAAGTAAATATTTCTACTATATGATCGCTAGCAAATATTCTGTCAGGAAATTTGAGCAAACTTATTAGGTGTGCTTATAATTTAAACTTTTAATCTTAATTTTTTTATTTTATCTACATTGATGTTCTGCCTCCATGCATAGACTCTGTGTAAGGGTGTGAAATCCCCTGGCACTAGAACTGCAGACAGTTGTGAGCTGCCATGTTGGTGCAGGGATTTGAACCTTGATCCTTTGGTAGAGCAGCCAGTGCTCTTAACTGCTGAACCAGTGCTCCAGCCTCCATTTTAATGTATTTTTATTTTCCCCCAGTTTATTCTATTTTTATATACATTGGTGTTTTGTAGGTAGGTAGGTAGGTATGTGGGTGTTAGATACTTAAGTTACAGAGAATTGTGAGCTGCCATGTGGGTGCTGGGAATTGAATCTGGGTCGGCTAGAAGAGCAGTCAGTGTTCTTAACCACTGAGACATCTCCTTAACCACTAAATTTATAATTTTAGACAAATAAACACAATTGAGGTTGCAGTGTAGTATAACAGCACATTCTCAGTTTACACTAACACACACTTACCGCACACTAAGACCTGTCCACCGAGTATTGTAGAACTACATTAAGCATAAATCAAGTGTATAATGTACTAGCTTTCTGCCTTACCCTCTCATGGAAACTATAATTTTTTTCTTAAATGATGAAGAGAACTCAAGTCATGATAAACATTGTATATATACATTTATGCTTTCTCATTTATTAATAGAACTTTTCAAGATCTATAAAGACCATATCTTAAGGCATGAGAAAAAGTAATAGCACTGCCCTCTTCTTTTCTCAAGATCTCCTGACTTCCACAGTTAAGATTACTGTGATCACATCTCATGTAAGATGACTTGAAAGTCAAAGGCTACACCATCTTAGAAGTGTTTCACACTCAGTAGTCATGAAGCGATATTGGCATAGACTTTACCAATCTACAATCTAAAACCAGAAATTTAATTATTCATTAATTTACTAGTATATAAGTTTTTTGTTTGTTGTTGTTTGTAGTGCTAAGGGTCAAGTCTGGGGTTTTGCACATACTAGACAATCACTCTACAGCATATGTAAGCATCATTGGTTCTTTTATACTAAAATTGAATTTTCTTTATCATTTTATAACCTCTTCTCCGTCCTACCCCTTACACAGACACACACCTCCATAACAATACAAAAGGCAGGACCCGTAGTCTTTACTTTGCAAGCTAGCTACACTAAGCTAAATCCCTAATCGTCACCCCATACTAGAATCTAGGTCTCAAAGCTCCCATCAACCTGCTGGCCAGTGCCATCATCATACCTGCCATGCTAGCGCTTGGCATATGCTATACCAAAAATAAGTAAGCCCAGTCTTTGAAGGGTAAAAAGGGGCAGAAATCCAAGGGGAAAGAGCTAGGGGAAGAGTCCCTACAAGAGGCCTGTCTGATTCTAGACAGACAGAAAAGTGCAGGAGCTAGGGTCTAGCAAACAGCTCTTACCTATAAGCAGCAAAACTGGCAGAGTTCTCCTGTGTTGCCTGCAGAAGTAATACTATCTAATCTGTGATTCCATCAGACCTCAGAAAAACAATTCAAAAAGAATTAAAGGTGGCAGGCATTATTTGTAAAGGGCACTTGATGGCAAAAAAAGAAAAGTCACATTCCTGTTATCCCAAGGATCTCCAACCTCTAATGAACATAACCTTTATTAAGATGACATAAAACTGTGATGAAACTCAGGCAGTAAGATTACTGTGAATTCAAGGCCAACCTGAGCTACAGAACTCAGCTCAGAACAATGTTAATTTGGAGCTAGAGAGATGGATCCAGCTTTAAAGTATCGGGTGTTCTTCCAGAGGATCTGAGTTTGATGCTCAGCATGGACAGAAGTCAGCTCCCAACCACTTGCTACTCTAACTACAGTCGCTCTATTACCTCTCCTGGCTGCCGAGAGCACATACAGACAGAAACATGCATATACATAAGTTGTGCACATCCGAAGAACCCCTCAAATCAAAAGGTTTAGATTACTGATTCTATTTCTCTGAAGGGTCCTGAGAAATAAGCCCCTTATCATCAAAATTCACTCCTCAGTAAATCACCTCATCACAGAATACAACACACTGCTCTTCCTCTAGGACATTCTCTTATGACAAACGATACTGGCATCAATGAATTGTGTTAACAACAAATTCTTTAATTACCACATTGGCAATGTTTATAAGGAAAGGAAAATACTTTTTAAATTGGAAAAGAAGACAATGTTTCTTGAGAGCTCAGTTACACACACAGGTGCACGCATGCACACCCACCCATACCACACACACACACACACACACACACACACACACCCCTTCATCTGGAGATTCCAAGTCTCTATAAAAATCTGTAAATCAAAAGCCACACACTCCACCCCAACATCACCTTCAGCTATCCTGTAAAGTCTTTTGTTTGTTTTTTCTTTTATGCTACTCTGAATATAGTGCTGAGTAACTCTCCTGAGTTTATTTTCTTATAAATCCTTTTTTTTTTAATTTGTTGAATTGTTGCTCTTTTCCCTTAAAATTTTAAGTGCAGTTCATGTAATTTTTAGAAAATATTTAGATTAACTGTTATAAAATATTTGCAAGATTTAACATCTCAAAACACACAACCATGCTCTTGCTTTATCTTAAGGCCTGGCTTTCAGGGAACTGCCTCTGTATTTAAGTAACTAGTTGATCCATTAAGGAGTCAACAGAAAGTTTGTTTAAACTCATGAGTCAGCCAAGGTTATGCCTTTTACAAAACTCCACGGCCTCCTGCTTTTTCTGTTCCCCTAGACTGCTCTTAGCCCTGTACCCTCGTATGACTCTTCTCCACAGTCATGAAGCCTGCTCTAGTGACAGCCTTAAGCTGTGCCATCCATGGGCTCTGGACACTCACATGCCCAAAAGTTAGTAGTTTTCAGCAGTTTCAGTGCGTGGGCCTTGACCACCTGACGCATAAAGCCAAGTGTCTCAGAGGAGAAGGGGCCTGGTAGAACCTCTTCACCAACCATCAGGAAAGGCTTAGCTGTGGACAGGAGAAGCTTCGGGCGTGAATCCCTCACAATCCCATTATTACTGTTAGTTTGGCAGCTGCTCAGACTGCCTGATGTCTCTTTTGACTTCCACAGCAATCGATGTCTCACCTGTTGTGCAGATGGCTAGGCTCTACCTCACAGACTCTAATCATTTTGAATCCATTCACTCTGGTTTGTCCACCTGTAATGCCATGACCCTCTGCAGAGGTAACTCAATCTTCAGCATCTACCCCAGACTCTTCAATCTTACGGCCTAGCTTCATGGATCCTTTCCCGAGGCCTCTGCCACTAACCTACCTTTACCACCTCTCTCTTCTCTTAGCTATACCCCATGGCAATATCCTAGTTATATGAATACACTGTGCTTTGGATTTTACATAACAGCTGCATGTCTGTGGACAAAGGGGTTGGGTTTTCATGCTTTTTACCTGGCATAGTGCAGCATACAAGTAACTCCCCAAAGCCTATCGTTTTTTTGTTAGTTTGTTTGTTTGTTTGTTTGTTTTTTATGTAATATCCATCTTTATTGTTAAAAGTTGTTGACACACTGGGCAGGTGAGATGGCATGACTTTGGTAATATTAATAAGTGCTTTTGGATTGTTCTCTTAAGTTGTAGCCTCCCCTTCAATTTTTTTTTATTAGATATTTTCTTTATTTACATTTCAAATGTTATCCCCTTTCCTAGTTTCACTTCCAAAAACCTCCTATACCCTCCCACCTCCCCCTGCTCCCCGACCCACCCATTCCCATTCCCAGTCCTGGCCTTCCCCTATACTGGGGCATAGAACCTTCACAGGACCTAGGGTCTCTCCTTCTATTGATGAACAACTTGGTCATCCTCTGCTACATATATAGCTAGAGCCACATGTCCCACCATGTGTTGTCTTTGATTCATCGTTTAGTTCCAAGGAGCTCTGGGGGTACTGGTTAGTTCATATTGATGTTCTTCCTATGGGACTGCAAACCCCTTGAGCTCCTTGGGTACTTTCTCTAGCTCCTTCATTAGGGACCTTGTGCTCCATCCAATAGATGATTGTGAGCATCCACTTCTGTATTTGCCAGGCACTGGCAAAGGCCCTCAGTAGACAGTTATATCAGGCTCCTGTCAGCAGGCTCTTGTTGGCATCTGCCATAGAGTCTGGGTTTGGTGGTTGTTTATGGGATGGATCCCCAAGTGGGGCAGTCTCTGAATAGTTGTTCCTTCAGTCTCTGCTCCGAACTTTGTCTCTGTAACTCCTTCCATGGGTATTTTGTTCCCCCTTCTAAGAAGGATTCTGAGCTTCTGGGTTAATATCCACTTATCAGTGAGTGCATATAATTTGTGTTCTTTTGTGATTAGGTTACCTCACTCAAGATGATATCTTCCAGATCCATCCATTTGTCTAAGAATTTCATAAACTCATTGTTTTTAATAGCTGAGTAGTACTCCATTGTATAAAGGTACCACATTTTCTGTATCCATTCCTCTGTTGAGGGACATCTGGGTTCTTTCCAGCTTCTGACTACTATAAATAAGGCTGCTATGAACATAGTGGAGCATGTGTCCTTACTACATGTTGGAGCATCTTCTGGGTATATGCCCAGGAGTGGTATTGCTGGATCTCCTTGTAGAACTATGTCCAATTTTCTGAGGAACCACCAAACTTATTTCCAGAGTGGTTGTACCAGCTTGCAGTCCCACCAGCATTGGAGAAGTGTTCCTCTTTCTCCACATCCTCTCCAGCATCTGCTGTCACCCTGAGTTTTTGGTCTAAAAAAGTTTACACTTCTAGAAATGCAATAGTTCTCAACCTGACTAGATCTGGAATCAACTAAATAGCAAGCTGCTGGACACACCTACGAGAGATTTTCTTAATCAGGTTACTTGAAGTGAGAAGACCCACCTAAAATGTGGGTGGCACCTTCCAGTGGAAGCGCAAATTAATGGAGGTCAAAGAAAGAAAGGACCGCTTTGCTGTTGCCTGCTTGCTGCTGCTCTCCCTGACTGACTGTCTACCCTGTCAAGGCTGTAGTTTCTGCCTGTGGTTCCAATTCCTTTTATAATGTCTCCAAACACACGCCTGTGTCCTCACCGGGTGTGCCCTGTGAATGGCTGACTGAAGATGAAGAAGACAAGAGCCTGGTTTACAGAGCACCCTAAATACTTTGCAGGCAACACCCAGAAATGGAGAGGTGAAACATTTACAGTCACTTTCTGGGACAACTCTAAAGGGCACTCACTGGTGAGTGGGTATCTTCACAGGAAAGAATTTTGGACTGTGCACATGGTGATACGTTTTCCTTGGTTTGGCTGGATGGTCGGGACATGGAAGACCCATCCATGGAAACTGTTGAGAACAATGTCTAGGGAAGAGGTGTGTGCATAGATCACAGATGGGCAGAAGATGGAAAGATATTTGTGTTCCATATAAATTCTCATCAGAAGGTAAGTTAGCAGAGTGAGAGTCAACAATCCAGTAGACAAGACAACCCTTTCTTTGGGCAGACAGCCTCTCTCCATGGAGCCATCCTTGCCACAGCCCAACAGGCCCATGAACAAAGGGAACGAATGGCGTGGAGGTGAAGACTGTGCTTGAGCTCAACAACATAGATATCCAATCACCAAGGCTGACCCAACTATGGCTGCTGCTAAGTCTCCCAGCAGAGGCCAAAACTAAGCCCAGTACACTACCATTCCTGGAGTGACCAACCAGCAACCTCGTGGCTGGCTAACTACACTGGACCACTTCCACCAAGGAAAAGGCAGCACTTTGTTCTTACTGGAATAGATGATCCAAACTGGGCTTATATCCCCCTGAACAGAGGCACAGGGTAGGACATGAGACTCTTGGAGGAAGGAATTTTAGCAAGACATGTACAAAGACTGCTTTCTCCAAAACTGGTCTCCTTTGGACTTACAGAATGCTTTATCCATCATCACAGAATTCTACACAGCAATTCATATTGTGCAAGCCAGTCTTTTAGTATACACTTACTTATTATCAGTACTACAACTCCAGTGAACCCTAGCACATATTCCATAATGTCAACCATATTCACAAGTAATAATAATCAAGACTTCATTATTTGGCTGGATATGATGGCTCAAGTCTGTAATCCCAACCCAGGATGTTATCACAGGAAGCCTTTAGGAGCTACACAGTGACTTCATAGCCAGCCTAAACTACAAACATGTCTTGAAACGGAGAGGGACTGGAGAGATGTCTATACTGACTGCTCTTCCAGAAGAACCAGGTTTGAGTCCCCAGCACCCATAAGTAACTACAGCTCTAGTTCCAGGCAACCTGACACCATCTTCCAGCCTCCTCAGGCACCAGGCACAAAGTGGTATACAGACACACATGTAAGCAAAACACCCATAAACATAAAATAATTAAAATTTTCATCTGGACATAATTCCATGTCTAAAAATGTATGTCATTAGAAGAGCTTCCTTTTCCTAAGCCCATAAAGTGTACACCATGCATTGGAAGCACATGGCACAAACTACCCGCTGCCTGTCTAATATTCATCAGACCATCTTCCTACCAAACCAGGAACAAATACTTCTCAACTCTTCTTGCAACTGAGAATCCCAAGTGAACACGTTGGGCATTTCAGGGATTATGAAAGAAAACAGCTTTGAACAAATGACAAAGCTCTAGAGAAGGTAGGTCCCTGGAGCATCCTGAGAAGACTGCATTAGCTCTGAGCTGTCTACCTACAGACTTTTCCCTAACTCTGTACAGAGCTGCAGCTTTACTAAACATATTCCCAACTGGAATTATGCAGAGGGTTGAAACTCAAGGAGCACAATGGATAGTTAATTGAAAGTCACCAGAAAGAGTATGGCTCCCATATAATACCTGCAGGAAGCAGATAAACTCCTGAAAATAGCCCCCTCATTCACAGTAATCAACATGAACATGGCAGCATTTAACACACAGCTGGATGAGGTCAGCAAATCAGTCCTCTGAATGTGTGAAGAGGAAGAATAGTACTCAGAATCATAGGGGTTAGAGAGAGAACCAAGCAATACCTCTAGAGCAACCTCAGGCACAAACCCCAGCATCAATACACTGCCAGAAATTAATAATTTGATGAAATAACATTGTTACTATTAACACCTGATAGTGACTTCTGCAGTAAAAGCTTGCATATTAATAATGAATGTACAACAATTGACCTTTTTTCTTGATGCTGACAATGTTTTACTCCGAGATAGCACTGTGATTTATCATCACATATGAAAAGCGGAAGGAAGGTAATCCATACATCACAGCTACTTGTTTTAAGCTTCAACTTAAATATCCTTACCCTGAAGATCCAATGCTCTTACAAACACCAAGAAGAGGTCTTTTCTCAGCAAAGTTATCACACTTTTGGGCACCTGTTAGAAAGCATAAAACAAAATATATGTTGAGAAACTCTTGAATATTTCCCATTATTTGAAAATATTTCCAATAGAGGACAAAGTGGATGGGTGGCAGATCACTTGTTGGCAATGTACAGAACAATGTGCATGTGTATGTATATCTATACATGTTTGTGTACATTTGTATACACACAACAGAAATGTATTCAGTATAACTCAATCTACACATTTAGCTGTACAAAATGAAAAATAGTTCAAACATTAAAAATAGTGGCAGACATCTTATTAAAGAAGTTTTGTTTAACTGGCACCTGTTTCAATCTTATCAACACTCTCTGTGAGATCAAAAAACAAAACAAAAACAAAAACAAAAAAAACCCTATCCTACAGTGATGACAAGCTCCTTAAGACTGGTACACACTTTTGAGTCTAGAACTCAGGAGACAGAGGCCGGTGAACCTCAGAGTTTGAGGCCAGAGTTTTAGGATAGTCAGGGTTACACAGAGAAACCTTTTTTCAACAAACCAAAAAGAAAAAAAGAAAGAAAACTGTGTTCACCAAGTAAGAAATAAAGCTATGTTCACCAAGTAAACTCTACATAAAATCACCTATGAAATTAGACCAACCCTTGCTAGCTGTTGGGTAAATACAAATGCTCAAGTAATCAGACTAACTCCTAACACCTTCACGTTACAAATTCTTCCAGTTCAGCATATATAGAATAAGATTGACTAGCCGCTATACCTAATCACTGAAACAAAAGAAAACAGCAAAATCAACTTGTTTTGTTTTGCCTTGAAGACAGCAACTTTTCTGTACCTACAGCCTGTTTCCTACACCTAGTTTCCAATTTTCTTCTTTTTATTACATTATTTTATTTTTATGTATATGTGTCTTTTGCCAGCCTGTATGTCTGTACACTCATTGCCTGCAATATTCAAGAGAGCAGAACAGGGTGTCTGCTCCCCTGGAATGGAGTAACAGATGGTTAATTGTGCGCCACCATGTGGATTCTGGGACATGAACCTGAATCCTTTAGAAAAGTAGCCAGTACTCTGATCCATTTCCCAGCCCAAATTTTCTTTCTTCCTTTTTTTTTTTTCCTACTCCCTTTGATAAGGTCTTGCATAGCCAAGATTGGCTTTTAACTTACCATGAAGCCAAGGCTACCTTTAAACATTTGATCCTCCTGCCTCGACATCCCTTGGGAGCTCAAATTTCCTTAATAATGACTATTTACCCAAGCCTGAGATTAAAATAATAGTTAACGGTTCATATATTCCCATTCAAGTCAGTAATGACACAAGAATACTCATCACTGTTGTTCACATTCAAATCTATGCCAAAAATACAAGTCCACTAATACAACTAAACGAACACTGTTCCTTCATAGAAAGCGAAGTGCAGGGCTGGAGAGACTCTTCAGTAGGTGCTTGCCTTGCATGCACAGGCCAGAGGTTGAATCCCAGAACCCACATTAAAAACAGCAGCATGTGGGGCTGGACTGATAGCTCACAGTTATGTTCTTGTTGGCTTTGGTTCCCAGCACTGCATGGCAGTTGACAACCTTCCGTACCTCCAGTTCCAAAGGACGTGGATTCTCACACTAGCCTCATTAGACACCAGGCACACATGCAATTCACATACACATAATTAAACACAAACCTTTTAACAAATATAAGTACGGGCTGGCTAGATGGCACAGCAGGTAAGAGCACTGACTGCTCTTCCAAAGGTCCTGAGTTCAAATCCCAGCAATTACATGGTGGCTCACAACCACCCATAATGAGATCTGATGCCCTCTTCTGGTGCATCTGAAGACAGCTACAGTGTACTTACATATAATAACAAATAAATCTTTGAAAAAATGTAATTAAAATAATATCAATATATTATGGGTCTAAATGACATGAAAGGATGTTCAACCACACAAGAGAAATTTCTGATTTTAATTAAGTCACCTAAAGAACAGAGAGCTATGAGGACAGTCAGACTACCCTCTTCATACATCCTGAAAAGAGGGAAACTCCACATGGCAGACTCTCCCTCACTTCCCTGGGAGGAAAGAATGAAAGACAAGCAAACCTGAGTGAGTGCAGTTAAGTCAATTCTTGACTCCACAAATGCCAACAGGACTGTCAGCCACTTTTTGTCTCTACTTTCCTGGGGAGATGCCAACACTGATGCAAAACTCTGTCACACACCATGTGCAAGTTTCTCTGCCATGCCTGTCTCTCACACCATCCTAATCTGCAGTCACCAACTATGTGAGGTCAAGAGATCAGAAGAGAAACTTTTTGCTCCTTCACAATATTGTTGCTAAATTTTAAGGAGTTGGTATGTTTGTATTAGGTATGTATGTATGTGGATGCAAGGTCTTTCGCTGTATAGCTCGGGCTGGCCTAGAATTTGCTTTGTAGAGCAGCCTAGCAGGCCTTGAGCTCAAAGAAATCTGCCTGCCTCTGTCTACTGAGTGCCACTGACCTGGTCAAGATTCTTTAGATCAAAAATAGATAAATAAAACTATCCAGAATGATCTCATAGGAGAGGAATTGATAGTGATACAAACAAATGGATCATCACCTGATCCATCTTATAGATTATTCCTAATACTTTGGATAAAAGTCTGTTTGCTGGGCAAGAACTGACATCCTGAGTTAAATCCCCAGAACCCACAAAAGGAGAGAACAAATTCCCACGAGTTGTCCTCTGACTCCATATGTACTTCCAAGGGACATATATGCACCCCTCCTTCCTCTTCCTCTCTCATACACACACACACACACACAGTGTCATAAACACAATCATGCAAATAATATATAAAATAAATCTCTTAAATAATTTCCACTTAAAATGTAATTATAGTCCTATGATTTTATGTTCATCAAACACAAGATTTAAATTTTGATAGATTTATCAAATTTAATTAATCAAAATTATAAATTCAAAAAGTATTGAATGCACAAATATTGCCCCTGCAATTTTATCCTACAGGTACACTCAGAGATGAGAGAGAACTCACATACATGATTACTTACTCCAGCAATGTTTAAAATAGTGAAGGAAGAAAGAGTCAAATGTGCAGGGAAACGTCCATGCCGCACAGCTGCAGACAAGCCGTGCTGAATGTAAACACTGCCAAGGCAGCAGCTAGAGTGGGGAAGGGGGAGCACACAACAGTGGGAAGACGCAGACCCTCCAGCATCTATACTGATGTCCACACTTCCCGAGGCACAGAAAAGTCATGCTCACTGTTGACAGGAGAGGCAACGGAAATTAGAACACAGGGAAGTGGAAAGAAACTTGTCAATGAGGAAATAGTTTCTGCCTTCTGGTTTTCAGTCCGTGTGATACATAAATTTACTATAAAATGTCTGTGTTCACTTTAAGCAAGAAGCCAAGAAGCGGGAGTGGATGGGTAGGGGAGCAGGGCGGAGGGAGGGTATAGGGAACTTTCAGGATAGCATTTGAAATGTATATAAAGAAAATATCTAAAAAAAAAAAAAAACAAGAAGCCAAATGTCAGGAGTCAAGCTAGTGTTTGTTTTAAATAGGAACACAAGCTGGGCGGATGAAAACATGCTCTTAAGTTATTCTCTCTAAAAATTCTAGAAAAGCAATTACTAAATAAAGTTTTTAAATATGTAATAACCCCAACAAATTTTACAAAGAGATGAGTACTGGTGAATTTAGCAGCTCTAGGTAAAAGCTGAAGGCCCCAGTGGTGGAAAAACACCCAAAGACTAAAGAGACTTTATCTACAGGGTTATAAAAGGCACAGTAAGTGATTGTACCAGGTACACTTGGGACTGGATGTGAAGGAACCCATCTAAATAAAATAAAAAGGGCTGGCTTGTCAGCGGCTACTTGAGAGACTCTCAGATGGCAAAACCTTTACTTCCAGACAACTTAACTCACCCTCCCCATTCCCAACCAACTGAAAGGCAGCTCTCCAGAGAGCAGAGCCCAAAGCTCCAGGTGAGCAAGGATTAAATGACAGCATTAATGCTTAATATTGAACCCACCTTTCCCATGCCTGGGACTCCTCCATCTCTGAGCTTCCCAAACACTAATGTCAGATCTTTATCATGTGTGTCTCCTCTGGGAAAGAGAACAGGCCCAGGACGAAAAACAGACAGAAAAGCACTATCCACCTGAAGACTGCAGGAAACAGGCTCCACAGGGCGATGAAGGTGAGGCTTCAGAGCTGGGAGTCAGCTGGGAGTTTGGCGAGGACAACTATATACAGTCAAGGCTCTACAGTAAGTAGTTTTAAAAAGTGTCTCGACAGGGAAAATTATATCACCATCTTTACTGATTTCCAGGAAATGGGCAGATAGTGATGATAAGAAAAACTGAAATGGATGCAGAAGCCTTGAAGGGCGCTCTGGGACAGCAGAAGCTCAGCCAAGCAGTGCCTGCCCAGAGGCTCAAGGCCCGAGGTTCCATTCCTAGTACTGTGGACGTACTAGGCTTGGCAGCTCATGGCTGCAGACCTAGCACTCTGGACGTAGAGGCAGGAGGTCCAGATCAAGGTCATCCTCAGCTACAAACAAAGACAGGAAAAGAGAGGAATGGAGGGAGGATGTAGGGAGGAGAGGAGGCAGAGGGGGGAGAAGAAACTTCTGAGAAATTTCAAACGGTAAATATTATTTTTAAACTTGAAAATAAGCACCAGAGATATACTGAAGAAAACTTTTCAGAATACTATAAACTATGCACAAGAAATCTTCAAAGTCTGAGTTCAGAGACTCAACGTGGAAGTGGAACCAAAAAGGAAAACCAAAAGTCAGGTGTGCTGGGCGCCTCTCAGGCTCAGCACAGGGAAAGCTGAGGCAGGAGGAACTCCGCAAATTAAGGGCCTGACTCTGTCTCCAAAGCTAAAAAGGAACAAACAAACAAACAAACAAACAAAATATTTGTTCAAGATCCAAACACTACATGGTACTCCAAAATACATGGTTTTTGTTACTATATAAAAATTTTTAAATAAAATAACATGTCTGTTCAAACATATTTTAGAATGGATTATTTCTGCTTCTCCTACAAATCGGATTTAACAATTAATAATCTGACTTTTAAATCCAAGCATGAGTTGAAATTTAACTGATCCAAAGCCTACACTATTTCTATACAAAATTAATTACAATTGAAGTCCATCTACACAGAGCCAATCCTTCACTCCTTCAACACTGGATCTACTTCCTGGTCTTTCCAGTTTGCAGCTGTCATTTCAATAGAGGAAACATCAGGTTTAAATAGTACAACACTGGCAAAACTGGCTTGCTGATTCACTTTTCTAAGATGCAACTGAAGAACTCCTCTGGTGTCTACTGGCCACAGTGTAGCAGGTTTAACCACAACACTCCCCTAAGATTTATGCTCTTTGCCCTATAGGAGGAACAACAATATGAACTAACCAGTACCCCCAGAGCTCATGTCTCTATCTGCATATATAGCAGAGAATATCCTAGTCAGCCATCAATGGGAGGCTCTTGGTCTTGCGAAGATTCTATGCCACAGTATAGGGGAATGCCAGGGCTAGGAAGTGGGAGTGGGTGGGTTGGGGAGCAGGGAGATGGGGGGAAGGTATAGGGGATTTTCGGAGAGGAAACTAGGAAAGGGGATAGCATTTGAAATGTATATTTAAAAAAAAAAAAGAATGGCTATGAACCTATATTTACAAAAAAAAAGATTTATGCTCTTTTTGAACAGTCGAAGCCAAATTTGTAAGACTCAGAAGAGAAGCCTACCTCGGGCACAGTGCCCACCAGGTGCCCACTACAAAAGTCAATGCGAGCTAAAATAACTGGACCACAAGAAACAAGGATCCCAAAATATCTAAATGCATTGGAGGCAAAACCCTCTACAAACTGGAGAAGTGCAAGCATATAAATTCTACCCACTCATAAACAGTGCGGTATTCACTTGGCGATTGTTGTTGTTGTTGTTGTTGTGTTGTTGTTGTATGGGTATAAATAGCAGCCTGCACTCTTCCTGAAGCCTAATGGAGCCATCGCCCTCCGGTAATGTAATCCTCTAAATTGGAGCGGATTAACTTTTTATATATAAATTCTGTGTGTATTTGCATGCACAATGGAGAGAATGACGTGACACACACCTGCTCCACAGCACTTGACAGAATGTACGATGATTGAAATGAAATGCGGCTCACTAAATCCATCAAATACAAGAACTACTGCAATCCTGTTGCAAAGTCCTTTTGTTAAACTCCTTTTATTCTAAATCCTTTTAATTCTGTTCTATAACACTAAAACATTTATAAAAAGCTTAAAATCCTAATAAATCACACAATTAAAGTAATGAAAGTGGGCCTGCACACCAAGTCACCAACTCCTCCACCACTCAACAAAATTCAAAACAGTTTGCTTGTCAGAAAACGTTAACTAATATCCCCCATCACGAATACCACTGTAAACTCATTTAAACCAAAGAGCTTAAGCTCATAAATCAGCCTTGAGATTTCAAGACATCAACTAGAAACAGCTTCTACCTTAGTCCGAAAGCAGATCCAGAGGCAAATAAAACCCCAACTGGTGATGAAATATTACGCCTCTCCCTTTTGATATTGAAGATGATGTCCTGCATATAAAGACTATACAACAGTATGTCCTCACTAATAAATTTTTACTGTGAAAATCTTTTCCAGAAGTATTTCTTTGAACAACTAAATTCATTTAAACCATTCAGCTAAAACATCCTAAAAACCTCCCTACCTCCTCTCTTAAAGGCAGGGTTTCATGTTGTCTAGGCTGTCTTCAACCTCACTCCATAGCTGACAGTGATGCTGGAACACGAATCCTCTTGCCCTCACCTCCCACACTCTGAGGGCACTTTTAGTTTTATCTGAAAATTCATTCTCTTTGTAACAGACATCACTGGCTTGTCCTTGTGGCTCTCACAGAGTCGCTCACTGGGACACTTCGGACATGGACAGGATGTCCAACTTAAGGTGACTACTGTCAAAAAATCTCATGTCAGTTTGGAGGCTCTCAAGATTTTTGCATGGCACAATTTCTATTTCTTACCAGATTTTCCATAAATAATCTCCAGCATAAATTGGATAATCCTCTTATTTCTCTTTTTCTTATCTAAACAGGAAGATGTTGAGTGAGCAACTTTTTTCAACAGAGAAAACAGGGATGACACATGAAGGAAAAGGACCCGGTGGCTCCATGGATCTGGACCAGACACAAGAGAGCCTTCAACTATCCAACCTAAAAATGATCACAAAACCTCCTTGGCATTGGCCCTCAATATTCAAAACACATGCATAACTTTAGCCTCCCAGTGAACTCAAACACCATACTAAAGCAGACACAGGCTTCTAAGTCTAAGGCTGAAGTGAGGGTCTCATGTGCTGTTGCTCATGTCCCCCTCAGTCCCTAAGCATCACTCTAGCCCAAAACATCATCTCTTTGAACACTTAGCAAGTGAAGTGTCCTTTAACCCATCGGTTACTCAGTATTTCACACTGACAACCAGGCCTTCCTTCACAGACGAGACTTGTTACAAATTCAAAGCCACCAAATCCATCCACTGTTCTATGGAGGACTTAGCTGATCATGAGAAGGTTAAACAGTTTCTGCTCATTGTTGTACAATAACTACCACATCTACTCTGAACAGCTCAGCTCTGGCCTCTGACTACTGAGAAAAACAGGGAACACAAAGAGGAAAATGTATGTCAAACTGCTCTACTAGCACTGTAAGCCACGTCACTGACAAAGGCTAATTACTCAACTCATTACTGCTCTTGTACAAGGGAATGGCCACCAATATACCACAGAGGCTCACTATGACTGTTGAAAGGGGACACATGCCGGGGAAGGGGGGGGGGGGTGAAGGGTGAGACTGTGTGATGCCAGCCCTGCTCCTGCTCTGACCAGCACCGTGATCCTTTGATGCCTATCCACTACTCACTCTGCACACACTGGGCCTTCCCAGGATCTCCTGCTTCACAGAGCAGCCCTCTCTACTCTCTGCTCAACACTCTAACTTATGTCCTACACATCTTGGCCAAAACATCCCCGAGTCAGAAAGGCCTCCCTGTCTCCCATCTTTCATCACATTCTATCTCTGAACCCCAATTTATTTCTTCATGGCACCTGTACGAAATACTGCACACATTACATTGTTTATCTACTTCTCTGTGCAGCACACCCATGTCACAATATTCACACCAAAAAAAAAAAACATGTTCAAGCACATCCCAAGGGGTAAGGGCATTATACCATTCAGTGGAAAACCACCACTCAGTGATAGAAAGGAAAATTGTCTAAATAGGAAAAGCAGTTTCCTCTGATATGAAAGATATCAGAAAACAAAAGCAAGCAAGCACTGGAGAAGAGTTGGGTGGGAAAAGCAAACAACTGAGAAAGATCTGGGTTGTTGTAAATTCTGTCTGTTTGAACACCTAGGGAGTGGCACTGTTGGAAGGTGTGGCCTTGTTGCTAGAAGTATGTCACTGTGGGATTGGGCTTTGAGACCGTCCTCCTAGATGCCTGAAAGACAGCAGTCTTCTCCTGTTTGACTTTGGAACAAGATGTAGAACTGTCAGCAACTCCAGCGCCATGCCTGCCTGGACACTCCCATGTTTGATGATAATGGGCAGAACCTCTGAACCTGTAAGCTACCCCCAATTAAATGCTGTCATTTGTAAGAGTTGCCTTGGTCATGGTGTCTCTTCACAGCAATGGGAACCCTAACTAAGACACCTGTCAAAATTCAGACTGAAGCCAGGCATGGTGGCTTACAAGGGCCAGCTTATGTTCCCCTCCTCAAAACAAGCTTGAAACACACAAAGCTTTGCATCTGCATGCTACAAAGTACAGTTAAAGTAAGCAGGTAAGAAATGCCCTCAGTAGTCGGAGACTCTAACAGCAGGTGAATGTGCTGACAGAGCTGAGCACTCTGCCAGCAGGAGCTGTGCCAGAACAAAGGCTAGGAAGCCGGAAGCCCTAGCAGGAGAAACGAGAGCATCTATGAAGTGGACAGAGCACAAAACATGACCAGAGTCACATTCAGGTAAAGGGGAAAAGTGATTTAACATGCTCTGTAAAGTACACTATTAAAAACACCAGACTATGAGAAAACACATGCAGAAAACACAGCAGACATAGGACCAGTGGTCAAAACACAAAGGAACTGGAGTCTGGGAATTATTGTTTAGTTGCCTGGTTTGGTGTTTTCTTTGTTTTGGGTTTTTTCTGGGTTTTGGAAGTAACAGTCTTGCACAGACTAACCACACCTTCTACTACAAGGCTAAGCCCCTAGAATCAACACTTTAAATCAACAACAAAAAAAATACGCTATTTAAAAATGGGCAAAAGACCTGGAAAGTCCACAACTTTGACCCCAGCACTTAGGAAACAGGAGAGAGAACTATAGGGAGAGGGAACTATAGGCCATCCAAGGCTGCATAGCAAGATCTTCATAGCAAGGCTTCATGTCATTGTGGAACTGCCTATCACAACTGTAAGGTGCCCAACACAGCTCTTTCAGGGGACAACACTGACAGCAGCAGGTGGGCAGGACACACAGCAACAACACTCTCGTTCATTACTATACAACTAAAAAGATGGAAGACAGTGTGACAGTTCCTTCAAAACTAAACATGCTCTACCACACGAGGACCACAGCTTCCTGGATACTTATGTAGAAGTTTGAATACCCATGGTAGTTTTATTTACTTCTAACAGACATACTGAGCTAAACATGGATGAAACCAGCATGTCCTCCTGTAGGTGAATGGATAAACCACCCTTGCTTGTGGTAAAATATTCAGAACTGAAAGGAAAGGAATGAGCTATCAAATATGAAGCAAAGTTAACTACATTTCACTCTATGAAAGAAGCCGAGAGGAAAGCAAGTGTACTGACTGAGTCCTGCCACGTGACATTCAGAGAAAGGCAAGACGATGAACTTCTAAACACAATGAAGAAATATTAGTCAAGTACTTCGATTTTTTTAGAGATTTATGTATACTAAAGTGTATGTGTTTACTGTACAAGTATACCCCATGTGTGAGAAAAGAGCCTCCACAATGGCAGTCTTCATGTACCCCAAATGCTCTCAAGGCTGGGACAGGAAAATCACAAATTCAAGACTTACTGGAGTACAGAAGCAGCTCAACTCTGAACTGGGCATAAAGCTCAAAGGTTTAGATAGCACTCACCCAGATCACAGGCCAGAAAGAACTCAACGGCATTGAGAAAAGAAACACTGCTGGAAATTAACAAGATTTGCAATATAGTTTATCAATGTCTAATAAAACCAAGCATATGCTTACACATCCCAGCAATCACACTTGTAAATAAAGACCCATGAGAAATCAATACATACATCACACAGTACTAAGGGCAGTTTAACCTAACCACTAAACTGGAAATAACCAAAATACCATGGCAAGTACAACACAGCCAAACAGTGGGAAGGAAGCTACCCAAAACTGAAATGGGAGTTACAATCTAACCCAGGGCTAGGGAGATGGCTCAGTCAGTAAGAGTGCTTGCTTGTACTTCAAGGAGGAGGATGAGCGGTTACTAAGTCATGGCTGTGTCTGCAGGTAATACCAGAGTTGGGAGAACAGCCAAGACAATGACTCCTGGGAACTCAGTAACCAGTCAGCCTAACTGAACATGCAGCTTCTGGTTCAGTGACAAACCCTATCTTTAAAGGAGTAAGCTGAAGCAAGACAGAGAAAAACACCCGACGACCTTCTCCAGGCCAGCGTGGCAATGTGCAAGCACACACCACAACTATTAAAATTAAGGTTTCTGAACAGTATGACACAGATGACTCTCAAAAGCATGACACAAAACTTAGACAAGCATGATAATGTACGCCTGCAATCTTTTAACTTGAAAAGCTGAGGCTGGGGGGTCAAAGAACAACAGGGAAAGGAAAGAAGGCAGCAGAAGTGGAGGAGAAGAGAGGGGAAGGAAAAGAAGAGGAAAGGAGGAGAGATGACTCAGCCACTGGTAACTCATAGCAGAACTTTAGTTAGTCCCAAAATGAGACTCTATGGTAGAGTGCTTTACTAGAACCTGAAGCCAGACAAAGCACTACTAAACAAACCAAGTAGAAACCCACTCAATGACCAAGTAATGGGCCAAAGAACAGACTGTGTGGATATACCACAGTCTACCAACTGATAAATACTTGGATAATTTCCATATTCGTGTAATGCTGCTATGAAATTCATGTATACATTCTTGAATGGACATATATTTTCAATCTTATATGGACATTATATTTCATTTCTTGGTTGTATACCTAGTAACAGAATTGATGGGTTCATGTGGTAACTCTATATATAACATTTTAAGGAACATCAAACTAGTTTTCAACATAACTACACTAATGATACATTCCCAAGGACCATGATTGAAGGTTCCAATTTTTCCACATCCTTCCCACATGTGTTTTATTCTGCTGTGTGTTGTAACTGTCCTAGGGCATTCCAGGTTGACAGTGGGGCTCTCTGAAATCATGACAGGCCTACATGCTGAATGTGGTAGCAGTGACATAACTACAGCTACTTGTTTGCTCATCAAACAGTGCTCCTCAAATTCATTAATTTTGAGGTAAATAAGTTTTATTTCAATAAAGGTAAATTTTACTTATTTTATACAAGGTATTACTTAGCAAATGTCGAGTTTCAGGTTTCATGCCAAAGAATATGTCACAAATACAGATTTTTAGGAACAATGAGATGTCCATGAAGACCCAGTCTCAGTGAGAGCATTTAACCCGTGACAGTCATCTGTTTATTTGGGTCACTATCATTAAACCCACAGTAATTTCACAGCCACTCATTATACCTGATTTCCTAAACCTGGACTGAGATAGCCAATGTTGTGAGTTCATTTCAAGCCACAAAAAAGCAATCAAATATTTCTTCTAAAGACTTATTAAAAACATACAAAATTCACTGCTGTATTTTTGACAATTAAATGCAGTAATGGAAGAAAATGGGTTCTCTGTGTATTTGACCCCGTGTCCCCCTTTTTTTTTTAAAGATGTATTTATTTATTTTAAGTATATGAGTACACTTTAGTTGTGAGCCTTCACGTGGTTGTTGGGAATTGAACTCAGGACCTCTGCTTGCTCCAGTCAACCCCGCTCACTCCAGCCCAAAGATCTATTTATTATTATACATAAGTACACGGTAGCTATCTTCAGACACACCAAAAGAGGGCATCAGATCTCATTACTGGAGCCACCATGTGGTTGCTGGGACTTGAACTCAGGACCTTCAGAAGGGCAGTCAGTGTTCTTACCCTCTGTCATCTTGCCAGCCTGTCCCCGTGTCTGTTATGTTCACATCCCTCCAAGTGTGACAGAGACACTGAAGGTATTTTATATCTTCACAGTGAAATATAAATACAGAATAAGCTAAAAAGACACAATTCTCTACATAGAGGCCCAGTTGGCCTGTAACTTGCTATGTAGACCAAGCTGGACTTGAATTCAGAGGTCCACCAGGAGCAGTATACTAACTGCTATATCTGGCCTCAAAATAAAACCACACTAATAGGTAAGTACGCAGTTCTTAGAGCCTAGAAACACCTGGATTTGATAAAAATATATCCTGACATTAAAACCAAACTAATGAGGATGCTGACATGGAGGTAACGTGCAATTGCAGCCTTCAACCAGAAAAGCATTCACACAGGTCACTAAGTTAGAATCCTCTTCTAGATCCCTCCTTGGCAGGGGGTGGGGGGTATTTACACAGCATTTACATGTGTTGTACCATACATCAAAGCACATGCCACACCCCGCCAAAAACAGAATTGGCAGACATTCTCATTCCTCTGAACAGGACCCGGATGAACAGAGCCACCTAAAGCATAGGCTTGGAAAACAGATGGTCCTAAATTACTCGAATCAGTATGGCTTCCATGCTAAAGAGGAGGTGCTAGAAACAAACACACACCACCCATGGACACAGAGAAGTAAATAGAGCAGAAAACAGGAGGGAAGGCCCAAATCTCAGAGTTCAGCCATTTAAAATGTCAATAAGCCTGTTCCTCTTCTGTGTAGCATAGTGCTGATAACTGTGAGCACGTGGCAGCTGGCCTACTGCTGGAGGTGCGTGTGCGTGTGCGTGTGCGTGTGTGTGTGTGCGCCCGCGTGTGTGCATGTGTTTGCATGCACTCATGTCTTTAACCACATTTGTTTAACCACAGCCATAAAAATGTTACATCAAAAATATCACACCAGCATTTCTTTAGAATTTAGTCATAAATTCTGACTTCATACAGCTGAACAAATCAAATGATTCTCCTTTGAACATGACAAAAACCAGATTTAACTTATAACTAATACAGCTGTATGTATATGGAAGTTTGTGAGATCAGAAAACTACAGTAAGGAAAAAGTTAAAAACAATGAGCTGTATAAAAGATGAAATATAACAGTTTTTAGAAACAATGAAAAAATTCTAGGTTTTGAAAGAGAACAGGGTTCACAATATAAAAATCAGCATGTGTGTGTGTGTACACACACAAGCCACATATATAAAGAACATAAAGCAGGTCTGTGGGTTAGGTACATAAATTAGTTTTACATATGCATGAATGATAAGGGAGAAAATGCAGCCACTTTACACGTGTTCTGCTCAGGCTCGGAACAGCCATCTCCTCCCCCAGAAATAACTCACTGAGTCACTGTTTTAATTTTTGGTTTTTCTTTTTTGTTTCGTGTGTGTGTGTGTGTGTGTGTGTGTGTGTGTGTGTGTGTGTGTATACTTGTGTGTATACATGTACTTGTGTAGAGTTCTTGTAGAACCCAGAAGAAGACACGAGATCCCTAGAGCTGGCATTTGTGATCCTAAATACTGGAACCTCCGCAAGAACAGTACAGCCCTCAACCCCTGAGCCATTGCTTCAGCACCATCACTTTCTCTCTTTCTTTTCCATCCTTCCTTCTTTCCTTCCTTCCTCAAAATAGTAACAGTAAGCTAGCCAATAGGGATCCTAGGAACTAAATCGAGGTCCTCTGCAAGGTCAGCAGATGCTGTCAAACACTAAACCATCTCTCTAGCCCCCGATTTTGTTTTCTGAGATAGAGTCTCAAGTAGCCCAGGGCTGTCTCATATTCACCATACAGCCACTACAGAGCCTCCATGATGGTTTCTATCGACTGTCAACCTGAAAAGATCATAATCACCTAGCAAACAGGCCTGTGGGTGTGCCAGTGAGGGGCTACCTAGGTTAGCCTTGAAGCATATCTGCCATGGAACATAGAGAGCAGGTTAATGGGGGCAGGAAGACTACTCTGAATGCAGTTGGCAATATCCTGTTTGCTGGGACCCCAGACAGCACAGAAGGGAAAGGAATAGCTGAGGAATAGCTTGGTGCTCTGCTTCCTGCAGATGCAATGTGCACTCTGCTTCAAGCTCCTCCTTCACTACTCTGGGAATTATAACCTTCAACCACAAGCCAAAAGGAATCTTTCCTTGAAGTTTGTTTTTTCAGGTATTTTATTAAACAGTAAGGAAAGTCACTATTAGAAATAATGCCTCCAGGGCTGGAGACATGCGTGGCTCAGTGTTTAAGAGCACTGGCTGCTCTTCCAAAGGTCCTGAGTTCAATTCTCAGCAAGCAAATGGTGGCTCACAACCATCTGTAATGATTCGATGGCCTCTTCTGGTGTGTCTGAAACAGCTACAGTGTACTCACATACAAAATAAATAAATAAATAATTTTTTAAAAAAGAATGAGAGAGTGCCTCTACCTCCTGTTTCTCCTGCCTTCACCTCCCAGTGCTGAGGAATGTTATCAACACCACTAAAAGTTGAATTTATTTCCAGACAGGGGCTCAACATGTAGCCCACGCTGCGCTCAACCTCTACAGCCAACACAACTAGCAACTCACCTGCCTCAGGCTCCAAAGTGCTGGGATAACAGATGTTAGTCACCAAGCTCAGATTAAAGAAATTATCATAAACTCAAGCACAATAACTACATAAAAATCATCACTTATATAAAAATATACACAATGCATTCAATTGTACAAGTGAGTTTCCAAAACTAAACTCACTACTTAGATTAATACAAAAATCGAATTTACGTTTCAAGACAAATATTCAAGGAATATCAGCATCAAGTTTCTTCTTTGTTATTATTATTACCTTTATGTGAACCTTAAGAGTCTTTTTAATCATTTCAAATTAGCATGTAAGATCTTAAATCATTAAAGTATTTCTTGTTTGTTTGATTTTTAGATTTCTTTCTGTAGCCCTGGCTGTCCTGGAACCCACTCTGTACACCAAGCTGACCTCCAATCTGCCTGCCTCTGCCCTCCAAGTACTGCGATTAAAGGTGAGCACCACCACCCTCAGCGTCATTAAAACATTTTCAAATAGATGATGTTTTAGCAGTTTCTATTTCCCCCTTACTTCCCACCTACTTCAAATTTTTATTGATATAAAAATTGATTGGTTATAGCTTTTTACATTTCTTTAACAGATGACCTCATGCACCCGGGCTGGCATACAACTCTCTATAGAACTGAAGATCACTCTGAACTCCCTACACTCCCTGAATGCTGGGATTACAGATATGTAAACCATATCTGGTTTTGCAGGACCTAGGGGCCCACACATGTTGGACAAACTCACCACCAACAGAACTACACTATAGTTTTGTTTTATAAGACCTTTAATTGGAAAAAAATTAATGATTTGGATTCACTAAGAATGTACTGAGGGGTTGGATAGTGGCTCAGTGAAGAGCACTGACTGCTTTGTCAAGAGCAGCCTGGTTTGATTCCCAGCACTTACAAGTCAGCTCAAAACTATCTATAACTACAGCTCCAGGGGATTCAAGCCTTTCACACAGACATTCATCCAGGCAAACAACAATGCACAGAAAAGCAAATTATTAAAAACTATTAGTTTAAAAAAATGTGACAGCCCCCTTGGCGCACACTTTTAATCCCAGAACTCGGGAGGCAGAGGCAGGAGGATTTCTGAGTTTGAGGCCAGCCTGGTCTACAAAGTGAGTTCCAGGACAGTCAGAGCTATACAGAGAAACCCTGTCTCGAAAAAAAACAAAACAAAAAAAAAAAAGTATTGGTAGTGACGTACTCCAGAGGCAGAGACAGATGGATCTCTGAGTTCAAGGCCAACTTGATCTACAGAGTATGTTTTAGGACAGCCAGAGCTGCACAGAGAAACCTTGTCTTGAAACAAGAAAGAAAGAAAGAAAGAAAGAAAGAAAGAAAGAAAGAAAGAAAGAAAGAGAGAGAGAGAGAGAGAGAGAGAGAGAGAGAGAGGAAAGAGAGAGAGGAAAGAGAGAGAGAGAGAGGAGGGGAGGGGAGGGGAGGAGAGGGGAGGGGAGGGGAGGGGACAGGAGAAGAGAAGAGAAAAGAGAAGAGAAGAGAAGAGAAGAGAAGAGAAGAGAAGAGAAGAGAAGAGAAGAGAAGAGACGAGACGAGACGAGACGAGACGAGACGAGACGAGACGAGACGAGACGAGACGAGACGAGACTGCACTGAAGCACAGGAGACAGGAGAAATGCTCAATGGCTGAGAGTGCTTGCAGCTCCTTCAAAGGGCAGCTCGAAGCACCCACATCAGTCAGACCGCCCACAGCTCCAGGAAATCTGACAACATCTTCTGGCATTTGTAAATACTTACACACACATGGATATGCATATGTTTACACATAGACATAGCACACATACACATAAACAATAAGTCATTCAAAGAATATACTGAAACCCTGATAATGTCCAAATAAGCAGAGACCCATACTGTAGCAGCACAGAGAGATACCCACCTACTGCACCATTACAGCACATAGTGCTGGCCATACACATCACACCCCCACAGCACCACAGGGCTGACCATTAGCTGTTACACCCTTACAGCACCAGTGCTGATCTCCTACAGGATAAAACCACATTCAACTTGTTCAGGTTCTTTTTTGTTTTTGTTTTTAACCAGAGGGCAGATTTACCAAAAAAAATTAGGCCTCAACTTCCAAGAGCACACCATATAATAATATTCAACAAATATTCATTAGGACTTCATAACAAGCACTCTAATGAACCACAGAATGTATCAGGCTGGCAAGATGACTCAATGGACAAAGCATTTACCACACAAAACAACTCAAGGACCTGGACCCTGTAAAAAGAGAAAACCAACTCCGACCTCTCCATCTATGCTATGGTACATACATCATATGCATGTTCACATACACACACGATACATTGTTTTAAAACAATGACAAGTCTACAAGTGTACACTGACGAGCAGCAGCACGGTGAGAACACACACTTCACAGAGTGCAGGGTCAGGAGGGTCAGCGGGACTGTTCTAAAGGAGGAACAGCACCAGGTCTAGTGACTATACCTGTAAGGCTGAAGCAACAAGAGGCAGCCTGGGCTGCAGAGATGAGACTCTGATCAGCATCCTGAATTTAATCCCAAAAGACAGAAATCCCAGCAACCACATGGTTGAGATCTGACGTCCTCTTCTGGTGTGTCTGAAGACAGCTATAGTGTATTTAGATATAATAATAAATAAATCTTTAGGCCGGTCAGAGCGAGTGGGGCTAACTGGAGCAAGCAACCTTTGGTCCTAGCAACCACATGATGGCTCACAACCATCAGTACAGCTACAGTGTACCCATAAACATTAAATAAATAAATCTTTAGAAAGGAAGGGGAAGGGGAAAGGGAAGGGGAAGGGGAAGGGGAAGGGGAAGGGGAAAGGGAAGGGGAAGGAAAGGGAAGGGAAGGGAAGGGAAGGGAAGGGAAGGGAAGGGAAGGGAAGGGAAGGGAAGGAAAGGAAAGGAAAGGAAAGGAAAGGAAAGGAAAGGAAAAAAAGAAATTGTAACAAAAACCAAAAAGATGCAGACTAGCTGACTGGATTTTAAAAGTCCATGACAGCAGAAAGGGATTGCTCGGCGTGTCAAGGATTTGAGTCAATGGGAGAGTGCTTGCCTAAAAAGCACAAGGCCCTGAGTGTCAGTCTTTAGTCCTGGAAGATTAGAAAATAAAATTAAGAATATAAACTACAGAAAGAGAGAGCAAACAAACCTCACCAGGACTACAAGCCTAGCACGGGCAATTTGGTGAGCCTCTGCCTCAGAATGCAAAGGTGACAGGACAACTGGGCACACAGCTCAGCAACGCAGTACTTGCCTAACATGACTGAGACCCTGAGTTTAGTCCCTACTGCATATATAGGATTTAAATAAAACTTAGGTGACAAAAACATGCACCCCAATTGAAGGCAGTTCCCACAACTATAGACTCCACATCAGTACACTGAAGGTGCCCCTAACACTACAAAGTATATGAACACAGGGAACAAAGCCACATTCCTGACAGAGTAACAGGATACATAAAAAGAAAAAGATGTCAAAATGTCTTCAGACTCTTCCACATAACTCAAAACTAATGCCTACAAAACTCGGAAATAATGTGATGATAACCAAGCAGTTGCTGGGCAGCCAAGCATTCAGAGAGAATAAAGACATTTCACACAATGGGTACGAGCTCTCCCTAACTTGTGTTTGCAGAAAGCTACAGAAGGACCACCCCCAAAATGTACGAGTGAAGCATGATGGGACAACCCCAGGAGGACTGTTTATTTTTTAACTTAAATTTTATGAGTTCTGTCCCATGTATTACATTTAATAAAAACAAATATTAAAACTTAACCAAATACATTAAGATGACATATAAAGAGGTTTTGTCAGAACATTTATCCTGTAAAACTGTACTTTAGATCTAAAAGAGTCTATTAGTGGAAATAATTTATTGACTAACAAAGCAATTTAAAGCAACTTTAATACAAGCAAAAGTTGAGAAATATTGATTAGTAACTTAATAAGCAAAAGAACTTCATAAATAAAATGAAAAAGTCAGAAATCTGCTTCTGTTAATTACACATGAGAGAAAGAACAGTCTGTTATTGTTACAAGTCCTTGTGGACAACCCTAAGGATCCCAAAACAGAGAAGGACAGTCTGTTAGAACCGTCTGTGTCAAAACATTGCACAAAAATATAAATGCAACACAAGAAAAAATACCCAAGAAAATCCAGGGCAAGTAGCAAGGGGTATGTAGGGGGAACAGAGGGAGAGGGGAAAGGGAGATGGGGGGGAGGGCTCTACAGATGAAGGCTTTGAGGGGTACACAGCTGAACTGCAAGGGGAAAACCACATGACTGTGGGGTAGTGTCCAGTTGTCCTTCCCAATTCATTAAAGAAAACCTAATTACATTATCCCTAAAATTACGTATGCACAATCAAGCTCTGAGTTTTAGTAAGCATCACTCTCACTAATTTAGAGAATTAACAGCTACATGAAGTCTTAATGAGATACTTAATTTCAGGATAATCTTTCAGATGATAATAGAATTAAGATATTTTATATCCTTATTTTAGAGAAACTTTAAAGTGTCCCATGTGATTAATATAATTATTTGCAACACATGTAAAATGTACTTTAATGAACATATGAAACAAGGAAAAAATAACTTTCTCTGATCTCATAATATGAAAGACTCAGAAAATTAAATAGGAACATATATTGGGACATTTCTACATAAATACAGCATATGTAACATTTAGCAGAATTTTCACGAAACATGGAGGGGGAATAGATTCAAAGAGCACTGTATACACAAAAATGTCAAAGTTTCATTCTTTTCTACAATGACTATACATTAATATATTTTAAAGAAGCAGTTGCCATAAAAGCAAGAGTTACAAGTTTAAAAGCCCACAACACCTTTCTGCCACAGCGAAGGCTCTGACCCACAGCAGAGACAATACTGAAAAGCAAGCTCTCTGGGGCAGCAAGTCCAACTGAGAAGGGAGAGGCTTGCAGGGGAGACCTGGGGGATACCCATAGAAAGAGGACGCCAGCAGCAGAACAAAGGCGGCCCAGAAGGATGCCCACAAAGCCAAGAAAGAAGACGGCTCGGAGAAATAGCTAGCAAAGGCACAGGCCAAATTGAGATCAAAGAGGATGGAGATAAATCAAAACCACAACAGAAAGTGAATAGCCATATTGAAATGGTTAAGATTACCTATTTCCCTGCAACTGAGAGCACTAAGGGTTTGTCTTGGGGGAGGAGAGAGGCAGAATGGACCTTTGCAGCACAGCAGCCCTGGGTTATCAGGCTTGCTGTCTGTAGTCCAAAACCAACAAAAGAGAAACCGTGTGACTTGCTTTTTCTTAAGGGCTACACTCACCCAACTGTGGAGCAGGCAAGATTCTAGCTGCTCGGACTGGACCATGTCGTACAGAGAAGAGCTCCTGGGCTTCCCCGCTGATCTGCATAAGGGAAAGCAGAAAATATCTCAGTATATTAATTAAACTGTGGGTCACAATGCTATTAGGCAAAAACAACATCGAAATTTTGTTGTGAATAGCTAGAAACACACACACACAAAAAACACTTTAGGATCATAGGCCCCTCGTGCACATCAAATACATCACTATCTTAAACCACCGTAAGCATTTTCAGGAAAACGTTAGAATTCTTTCTTAGTATGAACTTGGAAAAAAGTATGTTCTGTAAGTGTGTGATTTCTCCGCATTAAGCCATGAGGAGTCCGTGCAGTCCCTGCGCTCACTCTCCATGTTAGGGCCGGGGAGCTACAAGACTGTTCTGCAATATTCACGTTTGGTCATTACAGGCAATTATCTTTCCAGAACTGTTACTCTCAGTAAATCATTCCAATCTATCAGCTACGTTCTTTTGTGATTACAAAAATGGCTACTAAGAACAATAAAAACAAACAAACAAAAAACCAGGACCTCCCAGACTGCAATATTCTGTAAATAAGGGAATAATAAAGTTGTGAGCAACTTTGGAAGTCATCTCTTCTAATATAAACAAAGATCAACCACTTTGTCCATTCCCTTGGTAAGGTCAGATTCAATGCTTGGACATAAAGACATTAGTATTCTGTTTGTCCAAATGGCAAAGGGGGTATGTGAGTGTGCATCAAGTTTTTAAAAAATGCCTTTCAACTACTGGTTGATCTGATGAGCACATTAAAATAGAATTAGCAAGTAACAATTTTCTAGGCTGACTGTGGGAGGTGTTATTAATAGGGTCTCTAACACACTGCAGTAACTACCCAATGTTTGATGGAAAAAATATACAACATCATAAAAAACTGTACACATTATAAAACTGGTCCTAAAGACTCAAGAAATCTAATAGACAAAAGAAGTATCTCATAGAAGATTCACACTGTTGATTTTCTAATAGGCTTTCCTCAACAAGTGGCTTAGAATTCCAAGAATCTATCCATTATAAAGGGCTGGCCAACCTTCCAAAGTAAACATATATTCAGAGGAGCTCTTACAGAGAGAAAGAACTCACATCTTCCGCGGCTCTCCTATGTACCCTTTAGAGCTGTGAGCTGCAGGGTTTTCCTTTCCTGTAAATATTCCCATGAGGAACCCCAGCCCAGACAGTGCTACAACAGCACCACCTACCCAAAGGCTCTAAGAAGTCAGAAAGCAGGCCTGGGTTGCAGGGCTCCACAAGCCTTTCATTTCGGTAACAAAATCCATGAGCAAAACACAGTGGGGCTCTCAAGTCTCCATCTTATAACAACAGATAAGAAGGAAACTGTTTAATAAAAAACTGGAAGAAATTATTTGGTGAAATCTTCCACCCAATGCAGCAATCAAACATTTTTCTGAAATCTTAAAATGTACCACTTCTTTGGTTTCTAGACACACATATATGAATGGACTAAGAAATGGTATTGCCTACTTCTATTAAAGATGTGTTGTTAAGTTCTGAGTCTCCACCTCTTGAGAATAAACAAAGAAGGGCAAAGCAGAGAATGTTGAGTAAGCAATTACATTTTGAAAATACAGTAAAGATAAAAAAATAAGTCTATTTTCATAGAATTAAAAATAAGGTAAAACTTACAGTTGTAATAAGAAGGGTAATGAAAAATCGCACTTGTGAAATTTACACACATAACAAACTACAATGTGAACACGAAATCTCCTGTTCTGTGCTTTCATTTCCATGGGCCTGAGCAGGCATTTGTGGCTCGATCTAACAAAATTCTAACGTTAAAAAATATAATCTTATTACCCTGAGCCTCTGTGCTCCAATATACTATTGTTTTAAGATCTCTCAACATAATTGCAATACGTTTGTCCTCACTGAATTTAATACACTAGAGCAGAAAACATAGAAAAAATCCAAACACATGAAGCTTTACAATAAAACAATTTTCAAAACAAAGCAACCTCCTTATTCTAACCTGAACACATCTTTACATGTACAGCAACAGGTGAGAACAAAAACCAGGAGGATAACAAAAATGCACCCCCACATTCACTGCGGGAGCCCGCACTGAGTTGGGGAGCTGAGCTAGAATCCTCAGGTACAGCCTAGGAAAGGGAATGGAGGAGGCACTGTGCCATACACAGAGAGCTGGGGACATCCTAGACGCCTGACTCTATGCTGCTGAAATCAGAAGCATAGTTCTAACTGCAGAACGTAAGTCGCAAGTATCAGCCTCCCGGGAAAGAACCCTCCAACCATCCGTGAAAATCCTACATGAGAACAACACTGCGCGCAGACAGCACTACTCGGCATAGCCAGACAGGGCCTTCACATCAGAAAGCACACAGACGGGGATGGCTCCCAGCTGCCTCTAATACTTTCATCCAGCATGTTCATGGGTAACTTTGCTTTCAAATAAATACCAAAACAAGGTTAACTCAGTCAAAACTACTTTTGGGTTTCCCAGAAAAAAAGATCTTAGAAAATGGCAAAGAATCTCAATGAGGGAGAGCGTGTGGCCTGAAAAGTGAGCTGCAAGCTTACTTCTAAACTGAACAGCAGGGGCACGAGAGAGTGGACCCAGGACTCCAGGCTGGAGAGGAGGGTACACAGGAGGCCGCTCCCTCCCAGAGTTCCTCCTGGTCTCCGCCTTTGTCCTGCTGGCATTTAATTTCTGATGACAGACTTTTGTTGTTTAGGGCATAAACCGGACGTACCAGTTTGAAGGCACAATAAGGAGAACAAAGAATGATTTGTTCACACTGTAGGAAAAAAAATCTTTTCCAACCATAGAAAATAGCTTTCGCATGGTGAAAATATGCAAATTACATACCAAACTGGAAGGGAGTTGGGGAATACAAGTTTAGAATCTCACAACTCAACCTAAGGAAAAGGAAATTACAGTGCAAAAGACAGCGATCCACACACAGAATCATCTGGGAGACCTCTGAGAGCCAGCCTGCTCTGAAACCCTGGCGTGTCACGGACAACAGAATGGATCCCGGGTGAGCCCCAGGACACACACAGTGCTCTGCTCTACAGAGACAGAGAACTAGAATCCAAAGACTTTTTTGGCAAACTCTACTGACAGACAGCTTTCTATTTAAAATGTACGTGTCATCAGTTATACATGTACAGGCTAATGAATGTTCCATAAAGCATCTATGCTACTGACATACACCTCAAAAAAATTAGGCTGGTAACAAATGCAGAGGCAGGCGAATCTTGACCACATCTTGGAAGCCAAGCTTGCCTATACAAGAAATTTCACACCAGCTCAGACTAAAAGTTGACACTCTATCTCCAAAAAAATTAATAAATAAAACAACAAAAAGTTACAAGGCTTCAGAAGGCTTGCCACATCCCTCCCCGGTTATAGCCACAATCTTAACTTTCAAGACTGGGCACACATTTGCATTACTGGACACAGTGTAACTGGGGTCATATAGTATACTCTTATAGAACCTCTTCCACATTACTATGATTATAAATTAATTCATGTCAATGAATATGATTACAAGTCTTTCTTTCATTGGATGAAAACACTATGATTTTACATATCCCACCACTGACAGGCCTCTAATACATTTCTAGTTTGGACCCAGCAGAATTCCAGCTTCCTGGCCACCACAGTAACACAAGAGAAAGTTGGACATAATGATACACACCAATAACCCAGCACTTGAATGCTGAAACCTTTGAAATTACAGTTTCAAGGGCAACCTGGGCTGTGGAACAAAATCTTGTCTCAAAAAACGAAAACCAAACAAAGGCAGCTGGGCTGATGAGCATTACTGTGATCTTACTCAGAAGACCCAAGTCTTGTGTTTCTTGGTCACAGGTTCAGGCTCTGCCTGCTGGACTATACAGAGTGGCATCAAAAATCACCAAGGCGACTTAGTGAGAACCTATCTCAAAAACAACATTGTTAATAAACAGTGCGAGGATACAGCGCAGTGTGGGGATGATTATGTAACGTGAGGCCCTAGGATCAATATCTAATTCCACCAAACAATCGTACAAACAAATCAAGAAAAATTATATAAGAATTCACTAATTCTTCCAGTGGACTACCTGCCAGGCCACCATGATGTCATCTAATTTACAGCAATCTATACCACTTTATTTGTGCTATTTTACAATACTGTACAATACTAAATATCAAAAACTGACAGTAATGGTTCTTTGAGTTTTTAGAAATTGAACCCAGGACCTTGTACACACCAGGAAGGACTCAACCATGAGCCACATCTCTTGCCCTGCAACTTCTTGCTAAACAGACATGCAAATAAACTTTGGTAAAAAGACAACTTGACCTGCTCTGAACCTGCTACAGGAGCAGTGCCTGCACCTGTAGCAATCGAGAGGCTGTAGCAGGAGAATCTCTTACATATAAGCTAAAAGCCATATTTGGCGACACAGGAAGACCAGAGTACAAAAAGCTTACTGTTGTTAGTATTTTTTAGCCTGCTTTAACCTTTGACGGGGAAGGGAGGACACTGGAGACTGATCCCAGATAGGAAGGCAAGCCCACTGCTCCTGCTGGGCAGTCACTGTCCAGTGAGCTACTTTCCAGCCCAAACGCGTGTTATTACAAAGAGGATATTAATGAGGTTTGCATTTATTAGATTGAATGTCCACATCCCTAACTGCCTCCAGATCTTCACACTGTCCTCTGAACTACCTATAACAAGTTCCCAATTTGTTCCTTAGTTACAGTTAAATAAGATCTAGGCCATCTGTACTGTTTTACAGTCGTACCTAGTACACAGATTACACAACTGTGATATTACTGCAGATGGCTCCAGTGAATATGTGTATGTAGCCCTCTGCAGAGACCTATCAATATAGTTGCTTCCATTTTCAAGATGATCAAGGGGCTGGAGAGACCTCTCGGGAATTAAGACCACTTATTGCTCTTGCAGAAGACCAGAGTTTCATTCCCAGCACTCATACACAGTTCTTGTAATAGAATATCTGATGCCTTTTGTTGGCTTTTGTGGATATCACCATGTATACACAAATACAGAGATGCTTAAATAAAAATTAAAAATATGTCAGGCATGGTAAAACATGCCATTAAACTCAGCATTCAAGAGGCAGAGGCAGGTGAACCATTGAGTTCCAGGCCAGCCAGGGTTACACAGTGAGCCCTGTCTCGATGTAAAAATAAAATAAAATAAATAAAAAGCAGGGGCTGGAGAGATGGTTCGGTGGTTAAGAGTACTGACTACTATTCCAGAGGTCCTGAGTTCAAATCCCAGCAACCACAGGGTGGCTCACAACCATCTGTAATGGGATCCGATGCCCTCTTCTGGTGTGTATGAAGACAGCTACATACTCATATAAATAAAATAAATCTTTTAAAAATAAAATAAGAAAATAAAGACCAGAGCATGAAACAAGGCTCCAGTTAAAATCACTGACCGCTCTCAAAGAGGACTCAGGTTTGATTCCTAACACCAACCTGATTTCTCACAGCTATCTGTAACCTCAGTCCCAGGGGATCCAATGCCCTCTATGAGCACAAGTTTGTACAAATGATGTACACACATACAAGCAGGCAGGATACACAACACAAATCAATAGTGTTTGTAAAACACAGAGGAAGGCATAAACACAGCTTTCATAGATTAGCAAGACTGTTTTCCAACGTTGTCACATCACTTCACAAGTCCACTAGCAAAGTATGAGGGTTCTTTTTGTTCCCACTCTGGTGAGCCATTGATGTGAGCCAATCTAATAGAGAACTGAAATAAGAGATTTATGTAGCTCATGAATGAAAAGCATGAAGGCAACCTGTGCATATGCCAGTCAGCCCCAAACCAAGTATATAAGCTAACAGCATTTACTATGAGTTTGTGATGCCAGATGATTCTCAAGTGAGATCCTGAATGTGTCATGTACAGAGGCAGATAAGACAGCACACAACACCAATTAGATGCAGAGACTCATCTCAGCATCTCTGAGGAAGACAAATCCTTAACTTAATTCTAAATACAGGAAGAACCAATCTCCTGCCACCCTGAGGTTAGGTTTAGTGACACTGTGCTTGATAAAGAAACTGTGAAACTTGAGGTATTCACCTTATAGATGATAAATACACCTAAACAAGCTTAAGGGAACAGAAACCACAGAAACCCACTTACAATGGAACGACATAAGAAATTAGTAACAGCAGGACATCTGGAAAATAACAAAACACTAGTGAGATTAAGCAACCAAATTATAAACAACACAAAGTTCAAAGAAGAAAGTTTCAAATTTTTTAAAAAATATTTTGTTTATGGTTTATTTTCTCTGTTTTTATTTGAGCCAGGGTCTAATGTAACCCACACTGTCCTCGAACTCCTGACCCTCACAAGTGCTCGAATTATAAGCATGTGTCACCAAGCTGAGCCTGAAAACATTTTTAACTAAATGAAAATAAAAACCAATTGAAGCTAGTGGTATGCAGTCACAGAGTGAAATCCATACCACTAAATGCACAGAGCTGAAAAAGAGGCTCTAACTGTGAAACTTAAAACTACCTATGAAATGAGAAAAGAACCAAATCAAAGCAAGTAGGCACAAGTAAACATCAATTAGAAATGAAATCAATAAAATTGAAAAAAGGAAATCAATGGGGGAAAAAAAAATCAATGAAATCAAAAGCTGGTTCTGAGAAAAGATCGATAAAATCCTAAAGACTGTCGCAGGTATAAGAAGCAGGCAAAGGTGTCAGACAACTAAAACCTAGCATGTGAGAGGCAGGTGGAGAAAGATGCAGAGCTGGGCATCACCAAGGGATACAGAATGGCTTCTGGCATGGTGACATATCATTATAACCCCAATACTGAGAAGGTAAGGTAGGAAGACTGACACAGTGTCAAAACCAAATTGAGATACACAGAGAATTCAAGGTAATCCTAAACTGAGCTAGCGCCCAGGCCCCACCCTCTGATGGGTATGGGTTGGGGGAGAGTGTGGCTAGGCTGGCCACTGAGCCTAAGACCCAGGATCTGCCTTTCTCTGCCTACACAACACAAGAACTACAAATAGTTCAAGGCAGTTTTTCACATGGGTGCCTAGGATTTAACTCGGGGCCTCATGCTTACATGGAAAAAACTGAGCTATTTTCCCAACATCCAAAATCTGAATTTTTATGTGAGCCATGAGACTTGGAACACAGAATTTCTCAGGTTACCTCAAGCACATTTTGCCTTTAAATCAAAAACTCCATTTGTCTCAGAGTGGTCAAGTGAACAGCTCTAACTCCACCTTGGGAAGAAGTCGACAGCAAAACTGTGTTCCTTACAGAGTTTTACTCTTACTGCCCAAATCACACACAGCAAGGTCAGCACTCAAACAACTTGACTATGTTTATTAAATATATGAATTTGCTACATCATAATAGCCCTGAAATAAGCAAAATAACATCTATAGCAATGTGACTATTATAAGACTGTGTGTTTAAAGCATATAGTACATAATTAATACTAAATGAGAGGTAACCAGGGATCTGGTTTTTTGTAGGAATAAAAGACAAATGACTGCACTTATATATCTTAATGTTTATCAGGTTGTGACTTTAAGTCGCTATTCTTAAATCTTGTTGTAAATAATAAATGTATAATAAATGTTGTAAATTATAATGTATCCAAATATATAAAAGAACACGTTATTGAGACCAACCTAATTCATGGAACCATAGGACTGTTACCACCTGTACTTTATAGCCCTGGTTTTAAAAACATCCATACTAGGTCAGGTGTGGTCGTACATGCCTCTAATCTCAGGGCAGCCAAAGGCAGGAAGATCTGTCAGTTCCAGGTCAGCCTAGTCTACATAGTGAGCGCTCCAGCCAATCTTGTCTCAAAGAGCAAAAGACCATTGCCAGAGAATTTACTCAGTGTTTAAAAGCATCGGCTGTTCTTCCAGAAGACCTGAGTTCAAGTCCCATCACCTACATGGTGGCTCACAGCATTTTGTTAACATCGGTCCAAGAGGACCCAAAACCCTTTTCTGGCCTCTAAAAGTACCAGGCACTCAGTGGTGCACAGACGTAATTTGGCAAAACAGCCATACAAAATAAAAATATGAAAATTCTTTAAGAAAACAAAGTAAACATTGGCTCATCTACTGGAACAGGCACAGCACAATCTTTGGCGATGTTACTAACAGAAAGATGGAGTGAGTTGGTACAGAAACCCTTTCAGTTTAATTCCTGTGTAAACCTAAAACTACTTGAAAACTATAATTTAAATGTATATAGAATACATGAGAAATCATTATAAACCCCAAAATTAATGTTTACCTAATAGCAAAGGGATACGGACATAAAAAAGCAAAAACTAGAGAGGAAAGGAAAGAGTGCAAAGAAAATTTGATATTTCAGAACTTCATTTCTGGCTCTTCCAGAGGGCACAGGTTCAGTTCCCTGCATCCACATGGTGAGTCAACTCTGGTTCCAAAGGACTGGATGCCCTCTTCTCAACTCTATAGGCACACCAGGCATTCACAGGGCGCATATAGAAACATGCAGGCAAAACATCCATAAACATAAAGTAAAAAATAAACCTAAAAATATTTTACTTAAATTCATAAAGCAACAAAAAGTCATAAACTCCATATAAATAGACTACTGTGCTATTATCAATTTACAAACTGCTAACAATCCTGCACTATTTGAACTGAATAAAATTGCTTAAAAGGAAACCTGTAACATTATAGTTTGCCTTGAAAAGTAACAACAAAAATCTTTTGCATGGGTTTTAGTTTTGCACTCGTAAGTGAAAGATCATAATGCTGTCTCTTGGGATGCCTTAATGATTCTTCGTTTTGCCTGCTGGACTGTAAACGCAGTGAGGCCGGTGGGCGGGGATCAGACTCATTCGGCTCAGCTATGTATCTTCAGTAACTAGCATGTAGACGTTCAAAACATATTCGTTGAATGAATGAGTCAGAAGAGATCTACCCCTGACATCAACCAGGGAAAGCGCTTTGCACAGTTACTGGAAGATATACCCGTGTGTTGGCTGTTCCTATGCAGGAACATTCTAGGCACATTCATTAATCTGCACCACAGAGGAGAGAAGACATGCCTACATCACTAGCTCACACATGCAGAAGGATCTTAATAAATGTCTTATCGGTGGAAGAAGCATCTTCCAAGCAAAAAAAAAAAAAAAAAAAAAAAAAAAAAAAAAATCTTTTGCATTAAGGAAAAATGGATACCAGGCAGTGGTGGCACACACCTATAATCCTAGCACTCCGGAGGCAGAGGCAGGCAGATTTCTGAGTTCAGGGCTACAAAGTGAGTTCTAGGACAGCCATGGCTCTTCAGAGAAACCCTGTCTCAAAAAACCAAAAAAAAATAAAAATAAAAAAGGAAAAGTGGATTTAGATCACGACAGGGTAAGGCAATGGTGGGCATCATCACAGCTTCCTAACTCAGTAAGGAAGCCAAAATGGCCACGCATGAGCTGGCACATAGCTACAATGACAGCTCTAAGGAGTCGAGGCAGACTGACCAGGTATTCAGTACCACAGAAGCAAGGAGATTTTAATTAGCTATTATGTAGCCAGAGCAATCACAAAGCAAATAATAGTAGCTCACAGACTCTGCTTGGAATACCCTGTGCCCTTGCTGCTGTGCAGTCAGCCCTGTGTGGCCACAGCATCATCTGCGTTCCAACACCATCCCAAAGCAGGTGTGGGCACATCTGTACTGACCACAAATAACTTCTTTGTTATTACTGAAACATTACACCAAACAGCTGTTAATATAGGCTTAATATTATTAATGTTAATATAGGCTTGATATTGTACTAGATATAAGAACATAAAAGTGACCTAAAGAACACAGGGTAATGTGGCTGAGTTATATGCATATGCCACAGTCTGCCAGACAGGGGTGGTGCACGCCTTTAATCCCAGCTCTGGAGAGCAGACACAGATGGATTTCTGAGTTCAAGGCCAGCCTGCTCTACAGAATAAATTCTAGGACAGCCAGTGCTGCACAGAGAAACCCTGTCTCAAAACAAACAAACAAACAAAAACATATCCTGCACAGTTTTATAAAGAAGACAGAGGTATCTACACATTTTATATATATTGGAAGGAGTATGGATTCTTGCAACCAATCCTTCCATGGACATGGGATCATACTTTTACTATAAAAATTAAAGGAAAAAGGAAGAAAAACTACCCAAAACTTTCAACCTCAAAAGACACCAGCATCTCCTACAGTTCTCAGCCAGGCATATACACATGACTGTAATACCCAGCTAGGGAGGCTGAGGCAGGAGGATCACCATAGCTGAAGAATTTATGATGCCTTGGCATCACAGTGAGAAAGCACCTTGAAGGTCAACCTAATTAATAGCTTTTATTTGGGAGGCTTTCTGCTCTAACCAGGTGTGGCCAGTGTTCCACGTTACAGCTCTGCCTGACGATTTCAGAGCCTTAAGACAGCACGGTTGAGGAATGCATCCCTGCAGGCAAGGGCAGTCCTTCAAGCTCCTACAATAGGGGACAAGAGGAGAATACATTTTCTATTTTATTTCTGCTGCCCAACCACAAATGATTTGGCTGATGCCAGAGTGTCAGTGTCTCCACAGCAGATTCTATGCCAGCAAGAAAGAAAACACAAACCGCAAAAACCACCTAAAATGTGTATTTGTGAGAACTTACAACTTAAAGAACAGATATTTGCTGACCACATGAAGGAGACAGCAAGCCAGTCAGTCTGTATTTTGGTCTTGACACTAACAACAAAACACAAAACTTGAAGCAAGAAGGCAGTGAGTCTCAGGAACAGTATGAAAACCACAGAACATAAATAATGAATGGAACGGTTACTCATACTTTCATACTTCCAAATTTTCACACACACTGAGAAAGCACTGAGGCAGCTCCGACCCTGCCCCTCCAGCCTGCTTTTCCAGAGGAGGAAAGCAGAGCGGCATGTGGCCCTTGGCTAAGCACGCACGGCTGATCCAGACCTCACAGCCCCAGCCATGACTTCAGCACACACCAATCTAAGTATCGGGCCTTTGAAGCTGCTCTAATGGTATCTTCCATTTGCAACTAACACTTCTGTAGTCAAAAGATCTTCCTTGGGGTAGATGTTAATGCAAAAGCACTCAGACAGCCTGACATGTGTGCCAGGAGGCAGACTGGAAGGTGCTCAGAAGTCAATGTAACACCATTACAGAGGGTGTTGGCCTAAGCAGCTGTCATAAACACTTCACAGTCACTCAAGCACACAAACTTCATTGCCTCTAATTCATTCTTTGTACTACAGCTTGAATGGGTTGAATCTAAAATATACACTGAGCAAAAGAATACAGACAAGACAAGGAAGACTCCATAGTGCATAAATTTAAATTGTTTAAAACTGCCAAGCTAATCTGTGGTCAGGACAATGACTGTTTTACCCATGGGGGAGGGAACTACATGAGAAAGAAAAGGATCCTTAAATGCCATCCAGTGTGTTTGTTCCACTTACTTGTCTGTGTGCATACATGCACAATCACACATACACAGGAAAAAGTCAAGCTATAAACATGAGCTTTATATAGCTTGTGGTATTATAAACTATATTTACAATGGTATATGACGTCTATAAACTATCAATTCATGAAAGAAACAAGAGGACGCTTATATGCATATTCAATATAACAGAAACCAATCTGAAATGGCCACTCCAAGTATGGCAAATGACATTTGCCAAATACAATATCAAGTAATGAGAAAAATGATGGCCTCTATTCAAGGTGTGGGGACATGAGTGAACAATGCTCAGTGACTCGTGTCATGGCACATCTGTCAAAGCCCCTCATACAGCACTGAAATGAACCCTGACTGTGGGTGGCAATAACATGTGAACTCAGGTTCAGAGACTCCAACCACATCACTCTGCTTTAGACTGTTGGTAAACAGGAGTCACATGTACCCATGGGACATACAGCAACTCCGTCCTTCTCCTCCAGTCTACTTTTTCAAGAAGTATTTACTTCTGCCCAACAGTGAGAGGCAGAAACAGGCAGCTGTGAAGACCTCCCTGGCCAGACAGTAGAGCTGAAACCACAGCTTCTGGTTCAAAAAGAGACCCCATCTCAGGGCAATTAAGACAGAGAAACAACTGAGAAAAAGAGCCCATGCCTTTTTTCTCCTAATGGAAACACACACTCATGCACATTCAAGAACATGCACCACACATCCACATACAAACAAACAAAAACCAACTATACATACATATTCCTAGAAAGCAAAAAAAAAAAGGGGGGGGGCTCTCATTTAAGAAAGATCCCAACTTAGGATAAACTTCAATTATGAAGTAACAATCAGCCTACAAATTAGCAAAATTTGCATAATGCTATTAGAACACACTTGGGCTTGTCTAAAAGACGGCCTTAGGAGTCATACTACAGGGGAAGGAAGGAATGAGAGCAAGGACACAAGTCTAAAGATGCCAGAAATGACATTCATTACTTTGTATGTTTATATTAATGTCAATAAAAGAAACTAATAAAAATTTTAAGAATGTATTATAGAGTCAGACACAGTGACACATGCCTATAACCCCAGCTCTTGGGAGGCTACACAGGATGACTGCCAAAAGTTTGAGACCAGTATGGGTTAGAGGAAAAGTCTGACTCAAAAAAATAAAAGAAAAATATAGAAAAACTTTCAGTTCAATAATCTGGGCAGATTCAACATGTTCCTTCGTCTATGCTGCTATTCTATCTGACACCCAGCACAGACCTGCCCATCACTTCTCCTTCCTGTAAGGAAAGCAGAGAACAAACACAAGGCCTGTGCTCAACAACAGCATATGCAGCCTGAATGGACTCCAAACCTCTGCTTACCAATGCACTCAAATCACCAACTTAATATTACTCCCAAATGAAACCTATAAAAATGTTTCCTGGCTAACAATCTCAATGCGGCAAGGTCTACTGGCATATAGCTTCTAATAAATAATGGACTAATTGCTTTCTACCTCAAATATGCCCTCATGTGTTTGCTCTGCAGGTTTTGGTATGCAAAGCTTCACATTAAGCTTCAGGTCATGCTTTCTGTAGATCGGTGTGGCAGTGACACCTAGTGTCCAACATCCGAAGCACACGCAAACAGAACCAGGCACAGTGGCACACACCCATAACCCCAGCTCTTGGAAGGCTATGCAGGACAACTACCAAAACTTTGAGAGTAGTATGGGTTAGATGGAAACTCTGGCTCAAACAAAAAAAACAAAAAAAAAAAAACAAAACAAAACAAAACAAAAAAAATTCAATAACATTTGTAAACCCAGAAGGTTTTATTTTTATAATGATTTATTTATTTATTTTTGTGCTATGTGCATTGGTGTTTTACCTGCATGTATGTCTGTGTGAAGATGTCAGATCCCCTATAAATGCAGACAGTTGTGAGCTGCCATGTGAGTGCTAGGAATTTAACCCCAGTCCTCTGGAAAAGCAACCAGTGGTCTTAACCACAGAGCCATCTGTCTAGCCTCTTGCTGGCTTTCTTGTTTTGGTTTGTTTGTTTGTATTTTAACAGGCTTGACAATCTAACGATGGCCAGTCTTAAACTCACAATCCTCTGCCACACCACCATAAGTTGGGATCACCTGTGTATAACATACATCCAACCCTACATAGGTTTTAAAAAAAAAAAAGAACAAAACTCTCAAACTCTGACCCTTCCAGTCCTGGCTTCCTGAGTAGCTGGGATCACAGATGCTCAAATTTTATTTCTTCAAAAGTGATGCAAAGACTAAGGAGATGGCCCAGAGTGCACAGGAACACTGGCTCTACAAGCATGAAGACCCGAGTTCAAATCCCCTGTACTCACCGGAAAAACCAGGTATGATGTGTGACTGTATTGTAGGCCGAGAGCTCACTGAACAACAAGACTACTCCAAAATGTACAGTTCCAGTTAGTGAGATATCCTAGCTAACACCAAAAGTCCTGCTCTGGCTTCTGAATGCACACGTGGGTACGAGCACTTGCACACTCACTCACTCACATGCACACTCATGTACACACAAACATACTAACATGTACCCATATATGCATACTTAACATAACAAATACACACATACATGCACTTGCATGTACACATTATTTTTGGTATTATTATTGCTATTATCATTATTATCATGCCAACTCATATCACACAGCACCAAGCTAGCCAAGAAATTGGAGAAACTGACTTCTAAATCTCAGGGTTTTCATAATCCTCTTACAACAAACCCCCAAACAAACGTTTGGACAATGAAAACTGTTGACAGACTACACAACACATTGAGCTATTAGGGTAGACACATTGGTTTAGTTTATTGAGGCATAGTCTCACCTGTAATCTAAGACAGCCTGGAACTTGCAGCACTCCTCCTTCCTCAGCCCCTCAATGCTGAGATTATAGGTCTGAGCCATGTGGCTCAGCTAGAATGATTTTATTTTTCTTATTTTTTACTTTTGACACTACAAAATCATACTCTACTAATAACAGGGTCTTAGTTACTTTTCTACTGCTGTGGCAAAATACCATGACCATGGCAACATATTTAAAAAAAAAAACATTTAATTTTGATTTTACAGTTCCATTGGTGATCCCTTGAAAATCAGAGCAGAGAGCATTGAAGCAGGTAGGCAGGCATGTGCTGGAGCAAAAGCTGAGAGCTTACATCTGATCCACAAATTCCCATTCCCACAATTAACTTTTAACTGCAAATATGTTTCAATAGACATAAGGGAGTTCTCTGCCTTAGACAAAATAAAACAAGGGCTAGAAATGTCCCTCCATGATATGCAAGGCATCCACCAGGTCCTGGGTTCAAATCCAAGAACACAAATGGGAACTGAGGTATAGTTCAGTTGGTAGAATGTTGGCCTAGCATGCAAAAGCCCTAGTGGCATTCCCAACACTGCATAGTGGTCAGACCTGCAATCTCAGTTCAAGGCAATCCACAGAAATAAAAGCAGCCTGAGCTACATGTGGTCCTGTCTACCAATAAGTTCCCAATAAGAAAAAGAAACAAGGAGGCTGGAAAGATGGCTCAGCAGTTACAGAGCACTGACTGCTCTTCCAAAGGTCCTGAGTTCATATCCCAGCAACCACATGGTGGCTCACAACATCCATAATGGGATCTGACGCCCTCTGCTGGTGTGTCTGAAGACAGCTACAGTGTACTTAGATATAACAATAAATAAATCTTTAAAAAAAAACACTGAAAGTATTATAAGATACCTACAACATATTCACTATCTCTTCACACCCTTTTTATAACAGCAGAAATATGGAAATGCTTCCTCTCCTACCTAGCACAGATACTTCTAAAACCCACAAATAAAGTCAGATGCTGTGCAGCAGCAGAGATACAAGTCTCCAGATAGAGCAGGTACTGTTTTCTGCACTGTTTCGATCAATATCAAACAAGTCACTCACCAGACTGTGGCCCACACACTTAAATCAAACTCACTATCCTGCCACTGAAATCTGTTCTGCCCATAGCTTTCTCACTTTTAGAATTAGCAGTGTCTTCCTCTGTTCAAAATCCTGCAATATCCTCTAAGACCCAGTGTGGATGGGGACCCTTAGGTCAGTAGTAAAGGAAAAACATTTCCTTTTAAATAACTTATGTTCACTGGTGTTTTGCCTGCATGGATGTCTGTGTGAGGGTGCCAGAAGCATTGGAACAGGATAACAGGCAGCTGTGAGCCACCATGTGGCTGCTGGGAATTGAATCCCAGTACTCTGGAAGAGGAGTCAGTCTCTTAACCACTGAGCCATGTCTAGCCCCCAAAAAATATTTCTTGATGGGAAAATTTTGTGCAGAATATTACTAAAAGACACATGAGGAAAAACACACAAAAAGTGCTCATTCTCAGTTATCAGGGAAACAGTAAATCTAATTAATTTCTCAAGTTACCATCTATCAGAATACTCAAATTCTGAAGATAGATGACATCAAACATTGGGAAGAATGTAAAACAATTCATACACTGTTATAAGTGTAAAAATGGTAGCAACCACATTCCAAGCACATGACTCAGCAAACCCACACATAGGCAGTTTCAAAGAGAGATGGGTTCATATGCGTAAGTCTAGGATTCTCCAAGATTTCATATATTCTTCATATATTCATAACAACCAGAAACTGAAAACCAGTAAGGGTGGGCAGGAGGTGTGGGTGGCGGGTGTGTGGCTCCGTGCTGTGGACTGGGGAGTGGAGGGGGGGTGCTATGTGGTGAGTGCTATGTGGTGGAGTACCTGGCATATGGTTCTAGGGTCAATGTCCAACATACAAATATTTTTTCTTTTTAGTAATCAGAGTGAGAAACTTTAATAGAATTAAAAGAAACAACATGATAGACTCTCAGAAACAACATGTAGAGAAAAAAAAAAGTCGAGGAGCAAATAATCCATAAGGGTGTAAGAATCTCTACAACAGGCAAAAGGAATCTACAGTGGGGTGACTTGAGTACAGTAAGGACGAGCAGACAGAGTGGAACCTACGTTCATTGGGGACAGGTAATTTCCTTGAGCAATGTCATGGTCACCATCTTCTTCTTCCATGAAACAGTATCTCCTTATTAGTAGCCCAGAATAGGCTCAAATTTCCCGGGATCCCTCTGCCTCTGCCTCCCAAGTGAGCATCATTACCCAGCTTACTCTTCCTCTTGACAGAGACTTGGGATTCCTAGGTACGAGAACCTGTCAGAACTCAGAAAAAGTTGTACCTGAGTTGAGGAGAGAGCCAGGAAAAGTGTGTATTCCTGTAATCCCAACATGTGGCAACATGTGGCAGGTTTAGGCAAAGGGACCATAAATTAGAAGCTAGCCTGTTAAGTCTAAGAAAACACTGGTTTAAAAAAAAAAAAAAAAAAAGGTGGGGAGGCAGGATTCATATATTTATATGTAAATTTTACTTAAGAAAATTAAGCTAAATACTAAATACTGGAAAATACACAAGATCCCAATCCTATGAACTCAGCTGATGTCTGCATTTACTTTGAAAGACACTGAGTAAGATAAATAAGAATAATCTAGGGCAGGAGGTGTGACTCAGTGGTTAAGAGAACTGACTTCCAGGACTTTCTAGCACCAGGACAGCAACTCACAGCCACCTGTGAACCCAGCCCCAAGGGGTCTGACACCATCTCCTGGCCTTCAGCAACACCAGGCACACATCTGGCTCACAGACACACCTACAGACAAAAATTAGTAATATAAGATAGAAAGCCTAGCAATTGGTTCAGCGAGTGAAGATACTTTGCCACCAAGCCTGATGACTTGAGTTTCATCTCTGAGAGCCACATAATAGGAGAAACCTCCTCCTACAAACTATCTTCTGACCCCCACAGGCACGCTGTGCTATATGCATACACACATGTACAGACACACATAAGTAAATAAAATATAAGGTACAGAAAACATAGTGATTTGTTTGGAATTTTGAATGGATGTATATATTTTGAATGGATGTATATATGTACCTGTGTGATATTATATGCACCATACGTGTACAAGATTCCAACCTCCTTGGAATTGGAATTATAAGCAATTATGAGCAAACGTGAGATGCTGAGAACCAAAGGGGTTTTTCTGAAAGAACAGTAAGCACCTTTATGCTGAGCCATCTCTCTAGCCCCAGTAAAGGAAAATTTCTGTGAGCTTATCCAGATGTTAGATACGCATGTTTCAACTTAGATCTATATGCAAATTTTTTGAAGTCCTTGCCAAAGCCTTAATCCACTATAACCACTTAGGTTTAACACCCTCTCTCAAAACAGAGTTTTGCTATATACAGCACAGGCTAGCCTGGAACTCACTAGCTTCCTGCCTCCTGCCTCATGGGTACTACCACTTCTTGCTCATGGCCTCCTCTTGACCTTCACATTGCCACAGAGCTCCCCTTACTGTTCTAATCTGAAGCATATTGCCAGCAGTTTGCACTGCCTTGGAATGACCCTTCTGCAAATACTCACCTGCGTACTGTTCATCTGAGACTCCGAGTGCCTGTACACGTCTAGCATCTCTCTGGTCAGCATCTACACAGAACGCACAATGGCTAACTCTCTTCCTCATTTTCCAGGTACCAAAAATAGAAATTCCAAAAACAGAATGACTTTGTTTTGCTCGTCTTGTTTTCCCAGCACCTTCTCAATGCAGTCTGGCATGTTATGGACAATCAATAAATCTTTGCTAAGTAAATGAGTTAATGAATGAGCAGGACATATAAATGGCATGGCTTTACAAGAATGCAATTTGGCAAAACTAACAAGAGCCTTAGTTGTATTGATCTCCCAAAATTATATAACCATGGAGATATTTATCTCAATATTCCTGAAATTAAAATAACAAAATTAGAAATCTAAATCGATATTTCATTATAAAGAAAAGTCTGTTTCTGGAGATGGGGCCATTTATAGCCCCTGGACCTTGAACTCCTGATCCTCCTGCTTCCTCCTGAGTGGTGGGATCACAGGCATGACCCACCAAACCTGAGGTTTTGGGCATATGGCTTTTTAAATAAGCTGGTTCACAGAACTCAAGAAGTAGCCAGGGATGACTTTAAATCCTGATATTACATCTCTATCTCCCAAGTAGTAAGATTACCACACAAGTCACCTGACCCATCTCTTGTCATATCTCAGCTCATTATAACTTTCAGGGGGCACCAGGCAAGTGCTAAACAACAGATCTGCGTCCCCGGCCGTTTCATAAATTTAATCTAGATACAGGGTCTCCTCATTTCCCACAGTTAACCTTGATCTCATGATCTACCTGTCCCAGCCTCCTAAAACATCTGGAAATGCATATCTGAGCCATAATATACAGCTTAACTGACAAAACTCTATTTCTTTATATTATAAATTGTGTCAATTTTTGTTTATTAAAGTCTCTCTCCAAGCTCTGCAATCACAAAGACAAAAAATACATGTTCCTTTTTCTGCATTGCTTTTGTTTTTAAAAGGCTCATTACTCAATCTAGTAATGTAGCAAGGTAATGAAGCCCTTCCTCATCTTCCTGCCTCCACCTCCCTCAGTGCCAAGTATGGGCCACCACTTCTTCAGGTGTGGTGCACAATCATGCATGTAGGCAAAACACTCATATTCATAAAATAAATTCTGAAAGTTTAACCTGATGTTTGGAGATGGTCGACTCAGAGCAGACCCTGTGCCTGCCGTGCTGCCCTCTCCCATCAGGTAGTCCTCAGTCCTATAGTCTCCATGGGAAGACTCACACTTAAGAGAATGAAATAGCCAGGCAGTGGTGGCGCATGGCTTTAATCCCAGCACTTCGGAGGCAGAGGGAGGCGGAACTCTGAGTTCGAGGCCAGCCTGGTCTACAGAGTGAGTTCCAGGACAGCCAGGGCTACACAGAGAAACTCTGTCTTGAAAAACCAAAAAAAAAAAAAAAAAAAAGAGAGAGAGAGAGAGAGAGAGAGAATGAAATAAAATCAGGCAACAGGGGCCAGGGACTCAGGTCAGTAATTACAGGTATTACTCTGAATCGTTTCAAAGCTAGTTTGTATCATCCATGAGGCCCTGACAGTCATAAAACCATTGACTAAAATCAACAAACGGTAGTGGTGTACACACAGTAGGCGCAGTGACCCACAGTCTGGATGTAGTTTGAAAAGCATCAGCTGGTATCAGCTAAGATCTGTGAAAGCCACTTTCTGACCAACATAAGCTCCCCACTGTGTAGGTTAGGACTGTTGAACAAATGAGCTGTCTCCATGCTGAGACTGTGTAGTAACTGAAGGGACTGCATGCTAGTCTAGCCCAGCCCTTCAGAGGTGGTGCGAGATCATCAGCAGAGGCCTGCCTTGCAGACAGGAAGCCCTCATCAACCTCCAGTACTGTCAAAAAAAAATGTTTACAAATGAAAATAAGAACTACTTTACGGCCATGGTCTATTTTCTGCTGTCCTACTTGGGAAGTAATGACAGACAGCTATTGGATTGGGCTAAACTAGATTGAAAATATAATGCCCACTCACAAGCAGAGGCACCTTCCCACTCAAATGAGAGTACCTGGGATAATGTCGGAGAATGCCCCAAAAACTCTGCACAACCCAAGTGAGCTCTCTTCTTTCTCACCAGCATGCAGCTGGTCAGGGCACGTCCATCAAGAGAAGACACTGTAGCTCCCCAAACACAATTGGAGAAGTGGAGGATTAAATACTTTCAAGATATCCACAGATGATACAAACTAGCTTTGAAACAATTCAGAGTAATACCTGTAATTATAACCAAAACAAGTGGGTGTCAAAGCCAACTAAGTCCCAACAAAAGAATGTACTCCATCCAGTCAGCACTACTAAGCCGACTGGACCATCATGTCAATATGATGTCATCAGGCATCATCAGCACCCCTCATTCTAATGTAAACAAACAGCACGTGGAGCAGCATGCAGTCACTTCCCTATTAATACAGAAGTCACACTAGTCTAGCTGTGTGTTTCCTCTTGACAGAGTGAAAACAAGGCAAGACCTTGAACTCATGACCAGAGTGGAGCTGCTTTACACCCAGAACTCCTGCCCCCATGAAAGCGGCCCAGGATTTATCCACGTCACACGGGAGCACAAGAGGAAACTATTTGTTCCTGGAGGCAGCAGCATTCTCCTGCCCCACAAACTCTTCAACATGATTCTCCTACAGCCAGAATGGTACATAAACAGTTCATGGAACAAGTTTTAAAATTGTTATTACATTTATGTATTTTTTGTGTTGGCATTTATATGAGGTCACAGGACAACTAATGAGAGGTGGTTCTCTCCTTCACCCTGAGGGGCATGGCAGAAAGCACTTTTTCCTGATGAGCAATCTTACTGGCCCTTAAACAAATATTTTAGATCAAAATATTAAAGAAATATGAGTGTAATGTGTTTGTATCATAATGTTTTTTGGGGTCAAATTCTATACTCTAGAGCAGTGGTTCTTAGCCTTCCTAATACTGAGACCCTTTTATGCAGTTCCTCATGTTGTGCTGACCCCAACCATTGAATTATTTTTGACCCCTGTGAAAAGGTTGTTCAACCCCCAAAGAGGTCACAACACACAGGTTGAGAACCGCTACTCTAGAGTATTCCCACTTCCATTAAATCTACAGTGAAAAAGATATGGCTAATGAATGCTTCCATGAAAGATCATGTTACCTACGGGAACAATAGACAAAATAAAAATGCCAGGCCCAATGGCATATGCCTTTGATTCCAGCACTTTTCTAAACACCATCTGTTGGGGACAAAAAGCCCTTGGAGGTTGAAGAACAAACTTACTCAGTACTGGGCCATTTCCTGTCTTACTTTACGTGTCATTTTCCCACCTACATTAGAGAGGCACCATTACCCTCAAGAATCTGCATATATATGACAAGAAAAGGAGTTAGAGGGCTGGAGTCATACAGTTCAGTGGTAGAATTTTTGCCTGCCCCGCATCCAAGTACAACCCTCGCATCATAAAAAGCAACAACAAAAATATAAATATGTCTTCCTGGTAGGGCTGGAGGGAGGGACAGCTCAGGTTAAGAGTACTGGCTACTTGGATATTCCTCCAGGACCCAAGTTCAAGTACAGGCACCCTTCTGGGCAGCTCACAACCACCCGGAACACCAGCTCCAATGGCTCCAACACCATTTTCTACCCTCCAAGAACACAGACCCACACACAGCAGGCACCCTGCACAAAAGTGAAAAACAAAAAAGCAAATAAAGTCTAAGCCACAAATGCATGCAGCATTGAGGCAGCAACTCCACATACAGAATTTACCCAAGCAAAGCAGGTCAATGTGTTTGCAGAGCAGTGACCAAAGCACTGAGGTGGCTGAGCAGGACTGCTGTGAGTTCAAAGCCAACCTAAGAGTCACAATAAAATCCTATTTCAAAGATGAGAAGGGACATTTCTACAAAAATATGCAGGCATAAAATATAGTTTCGGGAGCCAGGCGTGGTGGCACACGCCTTTAATCCCAGCACTCAGGAGGCAGAGGCAGGCAGATTTCTGAGTTTGAGGCTAGCCTGGTCTACAAAGTGAATTCCAGGACAGCCAGGGCTATACAGAGAAACCCTGTCTCGAGAAAAATAAAATATATATATATATATAGTTTCAGAGCCAGGCTGAGTGGCCCACATTAGAGATACAGAACTCCAAGCAAAGACAGAAAGAGCACCCACAAGCCTGAGCCAGGTGAGCCTCAACAAGACTGCCAAGATAATCAGCATCGCAAAGGTAGTCTCAAAATACCAAACCTATATATAGATAGGTAGACAGAAAGGCAAACACACACACACACACACACACACACACACACACATCTTCAAGTTCATTACAACACTGTGTTGTTTTTTGAGACACTATCTCACTAAGCTGCTTAGGTAGTCCCTGAATTTACCATCCATCTGCCTCAGACTAGTAAGTAACTGGGATTACAACCTGTAACATCTAGCCCCATATTACAACACTTTAATATCAAATTTATAGACATTTATAGTATTTGTACTATTCAAAAACACTGTTAATTTTTAAAAATCAGAATAAGAGATACAAATGTCAAAGTCCATCAAACAGCTCATGAACAGCAACATATGAAATAAACATCGAACCTCTCAGACAGTGACAGTGAGCGTTTTCATTCCTGCACATAAAATCCAGACAAAGACCCCACAAAACAAGTAAGTGATTTAAATTTAAAGATCATTACTTCCCATATATGAATATTTGCTTGCATGCATGCTTATCTGCACACTAGATGTGTGCCTGGTGCCCTCAGAGGCCAGAAGAGAATGTCAGGGTCCCTGGAACTGGAGTTACAGATGGTTGCAAACTGCCATGTGGGTGCTGGAACCCAGGTCCTCTGGAAGAGCAGCCTGTGCTCTTAACTGCTAAGCCATCTGTCCAACCCCCAAAAGTTTTATTTTAATTCACTTGGTAAAAATTCAAGTGGTAACAGAGTAAGACTGCTGTGCTGCCATTTGCTGCTGACCTCTGCTCCTCCTACCTCCAGGAATCAGGTTTCTACTTTGAGGGGTGGTATTTCCTTAATCATTTATTTATATTTCTTTTGAGACAGGGTTTCTCTGTGTAGCCCTAGCTGTCCAGGAAATATGTAGCCCAGGCTTGCCTTGAACCCAAAGAGATCCTCTTGACTCTGCCTGGGATTAAAGGCATAGAACACTATGTGGGGCTCTTTCTTTTAAACTGTCTTCATTATTTTTATTTGTCTATGCTTGAAGGCAGGCGTGCATGTGTGCTAGCATGTGCACGTCACATTGTAAAATTGTCAGAGGACAACTCTCAGGAGTTAACTAACTCTTCTGTAGGGATTAGGGCAGGGGCTGCACTCAAGTTTCGAGGCTTGCCAGGCAGTGGTGGTGCACGCCTTTAATCCCAGTACTTAGGAGGTAGAGGCAGGTGGATTTCTGAGTTCGAGGCCAGCCAGGTCTACAGAGTGAGTTCCAGGACAGCCAGGGCTACACAGAGAAAGCCTGACTCAAAAAACAAAACAAAACAAAACAAAACAAAACAAAACAAAAAGTTGTGAGGCTTAACAACAACTTTACCTGCTGAGCCATCTTATTGGTCCCAGTAGATTCTTTAACATACACAAAACAATTGATATATTGTTAACATTTGCTATGGTTGCACATGCCTTTAATCCCAGCACTCAGAGGCAAAGGCAATTGAATCTCTGTGAGTTTGAATATAGCCTGCCTTACAGAGTCCAGGATAGCCAAGGCTACAAAGAGAAATGCTGTCTCAAAAAAACAAAAAAAACAAAAAAACAACTTTTCTCCCAAATCTCGGTTTACTCCCCTATAAATTAGAAAACAGAGAAACAACCCCATTGAACAGGATCACATTGAATAAAACTGAGGCCTGCATGTACCATGAATCCCACAACTGCTGCTACTTGCCTCTCATTCTACCTAACTCTCAATAAGGCCTTAATAATGTGTAAAGATTACTAACCCCAGCACTGAGGAGGCAGAAACAGGCGGGTCTCTGTGAGTTTAAGGCCAGCCTGGTCTACATAGGGAGTTCCAGGACAGCCAGGGCTACAAAGAGAAACCCTGTCTCAAAAAACATAACAATAATAATAACAATAGTAGTCATAGTAGTAGTGTATAAACACATCTGCAGAGCGTATGCTGGGCAGTCAGGTTGCCCCTTCTGTATACTCACAGGGATGCCCCAGACCTGCATTCCGTCACTGTAGCCGATCATAACCAGCAGAGGAGGCTCATTTCCAGTGCTATGCAGTTCATGAAATTCTAGATTCCGTGATGTGTCTGCATTAGGATTAACAAAGAAACAAAATAAAAAGACAGCATGAACCAAGAAAACTACTTTTTAGCCCTATTAATGTTTAGCTTGGGTTAAGAGAATAGAAAGCACGGCACAGTGGTTAAGAGCACATGCTGCTCTTCCAGAGTTGGGGTCCCAGCACCGACATCAGTCAGCCAGTAACTGCACCCGCAGAGCATCCAAAGCCTCTGAGGTCTGGGGCAATGCACATGCACTGACAAAGCTACACATAACACTTTTCTTTAGGGCTGGTGAGATGGCTCAGCAGGTAAGAGCACCTGACTGCTCTTCCGAAGGTCCAGAGTTCAAGTCCCAGCAACCACATGGTGGCTCACAACCATCCGTAACAAGATCTGACTCCCTCTTCTGGTGTGTCTGAAGACAGCTACAGTGTGCTTACATACAATAATAAATAAATCTTTAAAAAAAAAAAACACTTTTCTTTAATTTTTTAAAAAGTTCAGAGGCCAAAATGACATCTCTGGCCTACAAGTCAAGCAGGTAAGGAGGCTGAAGCAGGAAGATCACCAGAGCCAACCTGGACTACATAGCAAATTCTAAGCCACACTAGCTACACCATGACTCTTGGTTTGGTTCTACATTTTGTAGCACTGGAGATTGAACCCTCACATGTGCTAGGCAAACGTGCAAATGCTCAACTGTAACCCCAACGTGCTTTTTCCTTTTTGGGTGTGAGAAAGATACCCAAATTGCATAGGCTAGCTTTGGGATAAGGTGCACAGGTTGATTCATAGTAGCATTATTTGTAAACAGCCAAAAGATGAAAACAATACCAACATTCACCAAAGGAATAATAGTTGGACCATGATACATAGATAAAATGGAATTCCATCAAAGAAAAGTAATGAATTTCTACAGACTACACTGTACAGAGGACTCACACAGACACACTAGGCAAAGAAGCCAGGCAAAAGACAATAGTAATGAAAGACTTCTGAACATTCAGGTAGCAACAGAATGTTTTGGGTTTTGGTTTTTAGTTGGAGAGAGGGGTGTTTCTCCTGTAGCCCTGGGTGTTCTGGAGGCCCCTATGTAAAGCAGGCTGGCCTGGAACTCACAGACCCTTCTGCTTCCCTGCAATGCTGGGATTAAAGGCGTGGACCACTACTCTGGGTTAACAATGTACTTTTCAAAAACACTAAATTTTGTTTGTTTTCCTGTTCTTTTGAGACAAAGTCTAACTCAGGCTGGCCTGAAACTTGCTGTGTAGCTGAAAAACATCCTTTGTCTCATGTTACTTTCCTGTTGGTCTGATAAATTCTATGACAACAGGAGAAAGGGGCTATAGTTCCCAGTTCAAGGAATAGTGGATGGAGGCAGGAGATCAAGCAGCTGCTCACATCTGACCTTGGCAGGAAGCAGAGAGGGAAGAACTTGTCCAGCTGCTCACTCCCTTCTCCTGGAGCCCTTAGGGAAGGAATGACCTGCCTAGAATTAGCTAACCAAGAGAAGCCTCACTGATGACAATGACCAACCCCAGTTGCCTGTGCTGGCTAACAATGGATGGACGCTCTGCTCTAACTGCTAACAATCAAGCTAAAAGCCAAGTTGAAGGAGATAACAGCCAAATTCTTCCTTTCATTGACTCCTTATTAAACACCGAAATGCAAGCTAAGCCCAGGAAGGCAATCCTGGAGTGCCACCACTCTGTGGGCTAAGGATGTGGTGAACTGGTAGCTGATACAAAGCCACCTCAGGGTCTGTATTCAGTTCCCAGGTCCAAGTATGTTATTTTGGATCTGTCCCCATTGAGGGGAGGGGCCAGTGAGGCGGCTAGGTAGGAGAAGGGCACTAGCTGCCAAGCCTAAAGACCTGGGTTTGACCAACATGGTGGAAGTTGTTCTCTGACCTCCACACTTCAGAGAGTTACATACAGGAGTAATTCACTTGTGATGTCTTCCCACCTTTCTAGTCTCTGTTCTGGCCACCTGAACATTTTTTACTTTATGAATGGAGAAATAAATCCTACTGAAACCTTTAATTGTATCTCTTATAAATATTAATAAAATAAAAACAAGACAAAACTACAAGGAAAAAATACAGTAGACCAGCATGACAAAGAGAAATTAAAACCACAATGTCCTTCCAAAAACTCAGATCAGGCCAGGCAGTGGTGGCTCACGCATTTAATCCCAGCACTTGGGAGGCAGAGGCAGGAGGATTTCTGAGTTCGAAGCCTGCCTGGTCTACAAAGTGAGTTCCAGAACAGCCAGGGCTACACAGAGAAACCCTGTCTGGAAAAAAAAAAAAAAAAAAAAAAAAAAAGCCACTCAACTCAGGGCTGTAACTCCATTCCAGAGGACCTGCCGAGCTTGCTGATTCAGCTGCTAGGGGCAATGACTGCCCACATGTCAGCCCCCACATGGCAGCTCACAACCTTTTGTAACTCCAGCCCCAGTGGATCCGATGCCCTCTTCTGGCCACTTGGCCTTGCCCATTAGTGCTGTAGGAACAGAGATTCAGGCAACACTCATACACATAAATCTAAAGAAAACCTTTTGTAAAAAGTGAAAAGGAGGGCAATCCAAAATCCTCACACAGGGCCTGCACAGACATTTCTCTAAAGACATCCATTAGACATCTCCTTTGATGTAGCCAAGCTCAGCACCAAACCGGTGACTGAATGTCTGTGAGAGCATGTCACCGTGTCACAACTATGCAGCTTGAGGTGTTAGGGCAAATTTAGAACAATTCAGCAGAATTTCATGGGAATTTTAAGAATTTCATTCTTTGTTTTGTTTGTTTGTTATTTTTTGTTTTTCGAGACAGGGTTTCTCTGTGTATCTCTGGCTGTCCTGGAACTCACTCTGTAGACCAGGCTGGCCTCGAACTCAGAAATTCCCCTGCCTCTGCCTCCCTCTGGGATTAAAGGCCCTGCTTGGCAGCTGAGAGCAGCAGCACACTACCCTCCCTCTACAGACCCCAAGGTTACTTGAACTCCAGCCCTGCAGTGCTCCACAGGGATCAGAGCACCAGGAAGCTACTGTGTGACTAACAGGCTGAGGCAAGCAGCGTGGATATGGAGACAAAGGGTGACTCACAGCTCAGGCAGAAGAGAAAAGGCTGGGGCAGGACGGCACAAGATTCCATCAGCCTACTCAGACCAGCACACAATTGTAAAGGCTACACTTTTTGTTTCAGGAATATGCTACTGAATACCTTTAGACATTGGTAGCTGAAACCTTGGAGAGCAATGCCACACTAAGAGAAGGTGCTCTGCATACAAGTAAGCAGTATGCACTCGGTATTGTTCACAAAGGAAACAAATCAAAACTACAGCTCAAACCCTGTAAGATGGCTTCATTATAAAACAACACATGTGAGGGGGTACTGGCTGCTTTTCCAAAGGACCCAGGTTCAATTCCCAGCACCCACATGACAGCTCCCAACTGTGTGTAACACCAGTTCCAGGGGATCTGACATCCTCATACACACATACAAGAATAGCAATGTATATAAAATAAATAAGTCATTTAAAATAAATAAATAAAATGGTACATGCAGAATGTACTGAAATCTGAGGAGCTAGCAGTGCAGGGCAGTTACACACCAGACTGTGCCTCTCTTACTTAATGACCTGGAGATTCAATCACCAATGTCAAGAAAATACCCTTGTGCATTGCCATTAGGAACCTATTATACTGGAAAGGCACTATAGCATAGTGGTTCCTTTAAGAATTAACATTGGAATTACCACATGGATTCCAGCAATTTCCCTTCTAGTTATAAGCCAGACAGAAACAGTCTTGACACAGACACCAATGGCTATTCACATAATTACAAGCTGGAGGGAGCCTTGTGAACAAGCATATCCCACTAGCTGCTCGGGGGACTGAGGATGGATGACTGTAGCAGGTTAAAGGCCAGCCCGGACTACAATGTGAGTTATGGCCAATGGTCAATTTAGTGAGTCCTTTCCTCAAAATGAAAAATCAGTCCAGTGCTGAAGATGTACCTCAGTTGTTAAATGCTTGGCTGGCACACAGACGTCTAACATCCATTCCTTGCACCCCAAAAAGGGGGCAGAAGAATCAAAAGTTCAAGGTCATCAACTACTTTACTCAAGTTTCAGGATAGTCTGTCTGGACCACACCTGTCTCAAAAACAGTTTGTCCACTTGGAACACATGTTTACTTCCTGTACAGAGAAGTACAGTTAGGTGAAACTCTGTGACTTACTGGCCAGAACGCACTACATACTGAGTCCCAAGCCAACCAGCAAATTCAGTACTTGGGAAATAGAGGCATGAAGAGCAGGAGGCCAAACCCAGGCTGATCCATATGACACCCTGCCTCAAAAAATGAAGAAGTAAAAGGAATTCTAGGGCACAGCTCAGTGTGGTCCACTACACAGCACACACAGCTCAGTATGGTCCACTACACAGCATGCACACTGCTCTTGGTTCACTGACCAACAGTTTTTAAAAAAACGGCACATAACTCAGGTTTCTGAGGAGGCCGGGGAAAAAGACTTGTTTGTTTGAGGTCAGGAGTCTAATATTATCCTGAGCAATCCCAGTTTACTATAGTAAGTGGATGGTGGCATGCACACAGTGGGATATTAGTCAACCTTTAAAAAGAAGCAAGGACATTCTGACATATGCTCCATTGTGGGTAAACAGCGAACATGAAACCATTTCTATGAGATGCCTACATAAGTCAGTCATAACGAAAGTAGAAGGGCTGGAGAGATGGCTCAGGGTCTAATAGGACAGGCTGCTCTTTCAGGGAACTGAGGTCTTATTTCCAGCATTCACTTGGTGGCTGACAACATCTGTCACTCTACTTAGAGGGGATCACACTCCCTCTTCTAGCCTCCATGGTGCACAGACACACATGAAGGAAAGCACACATCCACACAAAATAACTTTCTTTAAAGAAGAAAATAGGATGGTGGTTAGAAGGACTGGGCATGAGGATCCAGAACACACTTTAAGAAATCTAGTTTGGGCCGGGTGTGGTGGTGCATGCCTTTAATCCCAGCACTCGGGAGGCAGAGGCAGGCGGATTTCTGAGTTCGAGGCCAGCCTGGTCTACAAATTGAGTTCCACTGTCTCGGAAAAAAAGAGAGAGAGAGAGAGAGAAAGAAATCTAGTTTATTCCCCAGATGAAAATGCTCTAAGACTGATGACCACCGACTGCAATGGTTATACACAACAGCACGGCTGGTTTCCAGACGGGTCTTACTATGCCCCAGACTCACCTCCAACTAGGGATCCTCCTACCTCCGCCTGTGAGCCCTGAGATGATAAGCATGTGCTACTATTCCCAGCCAAAGATGAATTTATTTAGTATAAGCAAAATAGCCTGACTGAACTTGGGGTTCCCTTTCTAAAATCAGGTCAGCCCCAAAAGAGCATTTAATATACACATCCCAGAAAAGTTAGTCATACCGTTCAGATCTGCATTCTCAAATCTGACCCAGACTATCTTCTCCTTTTCTTCTGTTAGGGGAGACCCACTGTAAGCCTGCAAATTAAACAGAAATGTTTTCATTAAAATACAGTACAACTCTAAAACCACAGAAGTTCAAAGCAAAAGATGACACCAACGCAACTAATTCTATCCCTCTCTGTCCCTCCCTGCTGCTGACCAGCACAGTGTGGAATGTCATTACTCCAAGAATGCCTGTCCAGGAATAATATCAAAGGCAAGTTCTTAACCTCCACAGAATCACAGATGCCTAAATACACTGATCATAATAAGCCATCCATTACCATCTCTTCTCATCAATAAGGCTTACAGAGTAACCAAACTCTACCCAACACCTACACTTCTCAAGAATATGGCTTTTTTAGTCAGCTACCTGGCTTTCACACCCAAAGAAGCAGTTAATTCTTGTAAGACTGCTAGAATCAGGAGGATAAGCATTCATGGATAGAGTGGTATCAATAACCATCAGTGTACAAAAGAACTCATCTCTCCACAAAAAGCACATTCCCATTTACAACGCTCAGGAGGGCTGGAGATGTAGCTCAGTAGGTGCTTATCTATCTTCCAGGAAGCCCTGGGCTTGACTCCTGGTGCTACATAAAACCAGGGCTGGAAGCGAGGAGACACGAGGAGCAAACAAGTTCAAGATCATTCTGGGCTGCACAGAAACTCTGTCTCAAAACACACACACATACACACACACACACATTAAGATCATATAGAGGAAGCTGGGCAGTGGTGGCACACACCTTTAATCCAGCACTTGGGAGGCAGAGGCAGGAGGATTTCTGGGTTCAAGGCCAGCCTGGTCTACAGAGTTAGTTCCAGGACAGCCAGGGCTACAGAGAGAAACCGTTTCGAAAAACAAAACAAAAAACAAAAAGAAAACTTGCCAGAAATGAACAAGACCCTAGGTTGATCCCTAGTACAAAAAAATAAACTGTGTGTCTGTGCATGTGGGTGTGCGTTTGTCTTCCTCAAGAGCCACCTTATTTGAGTTCTTTAAAAAAAATTTAAATAATTAATCAATTTTACACTCCATCATATTTTATCCCCCACCCCACCCCATCCACCTCCCACTGTTCCACCTCCTCCCCACCCCCCTTGTCACTACATGAATGCCCCCACCCCCACCCCACCTGACCTTTCAGCCTTCCCTAATTCAACAACAGGGGTCAGCTGCTTCTGTCCATTGGTTGGGTGCAAATATCTGCATCTGACTCTTTCTTTCAGCTGCTTGTTCGGTGTTCCGGGGTGCAGTTATGCTAGGTCCCTGTGTGTTTGTGCATGCAGGTGTGTGTTGGTCTTCCTCAGGAGGCGCCTTATTTGATTTTAGGTACAGGGCCTCTCACTAAGCTGGAGCTCACAAATCAGGGAAGGATAGGCCATCCTCTGTCTTCACTTCCCCATGCTGGGTCTAAAGTGCTTGCCCCCAAGCCTGCCATGTGCCTGTCCTTTTAATGTGGGTCCTGGGCCAAACTCAGGTTTTCATGCTTGCATGACAAGCACTTTACCAAATGAGCTATCTCCCCAGATAATTAGGTTTGGAGCTCAGGCTGAAACAAATTTGAAGGCCTCCTGCCTTAGGTTCCCAGTGATGGGATTCCAGGCACAGCTGTGGTTGTCATCTTGACACCTGGGAAAAGGGAACTTCAGCTGAGCAATTGCCCTGTGAGACCGCCCAGTGAGCTTGCCTGAGAAGCAGTTTCTTGATTACTAATTGAGGTAATCGGGTCCGGCCCACTGTGAGCAGATGAGACTGGACTGTTAAGAAAGGTAGCTGAACGGAAGCCAGGAAGCAAGCCAGTGAGCAGCCTTCCTCCACAGCTTCTGCCTGCAGTTTCCAGCCTTGGCTTCCCTCGATGGTAGACTTCAACCTGTGAGTCAAGTAAACCTTTCCTCCCCAGGCTGCCTCCGCCACAGCAACAGAGAACACACTAGGACACTAGGACACTAGGACACTAGGACACTAGGACACCAGTCTTCAGCTGAGGGGAGGGGTGTGGCTCGGGAAGAGAATGACCTCGGTGTGTAAGGCCTAGTGTAATGCCTACCACTGAGACACTAGAACTAAGCAAGGGTGTAGTGGCTCACGATTCTCGAGAGGAAGGACTGAGAGTTCGGGGCCACTGGAATACACAGCGACAGTCAGGCCTGGTTGTGCAGGCCTGTAAACCCAGATGCTTACAAGACTGAGACAAATAGATCCCAAAGTTAAGGCTACAGAGTTCGTTCAAGTAAAGTAAAAAGAGGCCAGGGATATAGGTCAGTGGATAAAGGAACCTGCAGCAGACACTTGACAGTCTGAGTCAAGGCTACTGCTCACTGACATTTGGCTGGCCACAATTTTACATTGAAAATATGAAAAATTTTATTACACACAGAAGTAAAAGTTTAGCACATCTCTGAATTGCATTTAAAATAAGTATTCCTAACTGAAATGAGCAGATCAAAGGGCACAGCAAAGGGCTCCTCGTAGTAAGCAACACAACTCCATGAGTGGTGACAACGGAGCTAGTATCTAGTAACACGCTGCCCTCTGTACAGGACATCTGCACATGCAAAGGACTTTCTAGACTCTGCCTTTACTCCCCAGTATTCTGGAGGTGGAGGCCAGGCTGGTCAACAGAGTGAGACCCTTTCTCAAAATAAATAAATTTTAAAATCTCACCAAAAAAAAACCTAAGTATTAGTGTTCAAGGGACAATAAGATTGTTCACCTGGATCCTTGGGACACACTGGTGGAAGGAGAAAAAAAAAACCCTGAAAGTTCTTTTCTACCCTCTCTGCATGCCCTCTGAGCTCCCTGCAGACCCAAGCATAAACACACGATATATACATGTAAAAAAAAAAAAAAAAAAACTGTGATGCTCAGATCCTGTAACCAAGCCTCTAGGAGGCTAAGTGGGGAAGGGCTAAGAATTTGAAGCCAGCAGGGAATACAAAGACTCTATGTTAGAAACAGAAGAGAGAGAGGAAGGGAGGGGGAGGGAGGAGAAGGAAAGGGGGGAAATGAAGCAGAAGTGGGGAGAGGGGAGAAAGTGGGAGAGAGGGGAGAGGGCTCTCTGGATTGGGCTCATCTGACTGCTGCAGCCACTTACATAAAACCATAAACCTACATCTCCGGCTTGGATCCTCAGTCTCCTGAGGCTCCCTCGAAGAGAAACAACTTAATATTTGTTTTGATTTCTTTTATCCTATATGTACATAGCTTCCTTTAAACCTCACACAAGCCCACAGTGAACACAATGAGCTGTCGGACAAACTAGGACAGTGAGTTGGAAGAAGGCGCAATGACTTGCCCAGCACTAGGAACACACCCACCTGCGATGGAAAGCCATCCACACTAGGGCCCTGCTCTTCAGACACTAAGTCACGCTGAGCCTGAAACAACCATACTGTCCCTATTTCCTACCCAAATTCACCAAGGCTGCAGTATGGTCTTCCTTACTCCTCAATTCAAACAACATCTGATTCATTAGACCTGGTTGTCTAGTTTCTCTCACGATGCAGCCCAGGCTAGCCTTAAACTTTGTTTCTCTGTGTAGTCCTGGATGTCTGAGAACTCACTCTGTAGACCGGCCAGGCCTCCAACTCAAAAATCCGCCTTCCTCTGCCTCCCAAGTGCTGGGATTAAAGGCGTGTGTTACTAATGCCAGGCTAGCCTTAAACTCTTGGTCATGGTGTCTGAGCCTCCCCAAGTACAAAAACAAAAGGCATGTGACCCACACCCAGCCTCCAGGCTCAAATGAACTGATTTCCTTCCCTCGGTGTTACAAGGGTGTAACCAGGCACTTTATCCTTTTACTATAGCGCTTCTATGTGGCCTTGTATTCATTCTACGGAGACCCGTGTGGAGGAAGCAACAACCACGCTGGTTCCTTTATACAGAGTGCTAAGTAGCTTGCTGGGAAAACTTAGCTTTAGGGCTGGAGAGATGGCTCAGCAGTTAAGAGCAGTGATTGATCTTCCAGAGATCCTAGGTTCAATTCCCAGCAACCACATGGTGGCTCACAACTGTCTGTGATGGGGTCTGATGGCCTATTCTGGTGTGTCTGAAGACAGCGACAGTGTACTCGCATATATGAAATAAATAAATAAGTAAATCTTTAAAAAGAAGAAAATCCTTAGCTTGAGAGGAAAGCACAAAAGAACAGACTGAGACTCTTCACCTCAGCCCAGGGCCTGGCCTGAAAGCCCAGGTAAATGCTATCTGCTCAAGTTTCACCTTCAACATGGACAGAACACAAACAACAGAATTTCTGGCTGGACATTGTAATTGTTAGATCAATGTCTTAGAGTTTCCTTTCATAGTGCAATGAGCCACATTTTTACAGCCAGCTTCACAGCATCTCCTTCCTAACATATTATGTTCAGAAAACCTAGAATTTTTGTCATTTTCTCCATCGGCTCAGCTTCCTATTTTCTCTGTTCCTGTTCCATTCCAACCGCTCACACAAGGAAAGAATCCTCAAAGATTCTGATCACAGCATGTCCCCTCCAGCCAAAAACATAATAAACCTACCTCCTTGTTACACAGGGCTCTTGACCACACATAAGACACCTGTATAATATTTGATAAATGTGACAAATGTTTCATAAATGCTGTAGAAATACCAAACAAAATGTAAAAATAAATAAATTCAGTCACTTTCTGTGATCTGAGCCTCACGCCAGGGCTCACCAGCCCCACTACCCGCCCTGCCCCTCAGCCTGGCCACCGCAGGCACCAGACCCTCCACTGGCACGCTGACCAGCTGCCCCGTTCCCTCACTGCCACTAGCAATGTTTCTACAGTGCTTCCAAAGTCCCTCCCTTCTCTCTGCATCCCCTCACCAATCCAACATTCCGTGTGCGCTAGCTACATGGCAACAGTGCTGCTTTGTTGCTATGAATAATCTCTGCCTGGTTCAAGCAATTTGACTTACTAAGCAAGTGCCTTGGGAAAGGGGAGCACTTTTCCTCACATGCACCACAGACCTCAATACTGGGGCTTATTTTCATTCAAATTAACTAAATATAATAAAGCAGTACTGACAGTCCTCACTTGAAGAATACATTTTGCAAACAAAAGGAAAACTCTAGACTTTGGGCCTTTCTGGGATATTCCTGTAAAACTGGTATAAGGGTCCATGAAAGGTCCTCTTCAAGCAGCTCAGGTGCAGGCGCTGTGGCAGTCAGGGAGGACTGTCTGTCAGGGAGGACCGTCATCCTCTTGGAATAAAATAAGCAAGCTTGCCTTTAAGTCCCACCAGAACAGCATTGCCCACCCGTGTCCCACAGCAAACACCTCCTACAATACAGGTGCCGTACAGGCAAGTCAAATAACACTTAGGTGAATTAAATGTGGGCGTTACTATATACTACATACTACGGAATACACTAGATTCCTTTGAGGCTACTTGCTGTCTTTAAAAGAGTATCACACAAGTAGCCGGGCGTGGTGGCACACACCTTTAATCCCAGCACTCGGGAGGCTGAGGCAGGCAGATTTCTGAGTTCGAGGCCAGCCTGGGCTACAAAGTGAGTTCCAGGCTATACAGAGAAATCCTGTCTCGAAACCAAAAAAAAAAAAAAAGTATCATGGGAAAATGGCCTATCGTGAGCTTCGTTCCAAGCCCCAGAGTCTCTTATCTTACACTGGAACACTATTTAGGAAATGGAAAGGGTTATGAGGTCACCCACTGGAGAGGTGTGTGACCAGAACCTACAAAGCCATGGGTTTGATTCCTAGCACTGCCAGGAAAGTGAGTCACATCTCACAACCACAGCACAGCTCCACACTACTGGCCCTCAGCCAAAACAAAACTCCCAAAACCACTCACCCTTAGTCAAGCGTAGGAACCAAGACTCCAGTGCTTCCTGACCCAAATGTGAAGCAACCATTTCTGTGCTCACACCTGCTTACCTGTGGCACAACATCCTGCAGAAAAGTCACGACGCTCTCCATGTAGGACTGCTCCCTGGCAAAGGACAGACAGACAAAAACTGTCAGAAGGAGAGAAGCACAGCCTACAAAGTCTAATCAACTCACTATCACAGAAAAATGATGGGGAAGATGCAGACGATCTTATGTATAGGCTGGGAGGGAGAACCAAGAATAACTTCATCAGGAAAAATAAAAGACACAAGGCCAGCTCTCATCCTGTGAGCTTGCTCACCCATTGTCTCATCCACCAGTCTGCACACATTCTATCTACATAAAACACCTCTTGCTAAAGGCTTGACTACAGGGAACTGTGGAGGACTGGTGGCAGAAGACCCAACTAAAGCAGGGCTGGATGATGATGCCCCAGCCAGAGAGAGTAAACTTGCTAACTCGGAATGTCCTGGCCTCTCTTTAAATTGGCTATGAACCTTGTCCCTTACCTCTGTGTGGCAAAGTGAATGTGCAAAGGTTAAGAGCACTGTCCTATAGATGCAGACATTAGAGCTCAAAAGCCCAACATCTTAGAGCAGCTGGGGAGATGGCTTACTGCGCTTAGACCTGTTCAAATCCTCAGTTGGCAAGGTGGTGCAGGCATAGAATCCTAGACTGGAGGAGAGACAGGAGGGTCCCTAGAGCTCACCCGTCAGCCCCTGCAGCAGACTCAGGTAGGTCCAGGATAGTATAAGCCTGTCTCAAAACAGGAGGCCAGCAGGAAAGGACGGGTAGCATGTCAGGTGCTGTAACCCTAGCACTTGGAAAGCTGACACACGAGGATCATGAGTTCCAGGCTAGCCTGGCCTATATAACTAAACCTTGTATCAAAAACAAAAAGTCAGGTTATGATAACACATGCCGCTAATCCCAGCCCTGGGGAGGCAGAAGCAGGCAGATTTGGCAGATTTCTGTGAGTTCAAAGTAGCCTGGTCTATAGTGTAAGCTACTGGACAGCCAGGACCCTGCCTCCAAAAAAAAAAAAAAAAAAAAAAAAGGAAAGCATAAGATGATAGAGACGTGTATGAGACCTTAGGCCTAACATCCAGCATTGGGGGACGGAGGGGGAGGCAGGCAGGCAGGCAGGCAGGCAGGCAGGCAGGCAGGCAGGCAGGCAAGGGGAAGGAAATAATCATGTTGGGCTGCAGAGATGGCTCAGCGGTTAAGAGCACTGACTGTTCTTCTAGAAGTCCTGAGTTCAACTCCTAACAACCACATGGTGGCTCACAACCATCTGTAATGGGATTGATGCTTCTGGTGTGTCTGAGACAGCTACAATATACTCACATACATTAAATAAGTCAATCTTAAAATAATTATAATACAGCCGGGCGTGGTGGCGCACACCTTTATCCCAGCACTTGGGAGGCAGAGGCAGGGGGATTTCTGAGTTCGAGGCCAGCCCGGTCTACAAAGTGAGTTCCAGGACAGCCAGGGCTACAGAGAAACACTGTCTCAAAAACCAAAATAATAATAATAATAATAATAATGTTAAGGACACTAAATGATGATATTTTGTTTCCTTTTTTGCAGTCCTAGGGATGGACCCAGAGCCATCACAGCTAGGAAAATAGACAACAGACTATCACAAAATAAAAGCCCCAGCTTTGAAGTTACTTGAAATAGTAAGTATATGGATGTAAGTAAGGCAAGAAAAATAACTTCCTCAAAATACTAAAACTTTCTGAAAGACATGAGTAATTGTCACTGAAAAGGATGGGGCTCGATTTAATGTAATGGCTTATGCCTACAATCTCAGCACTGAGGGAGGCTAGCCATTACTTTGCAGGCCAGTCTTGGCTATAGTGAGATCCTGTTTCAAAGAACCAAATTTAAAAAAAAAAAAATGGGGCTGGAGGGAGAACTCAAAGGTTAAGAGCACTCTACTGGCTGCTTCTCCAGCACCCCCCGCTCGGCGGCAGGTAACAGCCATCTGTAACTCCAGCTCTGAGGGATCCTACACCCTCACACAGACATACACACAGGCAAAGCACCAATGCATGTGGAATAAAAATAAATGTTTAGATGTCGGGCATGTAGGTTAGGCGTCCATCCCAGCACTGTATAAAGCAGGCGTGATGATACACACTTGTTAGGTCAGCACTCAGAGGTAGAAGCAGGGGGGTCAGAGGTTCAGGAAGGCCAGCCTGGGCTACAAGGCCCTACCTCAGAAAAGAAAAGAATAAGAATTTTTCCTAAACCCTTTAAAAACAAAACAAAATGCCCTAGAGACCTATAAAAGTAGGCCAAGAAAAAACAAAATCAAAAAAGTCACTGAGCCAACTCTGCCAGGCACATTCTTCATCACCACCCTCCTTGTCCTCAGTCACAGGCAGCTCCAATTCCTAAGGCTTGCCACCCTCTGTGCCAGGTCAGGGTCTTATGCCATCCTTCCTCCTTCGTCCCATCCGCTCCTTTTCTTCTAACACCCTTCCTCCCACCCACATTCCCAGTTCTGTGTGGCTTCCTCAAGTCACCCTTATACATACATCCCCTTCCACCCTCCAGCAAGGCTCAGACAGCATCCTTATCTATTTCCCCAAGCAGAGTATAGGCTCCCGTAAGGAAAGTAACCTATCTCTCATATTTACCTTTCACATCAGAACCTGCTAACCAGTACAAGTGAGAAATTGGTGCTCAAGCATCATTTTTCAAAAGAACACAGGATGCTGTACCCAAAATTATTTTTTCTAACCCTAAAAACATCTATGCAACAAAAATAATTACTATGGTGTAAACACCATACGGTGGGGTTGCAGAGAATACTAAATGGGAATACAAGATGCTGCAGACCCACTAACTGGAATCCATCCTGGCTCCCATCCTGGCTATTCCCAATGACAAGTTAACTCCTCTGTGCTTTGTTTCCCTCACCTATAAAGGCAGATAAAAATAGTAGCCTAACTCACAGCTAATAACATGTTTAACTTGATAACACAGCAAATGTCACAAAGAAACTCAGCTCTAGAGAATACAGAAGGGGGAAGGCAACACTGTGACATCACTGTGCACATTGATGTTTTAATCTGCAAAGACTGTCCCTAAGATATAAATTCCAAAGGAAACCATCTAAAATATATTCCCTCCAAGCAACTTTTTTGAGGCAGCATCTTGCTGCATGGCTCAGACTGGCCTGGAACTCATTCTCTCTAGTCCAAGATGTCCTCAAACTCACTACACAGCCTCCCAAGTACTAGGACTACAGGTCTGAGCCACTCTCCCTTGCTTGCTAAGATAATTTTGAAACACACAAGATATGACCTGCATTTGTAACCTCAGCTCTATGGATGCAGAAGACAGATACCTAGTGTGAGTTTGAAGACACTGTGGACTATATCCTAAAACAGTTAAAACGTAAAAGCCAGATGAGCATAATAGCCCACGCCTTTAACCTCAGGACTCAGGAGGCAAGAGGCAGGGGCATCACTGCCAGCATGGTCTACATAGAGTTCTAGGACAGTCAGAGCTACATAGTGAGATGCTGCCTTGAAAAACACAAGATGAACAAATAACAACAAAAAGTCAGAAGGCACAGCACATGTCAGTAATCCGAGCACCTGGAAGGCCAAGCCAGGACAGCCACTGGTTCAAGGACAGCCTGGGATAAGTCATTGTCAGGTCAGCTAGGACCACACAGAAAACACCTCTCAAAAAAAAAAAAAAAAAGCCGGGCGTGGTAGTGCACGCCTTTAATCCCAGCATTCGGGAGGCAGAGGCAGGCAGATTTCTGTGGATTTCGAGGCCAGCCTGGTCTACAAAGTGAGTTTCAGGACAGCCAGGGCTATGCAGAGAAACCCTGTCTGGAAAAAACAAGAAAAAAAGGTTGGACATGGCAATGTATGTTTTTAATCCCAGCAATTGGAGGTAGGGATCTTGAGACCAGCCTGGTCAATATAGTGTGTTTCAGACTAGCCAGAGCTACATAGAAAGAACCTGTCTCAAAAAAAAAAAAAAAAAAAAAAAAAAACCTGGGAGTGAACCTGGGAGTGGGGATTGGCAGCACATATTTGGAATCTCAGCTTTGAATGATGGAGGCAGGATCTGTTCTGCTATATAACAATTGTTAAAACAAATAGGAACTTGTCTCAAAATCCCAAAGAAAAAGCAGTTTGCCTGTTTCTTATATTATTCTATTGTCTTTGCTGAGTCCAAGTATCCAAATTCTAGCCTTTAAAGATGAACTCAAAATGTAAACCTTCTTTTAAGTTTTTTAAATTATACTATTTTTTATTTATTTATCTACTTATTTAGTGGTGCATGGGGGGGGGGGTATGGGCCATGAACTTGGAATTGGTCCCCTCCTCCTAACCTGTGGGACCCAGGGATCAAACTCAGCCCCTCAGGCTTACGGCAAGCTCAGCCCCACTGAGAGTGTTCCCTTCTTGTGAAGCCTTGTTACTACTACTATAGCCTTCCAAATACACAAAAAGTGCAAAGTGTTTACAGAAGCAACCACTATCCGAATGGACACTCTGGGAGTTTTGGAGGAGAGTCTGCTTGTTTTCAGACAGGGTTTCTTTATGTAGTCCCAGCGGGCCTAGAACTTGTTTTGTAGACCAAGCAGGCCTCAAACTCAGAGATCTGCTTCTGGCTCCGAAGTGCTGGGACTAAAGACATGTGCTACTACCACCCAGCTCAAACAGATATTCTGAGTGGGAACTGTTTTCTAGAATACTGCTTTCTTCAGCTTACGTGACGGCCTGAGGGCGGACCACGACTCCGCCAGTACAACGACTGGGTCTCCGAGGAGAATCTGTAGCCATTGTTTCATTCATGAGACCTGTTTCCAGAGAAAAGAAAAGTGTCAGAAGGAGAGGTGTACGATTATTCATTAAATATCCCTTTGCCAAACTGTGACAAACCATGAATTTTCCCAGAAACTTGTGGCCTAGATCTCTCAGAGACCTGCCAGCCCAACTGATAGGATTATAGGTGTGTACCCACCACACCCAGGAAGTTACTTTTCTTTTTTTAAGATAGGGTCTTACCCAGGAATTGAGGCTGACCTTGAACTATGCAGTATCTGAAAGTCAAGACAGTTCAGTCTTTGGCAGAATCTTCCTATAATTTATAACTAGGAGGAAAAGAGACAGAGAACTAAATGGGAACTATATAACACAGGATCACTTAGAAAAACAAATATAGGGCTGAAGAGATGGTTCAGGGGTTAAGAGCACTGACTGCTCTTCCACAGGTCCTGAGTTCAATTCCCAGCAACCACATGGTGGCTCACAACCATCTGTAATGGGTTATGAAGCGCTCTTCTGGTATATCTGAAGACAGCGACAGTGTACTTACATATATAAAAATAAATAAATCTTTAAAAAAAGAAAAATAAAGAAATGCAAATATAAAGCTCAGTGGGACATAACATACCAGCAGTTCCAGTTCCCAGGAGGCTGAGGCAAGGAAATTGCCTTGAGTTCAAGGGCAATGTAAGCCTGAGATTCTTAGTATTTTATTTTTAAAAATATAATAATAATAATAATAATAATAATAATTTAAAAAGCTGGTCACAGGTGGTGATGCATATGCATGCCTGAGAGGCAGAGGCAGGAGGATCAGGAGTTCAAAGTCAACCTTAAGGGCACAGCCATATAAAGACCAGATGGCCCATGTGAGCCTCAGAACAAATACACGTAACAGGATACCACTCTGCCTTCAGATAAATCTGTTGAGGACAGATAAAACTGTGTAGCCACATTTAAATAATATTTTAACCTCCAGCTATTGTAACGTAATCACCAGCGTGTAAACAAATTTGGAATATAAACTCGTATAATATAAGGAGCCTCTGGATTTTCCCACAGTCTAAGTAAGTCCCAGACCTTGACTATCTAATGAGTTTCTGAATCATAGAGGTGGTTTGGAGAGTACAGAGTCTGCTTCATTATGGTTAAAGGGGGACTGGCAACAGAACTAAAGATGTCTTACAAGGCTCAGGAAAGCCCACAGCCTAAAAGCATCACTTTTAAGAAGGGTTCACTGTACCACCTCATTTGAAAAACCCCAAACTGTTGATCCCCACATTCCTATACAACCCAAACAACCCATTGTCCCAACTAGTCCAGCTACCCCTTTCTTAGGCAGTACCTTTCACCAGACCCCTCAGTACTCTCATCTTCATTCCACCCTCTATTACCCGAACCAGTCTCCCCACCTCTGTCCTTTAAAGGCCTTGTCACTTGAGAACAGCTCCTCGAAAGCCCCTCGGGCCCCACTCTCCCCAAAGTCACGGGAACAACACTCCACACTTCACCTCCAAAGCCCTACCACCACTGCCCCCGGCCGCCCTCTGGCCTCTTGCCCAGCTCTCCTCCAGTTTCAGCACCTTTCCCCGTCAACTGGGGCTGGTCAAGCCCTGTTTCCTCATGCTGCCTGTCCCTTTCCCTCTCCAAACCTCCCCTAAGCCAAAGACCCGCCAGCCCTCTCACCGGCCGCTCCGCCGGTAAACGCTGTTCTCCAGCTTCAGGCTCACTGTTTGGAGTCTCCCTCGTGATTGACGGCTAGCACTTCCTACCACGCCTCGGCGGAACCACCGCATCAGCCAATCCCAGGAGCAAACTGGCCCCGGCGCGGCACCGCCCTTGGAGGTCAGCTTCGCCAACCAGCGAGTAGGAAAGAGGCGGACCCGCCTTCAGAATCCATCCAATCCGCTGGGGCTGGAGGGAAAACACAACAGTATGGAAGTTCGGGTGAAGCGGGTGGGTCAGGTTCGGTTGTGAATGCAGGCGGCAGGGGAGAAAAGGCAGGCGTGTCTGCGGGCCTGGAAGAGGCACCTTGGTGGATTTTCTGTTTTAAGGAAACGCTACATGCACCAAATACCTGCGGACCTCAGCCAGAAGTCTCCAGCGAGGAGCCCGAAGCCAGGTATACTGGTGTGTTTACATCGAATTCTCGCGACAGCTGATTTGAAGCTAAAAGCACGTGGACGTGGCAGCTGCCAATCACTTTTACCTGACCACTCAGGCTGCCCGAGCCCGCCCTCCACCCCGCCCGCGGCGCTGTGTTTACCTTCCGGGAGTCTAGGCTGGCAGTCCGTGTTCAGTCCCCTGCTGAGTACGTCTTGCTCTGAATAAGGGGGCCTGTAAGAAATTTTGTTGGAGTCCTTAATGGTTACTGTCATAGGAATGGATGTTCGTGAACATCTGGAAATGGAGAGGCCCCAGACTTTGGAAGGGGGAACTTGTTGCACAATATAGGGATCCATAGAGAGTCTAAGAAGACTACCTGGGGCTTTGCAAGATGGCATTGGATACGTCTTAAGGGTTCATGGAGTCTCAAGTAGTCGTAGGCCGGGAGCTCTTGCTTAAAGAAACCCACAATCACACTCCTAGCTTTCCCATATATCTTTCCCCTGAGCACCTAGTAACCTGTACCAAAATCTCTTTTTATGGGATTCCAGTAACACATGCACTATATTCCCTATATTCCCAGCACTGGTGTACATAACAAGTTCTAAGCCAGTCCAGTGCCACCAAGTTTGAAAACACTGTCCCTTCCAAAAAATCTTTTTTAATAAGATATAATTCTTTTAAAAATAATAAACGGGCCTGGAATTTGGACATGATGCTCCTGCCTAGATGTGGACTAGGCGGCTAGGTATGACCAACAAGGAATTCGTAAAAGTACCTTTGCCTATCATACAGGTTAAAGTAGACTTTTTAGGCATGTCATCAGTGTCAAGAGTTAGCTGGAGGTCGTGGTCAAGGCCAAAAAAACTCATTTCCATGGCCATATGTCTTAGTTAGGGTTTCTATTGCTGTGACGAAACACCAAGACCAAAAGAAACTCGCTGGCTGGGCAATGGTGGGGCACTCCGAACTCCGAGCACTTGGGAGGCAGAGGAAGGCAGATTTCTGAGTTCGAGGCCAGCCTGGTCTACAGAGTGAGTTCCAGGACAGCCAGAGCTACACAGAGAAACCCTGTCTCGAAAAAATAAACAAACAAAAAACTTGTTGAAGAAAGGCTTTATTTGACATACAGATCCTAAGTCCACTGAGGGAAGCCAAGACAGAAATTTAAACCAGGCAGAAACCTTGAGACAGGAGCTGTAAAAAGGCCTAGAAAAAGTACTGCTTACTGGCTTACTACTCATGGCTTGCCCTGCCTGATTTTTTATAGACTCCAGGACCACCACTCCAGATACAGCACTATCCACCATGGCCTCAATCACTAATTAAAATGCCCTACAGGCCCGCCTAAGAGCCAGATCTTATCTTGTGGAAGCATTTTTTTTTCAACTGAGGTTACCTCCCCAAAAATGACCATATCATTCACCCAAATGATAAGGGACGTTTTTCCTTATTGAGCTCTTCATAGCTTAGAATCAAAAGAAGAGGGAATGAGTGGGAATGTTTATGAATAAGAACATTACTTCTATCCATCTCCAACTTGCAGTGTGGACATGGATCCAAGGTAGACATACAGTCCAGTGGCTACGAACATTCCTGACTTAAATGTCTTAGTGGACCGCAGTAGCAACAGGAAAGGATTTTTTTTTTCCTCTTCTGATTCTCTCAGACTAGGCAAGTTGTCTCTGGATGAGGCTCTAGGGTTTCCTGAGATAGGCAGAAAATGGGCAGATGCTGTAGCCATGTGATGAACTGATACAGCTGTCTTCTAGTTTTAACCCTTTGTGGTCTCAAAACCTCCTCTCAGGGCTTGTGAGATGGTTCAGCAGGTAGAGGTCCTTGCTGCCAAGCCTGACTATCCGAGGTCACTCCCCAGAACTTACATGGAAAAAGAAATTAAGTTGTCCTCTGATCCCACCCCCAAACATGTAACATAGCATCCCCCACACACACCCAAAAATGCATAGTGATTTTAAAAAATTAAAGGCCTCCTCTTAGTCGTTATTAGCAGATGAAAAAAAAAACCTATGTTCAGGGCCATTCTTCCCTACATAGGGGATTCAAGACAATCTCTGCTATACAAGGAAGGCCTTAATATACATAACTATATATGAATGAAAAAGGCAATCATGTGCTTGTAGCAGACATAAGGAAAGGAACATGAGCCTAAACGGTGCTCAGGACTCCTGCAAAGGAAAATCTTTTCCAAATGAAGATTGTGTCACTTTTTAGTTATTCTCAGGTCTCCCTGAACACAGAACTTGAGGGGAATGGAGTGTGTGTGTGTGTGTGTGTGTCTGTGTCTGTGTGTATATACAGAAGGGGAGTGCTGGGGAAAGATCAATACTCAGAGCTGGGAACAGAGGTACAAGCTAGAGAAGGATAGTGGTGGAGAGGCTATAGTGGTGGAGAGGCTAGGTGTTGAACCCTGGGTTATGCAGGTTGGAAGCCAGCCTGGGCTACATGAGGTTCAATCTGAATAAACAAACGTCATAGCTTAGTCTTGGTAGTTCACTTGTATTTAACCACTGCACTTAGGTTGAGGCCTGAGTGAATCTGATGTCACAGTCAGATCCTCAGTGAATTTAAAGCCAGCCTGTGACATCTGGTGAGACAGTACCTCAAAAAAATAAAAGGGAAGGGAAATCCTAGAATACTCACTCTTCATTTGCTTTGGTATCTGCTTTTATCACCAATCTGAGGTAACACCCATTAGCATTGTCCTGTGATAGATAATGGTTGTTTCAAGTAATCAACTTTGGTTCCTCCCAGTGAGCATGGTGACCTCACTAAAGGGCTGAGGATGAACTTGAACCCCTGACCTTATCTCACCCCCCCCCATAGGTAAGTATTACACTGTATCTAGATACTTCCTTCTTAACCATGACTATGGTGTTCATTTTCAGTGGAAGAGTTAGTTCTTTGTTCTGATTGTTACCAAGTATTATTTTAACAAATTATTAGCTGAGCATGTGTAAGATTCATTAGTGTGTTAGATTACCTTTCAAATGACTACAAATCAAAGCCCTAAAGTTGCCACCTGTTGTGGTAGTTCATGCCTAAAACCCAGCATTCCAGGGACTGAGGCAGGTTGGTAGCAAGTCCAAGGTGAGTCTGGCCTACATACCAAGACTGTCTCAAAGAACAGAATAAGAAAATGAATTAAAAGCAGATGAAAATTTTAAACCTAAAAAAAATATAACAAAGAAAAGTAAAGGAAAATTAAAACATAAAAATGTGGTATTAAATTGGAAGGTCAGAGGTGCACCTCACCTGGGCAAAACAGTGGAGCTAGCCCTGATGGTGAAGGCAGCGGTGAGCCAGCCCCAAGGGCATGAGAGCAGGAGAGCTGACCCTGCCTCCTACATAGCTCACCCTGGTGATACAGATAAGGGAAAGCCCACACACTAACCACCTCAGCTAACACCCAGGCCCAGATCCAGAGCCTTGAATTGGCCCATCCAAAATCTCAACCATCTGCAAACCGTTGGGTTGTGTAAAAGGGCCAGTCCTGCTGATCTGAAGGGGCAGGATCTCCATAGCACAGACACGGGGTAGCAACAGGATAACAGAAGGCCCAATGAGAATCCAATATCGATGGTGTCACAGAAGCCAGAGATCTCGAACCAGGCCAGTGATTCATTGAACACTTTCGAGTGAAGATGTGGACAGAGTGGTATCCTGTGGGACACGCTGTGACATACTACAGCTTCCACGGTGAGATGGTTTCTATGCTTTTGGGGTTTTGTTTGTTTTTTATCTGTGGGGGGAGTTGCAAGTTCGAAGAACGAACATGAGGGGCCTGGGAGATGAGCCAGACTGGGGTGCATGGTGTGCAACTGGAAAGAATCAATAAAAAGGATAGTGTTAGAAAAAGTTGATAATAGCTAAAAGATTCCTAAATTTGGTAAAGAATACAAACCTAAGCCCAGAAATCCGGCCTCAGCACTCGGGAGGCAGAGGCAGGCGGATTTCTGAGTTTGAGGCCAGCCTGGTCTACAAAGTGAGTTCCAGGACAGCCAGGGGCTACACAGAGAAACCCTGTCTGGGGGGGGGGGGGGGAATACAAACCTACAGATCCAAAGTCAGGCAACCAAAAGAATTTAACTCAGGAACTATTCAGGACTGGGCAGAGGCAGATATGAGAAGGAAAGACAGTTGAAAGATAGACCTAAAGTTGCAGGGTAGCCTCATGAGACATGTCAATGAAACCAATTTATACAATTTACATATTTAATAATTATCAGAAGGGTCCTATAACTCCCTTTAAGTGCATTCCCATAGTCATCCTAGTGGGTCCACTTCCTAAAGGTTTCAGTATTTCAACGGTGCCATCCCAGGAGTCAGTACCGAAATATAGTAGGCCACGGAGCATATCCAAATCAGCCTTTATTTTGCTAGGGTTACAGATCAAATACCAGGCATTATGGCCAGAGAGATGGCTCAGAAGTTAAGAACACTAGCTGGTCTTCCTGAAGGTCTCTTTTTGATTTCCAGTACCCACTTACTGGTTTACAACCTGCCTTTATAGGCTGGAGAGATGACTCAGTGGTTAAGAGCACTGACTGCTCTACCAGAGATCCTGAGTTCAATTTCCAGCAACCACATGGTGGCTCACAACCATCTGTAATGGGTTCTGATGCCCTCTTCTGGAATGTCTGAAGACAGCGACAATGTACTCATATAAAATAAACCATGAAAAATAATAAATAAATACATGTAAAAAAATTACTTTAAAAAAAAAAAAGCCTGGTGTGGTGGCACATGCCTTTAATCCCAGTACTTGGGAGGCAGAGGCAAGCAGATTTCTGAGTTCGAGTTTGGTCTACAAAGTGAGATCCAGGACAGCCAGGGCTATACAGAGAAACCCTGTTTCGAAAAATCAAAAAAAAAAAAAAAAAAAAAAAAAAAACACAAAACAAAACAAAAAACCAAAAAAACAAAAAACAAAACAACAACAAAAAAAAAACCTTGCCTTTAAATCCAGTTCCAGGAGATCTGACACCCTCTTAGGCCTCTAAGCTCACTAAGTATATACGTAGTACATGTACTTAGATGCAAGCAAAATGATCATACACATAAAATACTAATGAATTTCTCTTCCCTCACCCTGCTTCACCAGAGCTGAGGACCAAACCCAGGGCCTTAAGCACTTTACCAACAAGCTAACGCCCCAACCCCTAACTATATTTTTAAATACAGGGCCTTGCACCTGTTGAGCAAACCCTCCCACTAGTCCTTCTCTTAGTTCTCCTGAGCCTCGTTTCTCTCTCTGCTTTTGTTTTATCCACTACTGTTTTGAGGCCCTGTCTCATGATTCTCGGGTTGACCTAAAACTTTGTAACTGGGGATGACTTTGGATCCCTGATCCTCCTGCCTCTGGTTTATGCAATGCTGGGATCAAGCCTAGGGCTTCCTGTGTGTAAGGCACGCACTCTTCCAACTCAGGCACACCCAAAGCCCTCAAGGAGGCTGCTTGTTCCAAATCAAGAGCACAACTGCACACATAGCACATTTATAGAATCTCGGCGCTTCAGTATTTCCCGTCAGAATGGAGCCGGAGCTTTACTGAACACTCAGAAGCTGTACCTGAATCGTGTTGTTAGGTATTTAGTTTGTTTCTAAGTGTTCTGTATTAAAATAAAGAATGAGCACTGTATGTATTTCAAGTCAAGAAAGCACAGTTACATTACATATCTAACTGATGGTACCTACCATGAAGAGTCACCAACAAAACGCCAGCAACATAAATTCAGTGATTTATTGGGTAGACATACTCATATAACCAATGAAAACTGTATGATAGAAAATAATTTAGGAAATGTTGGGTGTTAGCAGCACCATTTGTTATTGAAATAGCAAGAAAAACTTCACATATTTTAAGCAAACACTAGAAGAGAATATATGGCCTAATGCCACTGGTCTGGGACAAATGGTGTGTGAGGCAAACACACTTCCTTCTGTGCCAGAGATTTCAGTAAATACAGCAAATGTACTGTTCTAGCAGAGTGCACTGAAGTTAGGAGATACTGCATAGTGTAAGTGGGACAAGGAGACTAAAATCAGCTACATTAGCACAGCTCAGTATTTTTCCTATGAAAGGTTTACTTCTGAATTATGAAATGTGAAATAAAATGTAATTTTAAAAAGACACTAATGGTCCCTGGGAAACATTAAGTGGAGCACAGATCACTATGAAAATACTTCACTTTTCCAGTTTGCTTAGTAATTTTCTTTAAAAAGTCATGTGTTCTTCACAAGGGGTGTATATAAGTATGTAGTAAGCATTTTAAAAACTTTAAAGACATTTTTAAAATCTTAAAGATTCTTCTGACTTTTCTTCAACATTAGCCCTGCTGTCACAATTACTATGTGTCAGAGTAAGAGACTAAACTTGTGTAAAGGATACAAATTTACACACATTTTACAGCAACTTATTCCCTACATCTACAAAATTCACATTATAATACAGGCAAGTACAAGGCCAAAATAAAACTGTTAAATTCCAAAAAGTCAAACTGTATTCTCTTTATTTTATCCCCTTAAAAAAGTTCAACTTCGCACCAAGTTTAAAAAGCCCTCAGTCGTAGGTAGGGAGACCCCCACTTCCCAGGCCCATCTCAGCACACACACACTGTTTTCCGGTGCTGGTGGAGAAGAGGATTTCCCATCTTCCTCTGGCCCCTGAGTCTGCGCCTCAGGGTCAGTTTGACAGAGTGCCTGCGCTGGGATGCTGTAGGGAGACTGGAAGCCTGGGCCCCGCTACTTCGACTTAAGCCATTTCGTCGGTGCTTCTTCATAAGGGGGCCAGAGTTGGATTCTTCTAATGTCCTTTTAAAATTGGCTGGAGGGGTTCTTTCAACTTCTTGAGCTTTCATTTGACCTGGAGTTGACATCTTTAAGTTTTTTTGGTCCATGATAGTATTTGTTGAATTGGTTGGAATGAGGCCAACTGACAGAGTATTATTCAAAGAATCATGAATCCTTAAAGTCAGGGCTTTGGGGCAATTTTCTTCAAGTGTCTCTGAGTCTTTTGAGGTCATCACTACAGTCTGGATATTCCCTCTAGCTATCTCAGCTGGGACCTCTAAAAACTTCTCTGAGAAGGCATTACTGCGAACAAGGGCAGGTATATGGTCCTTAGAGCTCAGCCTTGGCCATGCATCTTCTTCCGGTGACTGGGGAGTGGGAGGGAAGGAAAAATAAATATTTATTCTATGCACAATAAACTGACACAGACAGTAAGTTCTTTTTAAGACATTGTTAAGATAGTAAAACCAGCTGGGCAGTGGTGGCACACTCCTGTAGTCCCAGCACTCAGGAGACAGAGGCAAGTGGATCTCTGTGAGTCTGAGGCCAGCCTGGTATACAAAGCAAGTTCAGGACAGCCAGGGCTCCAGAGAAAAACCTTATCTCAAACACAAACAAACAGATGGCAAAAGCATGGCACGAACTCACTTCCTCACCCTAAGTTGGGGTTTGGGGGATTGCAAAGAAGGCAGTCGGTACAAAGGATTCACAGAAGGAACCCATCTCATCACAAGAGAGGGCATCACACACCCAAGGGGAGAAGACCATGGGCTCATAGGCATTTCCCAACCACAGCTGGGACCAAGGAAAATACTTTAAGGCTTCAAAAAAGACCTATTAAAATAGCCACAAGCACACACTCTATCAAGACATTCACTCTGTGCCCAGATGCAGAATAAGGCAAAATTACTGCTTTTGATATTTTAATTTCTTTATCAAAACTCTACATTGTTTTTTTTCACTCACTCATTGTTTGCTTTTTTGGTTTTTTTTTTAGATTTATTTATATATATGTAAGTACACTGTAGCTGTCTTCAGACACTCCAGAAGAGGGAGTCAGATCTCATTACGGATGGTTGTGAGCCACCATGTGGTTGCTGGGATTTGAACTCCAGACCTTCGGAAAGCAGTTGGGTGCTCTTACCCACTGAGCCATCTCACCAGCCCATCATTATTTGTTTTTAATGAGACAGAATTTTTCACTATAGCCCTGGCTGTCCTGAATCTGGCTATGTAGACCAGGCTGGTTTCAAACTCTAAGATCTGCCTGCTTCTGTCTCCCCAGTGCTAAAATTAAAGTTATATATAACCACTGCCAGCTGAAATTCTGTGTTTTAATTTTATGTGTAATAATATACTACTGATGAACTAGCACTAATTATTTTACATAAAATCCCTATTTTTTGACATAAGCCCATGAAAAACAAGCTGACATACCAACTTTCTGGTAAATCAAATAATGCCTACCTACATAAACTCGTTTTCAATTTTAACTGAAATATGACATGTGACAAAATGATGACATAATTAGGGTGAAAAAGAGTAAATTCCTCTTCAATGCATTAAGAACCACAGGCTTATATTATTGTCCTGCCATGGCATGTGTGTGGGAAAACAAATACAGACACACAAAATAAATGCAATTCAAAATTGTTAATTAACAATTTTCAAAAACGTCTATGTGAGAGTGCACACACAACAATATGCATATGCAGAGGTCAGGGGGCAAGTTACATATGACCTCTCCTCACATCATGAAGATCCTAGGAATGAATCAGGCAGCAAGCAAACTATCTCGATGCCTCTCAATGGCCTTTTTAGAAAAACATTTGATCATGTAACCCAGGCTGGCTTTGAACTTGCTATATAACTAGGGATGATCACAGCTTTGACTCTCCTGCCTCTACTTTATAGTGCTAGATTACAGACCGAGGCCAATACTCAGCTTATATAGACAGGGAATCAAGCCCAGGGCTTCGTGCATGCTGGGCAAGCAAGCTCTCTATCACCTGAACTCTAGATCTCCAGTCCTATAAATGGCTTCTTGACAAAAACTAATTAAAACTGTAAGTGAAGAGTGTTCTTTTAAAAAATGTCACTTTCCTAGATTCTAATTTGTGACTATTATACATCTAGGAACTGTGAAGTACAACAGTAAAGCAATTATGTCATAATGGAAAGACAGATGTAATTCCCCACCCCATGAACATTAGACACCAGACATCAACTGGGAAAACGGGCTACTGAGGGACTTCAGTAAGAATAGTAATAGATCCCCTTCTTTTTTTGAGACAGGGTTTCACCATGTAGCCTACAATTATCTCAGACTCTCCATATTGCCCTTGAACTTGAGATTCCTACTATCTCAGCTTCCCAAGCACTAGGATTACAGGTGCACAACACTTCTGAGTGGGTATGTGTGTATGTAACAAATATGTGTGAAAGCAGGTATTAGAATGCCATAACATGGATGAAGGTCAGAGGATAACCTAGGGTGTTAGTCCTAGTCTTGTTTGAGACAAGGTCACTTTGTTTTTGTTGTCTGTGGTGTATGCCGGCTAAGCTGCCCATGATCTTCCATGAATTCCCCTTTCTCTAGATGCCATCTCCCACAGGTGTGCTAGGATTACAAATGCTCCTGATGTATGCCCGGCTCACACATGGATTCTGGGGATTAGGAGATGAGTGAGCCTGCTTACACATCACCCATTACCCATCAGACATATATGCAGCCCCTCCCTTCTCTTTCTAGGACAGGGTCTTGATAATATTACCCAGTATCTCACTCTGTAGTCCAGGCTGCTCTAAGACTTGCAGTGATCCTCCTGTCTAAGCCTCCTAGATCTTGAGATTACAGCAGGAATCACTTCGTGCCTGGATCCCTAACCCTAAGAGATCCTCTCTATTTGCCTAAGTGGCAACTCCATAAGCACACTAGGGAACAAGTAAGTAATTCACATAGTCACTAGTCACAAATAGGTACAGAGCTTCGAAGCCTTAAATAAATGAAACTGTAACAGGTACCATTCTGTACTATTATTTTAAACTTTTCAGTGAAAAGTCTTTTTTTTCTGAGCTATAACTTCATATGTAGCTACCCATATTAATCTGTTAGCTTTGCATGCTCTAATTAAGCCAGGCTCATGGCAATCTTCCTGAGGAAGAGTCTTGCTATTAGCTCAAGGTAGCCTTGAATCCAGGGTCCTTCTACCCCAGCTGTCAGAGAGGCACACACAACCATGCCTGGCTTGAAAAGAAACGTCTAACATAAAGTTTCTTTTAAGAAAGCCAAGTGTACAAGTGCATACCTGTAACTTCAGCACTTGGAAGATGAAGGCAAAACAATCATGAGGTCACGGCCAGCTTCTGATATATAAAGAGTTTGAAGCCAGCCTGTGGTACAGAAGACCCTATTTCAAAACACTAACATCAAATAAACAAAAATTTTATTTTAAGTCCTGTGGGCTGTTGAGACGTTCAATCTGTAAGATAAAGATGCTTCCAACATGAGTCTGGCAAATGGAGCTCAATCCCCAGCACCCACATAAAAGCAAGAGGAGAAAACAGCCTAACGTCCTCCTCTGACCTCCATGTGAACGCTGTGGCGTGCACACCCACACTCACATAGCTGGGAGTTCATGGTGCTACACATGTCTAATCAACATTTGGAGGCAGAGGCAGAGACATCTCCGTGAGTTCAAGGCCAGCTTGGTCGACATTGTAAGTTTCAGGACAGCCAGAACTATATATAGAAAGTCACTGTCTCAAAAAAACAAAAAGAAAATAAAATTAGAATAGGGGAAGAGGGTGTAACTCTGTGGCTTGACCAAACTTTCTGGGTTTGATAACCAACACAGAAAACTTTAATGCTATGAATCAGCTCAAACTATGAAACAAGCCTGTGATCATAGCTACTCAGGTGTCTAAGGCAAGAGAACCACAAAGTCAATGTGAACCTAGGCTATACATTAAGTTCAAGGCTAACCAAAAGTAATGAACTAGTATATAACTTAGTAGAGTGTTTATGCTTCATTCATTAGACCCTGAGGTCTATCGTAGTACAAAAACAAGCAAACTAAACCAAGGGGTGAAGAAAGGAAAAAAAAACCTGTCAATTACTGCTCACAGACTACACTTCTCTTCCTTGCATGTCTATTTTTGCCATTTATGTGAATTAAGAGATGGCATAGTAATGATAAATTCCAGTCATTGCCTTACACAACCACAGTATCCAAAATAAAAGTCCTTCCAAAGCCTTTGTCTAGAACAGGCCTGTATCCCGGGAGTCAAGGCTTGCCTGGGCTACATGACAGCCTGTCTAAAAGCAAAACAGTTCACTGGCCCTTTGAAAATTTGCTTAATTGATGATGTAGCATAATGCTTTATTTCCTACTTTAATTGCCAGTCTCCTAAAAAATAAACTCTTAACAAAGCCAGGTTAACTGAGTTCTAAATAAATCAGGAAACAGAAATGCTGTACTCACTTAAGTGTGTTCCTCAGCTTACATTTTTTATAAAAGATTTAATTTGTTTGTATATATGTGTGTCTATGTGTGTGGGGATACCCTAGGAATCCAGAAGAGGGAATCAGACCCACTTGTGCTAGAGTCACACATGGTTTTGTGCTGCCTGGTATGGATGCTGGGAACCAAACTCAAGTCCTCTGAAGTTTTTCAGATAAGTACTTGTAACCAGTGAGCTGTCTCTCTCTAGCACAACTCAAACACATTCCATTTTCATTTACACTAAGAAATTGAATAGTCAGGCATGGTGGCATGCTTCTGTAATCCTGGCACTCTGATAGGAGGATCAGGTTGGAGGCCTGAAATCGTGTGTCAAATAAGAAGATAATGCTGTTTCTTACCCATGCTAATTAAAAAAAAAAAAAAAAAAAAAAAAAAACATGTCTAAGTTCCAATATCCTAAGGGCCAGTTCAATCTTAATTCTGTATGACTTGGCTCAAAATATTTAATCTTTCAGTGTCGTTATTGATAACATGGATCCTATCAGGATAGCTCTGTTTTATAGGTTTAAATGAACTATTATGTATACACGTGGTTCACAGACTTATAAATGTTTTACAAATGTCCATAGATTCATAAAAGGGATCAATAAGTTTCACATATTAACAGTTTTCAGTGGCCAAAATAATTTTTCTATTAAGTTATATCCATACACCTGACTTCAGATAGGTCCCGTGTGAAGATGGATCTTTGAAGAACTGAGAATATGGTTTATCTGGGCAGAGGGGAAAAGGATTCTTTCCAGCAATGAATTATAGAGCAAAGATCCATCATTTTCTTGAACTTAATTCAAATCCAAAATTCTGTCTTAATTAACCAATTATGACTGTAAACACTGTAATCTCAACATGTGGGAGATAAAAGTAGAAAGATCAGGAATTCAAGATCATCCTTGTCACCATGGACCACACCATGAGACCTCATCTCAAAAGCAAACAAGATGTGCTGGGATGAATGAGAACAACCCTGCTCCCCAGACATCTGAACACTTGCTCCCTAACTGGTACAACTGTTGGCAAAGAATTAGGAGGAGTGGCCTTTGTTGAGGGAGGTGTGTATCTGAGAGTAGGCTTTGAGGTTTCAAAAGACTTGAGACTCCCAGTGCACGCTCGCTCTCGCTTGCTCTCTCTCTCTCCCCCCTCTCTCAGTGCACACTCGCTCGCTCTCTCTCCCCTCCCCCCCTTCTCTCTCTCTCAGTTTTGGATCAAGATATGAGCTCTCAGGGCTGGCAAAATGGCTCAGCAGTTAAGAGTACTTGTGCTTGCAGAGGAACCAGGTTCACGACCCAATACCACATGGCAGTTCACAACCGTCCATATTTCCAGCTCCAGGGGATTCACTCCTAACCTCAACCAGCACCAGGCATGCACATGGTAAGCAGGCTTACATTCAAGCAAAACACTCATACACATAAAATGAAATCTTAGAGAGAGAGAGAGAGAGAGAGAGAGAGAGAGAGAGAGAGAGAGAGAAATATCTCAGCTGTTCTTTCACTGTCCTCATAGACTCTGACCCTCTGAAACCACAAGCCAGATTAACAAAGTAAACACTTTCTTGTATAAGTTAGTCTTGGTCATGGTGCTTTATCAGGAATAGAAAAATAAACCACACACATACGCACACACACACACACACACACACACACACACACACACACACCCCTACCCCTGTAGTACTTTGTACCTTGATTGGTGGTGTAGAACTTGGAGAAGAAGTCATCACACAGGTCTCCTGGCTGTTGTAAGTAGGGCTATCAGTCAGGTTCAGAAAGAGCTCATCTTCATTGGTGAAGTTCCCTTGGTTGTCTACTTCTGGAGAGATGCAGATTACGATGGCACTTGTGTTATCTGCCCGAAGCATACGCTGCCTCCAGCGGCCAAGTGCTCGATTCACAAGCATTTTGGCACAGGACTGTCCTTGCTCACCCTATATTTAAAAGAACAAGAAGGAAGAACATTAACTCTCAATTACTTACCATTGCATATGATTCAAATTAAAGACCTGGTAGATCTGGTGAGATGGCTCAGTAGGTAAGGGTGCTGCCAAGCCTGATGACTCAAGGTCTCCAGTTCAATCCACTAGACTTACATGATAGGAGTCACCAGCTCCTCTTCAAACTGCCCTCTGACCAACACATACGCATACACACCATATGCATGCATAAACACAATAAAACAAAAATTTAAAAATAAAAAAGCTACAGTATGGCCAAATAAGTTAATAAAATTCAGATTCTCAAGCATGATCTAAAATGTTTATAATCACATTAAACTAATGCACCTCTAAATTTATTTTAAAAATACAGTTTGGGGCAGGGCATGGTGGTGCAAGCCTTTAATTCAAGCATTCCAAGACAGAGGGAGATGCATTTCTGTGAGTTCAAAGCCTACATCTCGAGTTCCAGCACAGCCAGCACTTACAGACCCTGCCTCGGGAGGGAGGGAGGGACGGAGGGACGGAGGGACGGAGGGACGGAGGGAGGAAGATAGATAGAGGCTGAAGCAGGAGGATCAACCAGTATGGAATATAAAGGGTGTGTTTTTATTTCTTAATCAAGAAATTTGGTCTACCCTAAAGAAAGGTACAGAGAAGTCTTTTTTCTAAAATTTTTGGTTATTTATTATATAATTAACAAATAAGACAATTAGTCATGGTAGGAAAAAAAAAAACCCACTGCAGGGCTGACTTCCACACAACTGAGGAGCCCACCACAGTGACCTGGTCCAGTAGTGCCAGCTACCCGGGATACCATAAGGAAGTTCACTGGTGCCCAAGAACAGGGAACCACACTGACAATACACAGAGATAGCCTAGAACATCCTAGAGCTCACTGTGTAGCCCAGGCTGGTCTGGAACAACTGGTGGTCCTCCTGCCTCACATCCCAGGTACTATAATTTCAGATATGGACTATCATGAGCTCTGAGTTATAGAAATAACATTTTGTGTGCCATAAAAGAAAAATCACTGTCAAATTATAATACAGCATTTGGAAAAAGGATTCTAATTTTAGTGATGTTAAAAGAAGAGCCATACACGAGGATGCACACCTATAATCCTACCACTTGTGAAGTTTAGACACAAGGATCAAGAGTTCAAGGCTAGCCTCAGCTGCCTAAGTATAAAACCAGAGGGCTTCATGAGAGCCTGTCTCAAAAAACCTAAACATAACAAAAGGTGGAAAGTATGCATCTAAACTGACTGAGGGCAGGGTCCATGTTCCCTGCTAATTACTGACTCTCTCTCGAAACCTCTTCTGGGTACATGGTTCACACAGCAGCACCAGCCATCAGGACTCAGTGTGAAGCACTCCTTTGGCCTTCTCTTTTTCAGCATATCTGCTTTGTTTCTCAGCAAAGCTCTATGGAGAAAAATAATTCCATACAAGCTATTTCTTTCATTTGTTCTTTTTGTTTTTCTTGTTTCTTGAGACAGAGTCTTACTATATACATATATAGCTCTGGTTCTCCTGAAATTCACTATGTAGATCAGGCTGGTCTCCAACTCAAGAGATCTACCTCTCTCTGCCTCCGGAGTGCTGGGATCAAAGGTATGCGCCACCACCACCCAGCAAGTTATTTCATCTCTGTTATTATCTGATAATCACTAACTGCAAAACATTAAGTCTGGGTAATAAATAAGACTGAATGTTGAAATAACAACTCTTAGCTTTAACAAACTCTTAGTTTGATGGGATTGCCATTTATAGTCTTGTTTTCAGATTAGGTGCTGAGGACGGAGCGTGAGGCAAGGTGATGCATGTCTGTCATCTCTACTATCGGGAAGTAAGACAGGAGAATTAATCCCAAAATTTAGGTCAGCCTATGCAATCTAGAAGACATGCAGTCTTAAAGGGAGGAAAAAGAAAAGACTAAAGGTATATATAGCTCAGAGCTTATGTATTTGCCTAGCATCTGTTAAATTCTGAGTTCAATGCTCAGTGCCAGAAAACAAACATTACTTCACATGTTATGCTAAGTGAATGCTAGATTTAAAAGGCCATTTGGTATATGATCATATGTATAGGAAAAATCCAAAGTAGGCAAGTCCATAAAAACAGAAAAGCCCAGAGGTTGCAAGGCATATAGGAAAGGAGAAAAGTCACTGGGAATGGTTATGAATTTATTCAGAGCAATGATACGACACAAGACAAACCTCCTTAGCTAGACTCACAGCCATGGACAACAAGACCACAACACTCCAGACAACGTCAAACCACTTCTCACCATCAAGTATTTTTTCTCCTCTTGGTCTTGGCACATGGAGATGGCATCTTGAGGTGGAACCATATTCCAAAGTCCATCACTTCCCAGGATAATATACTTGTGCTTCCGGGGGTCAAGAGTGTGGACACTGGTGTCTGGTTCAGGTGACACCACAAACTTACCACTGAAGAAATCATAGCTCCACAAGTCACCTAGGGAAAGGGGGCAGAAGAAGCACTATTACTTTCAAGAGAGGCACATCACTGACTAAAGGACAGTCCCTAGTCTGTTCCTATAGGTGCACAACAACTGACAATATTTAAAACCCATACAATCACACTAGGGACAAGAGAATTCCCTCGACATGCTCAAGAACCAGCATGGGGATTTGCAGCAAACGCCCTCCGTAACCTTCAAGTAGGGCTAAAGAAAACTGCAAAGCGAACTAAGCACTCTCAGAATACCCGTGTTTTCTCTCATTTGTGGTTCTGAGATTTTAAGCAGATATATAAGTTCATGTATTTATAGAATGAAGTTAGAAATGAAACTATCTAGGGGAAACATTGGGGACTAGTGAAAGAGGGATGTCAGGAATGAGATAGGAGGACGTGCTGAACAATATACCCAAAGTACAAAAACACTTAAATAAAAATGACCTGCTGTAGGTTAAGGTCAGGGCTTGTAACCCTGTACAATTTAAATACCAATGAAAAAATATAAATCAAAACTATGCCGTGGGGTAGAGATATGCATCAGAAATAAGTGTACTTGCATAGAACGTACAAAGACGTAGGTTTGAGCCCCAGAATCAGGAAAATAATTAAGGACATAACTTCTTGAACAACAACAAAAGAATACTATGTCTTGACTGCCACCTTTCTCCCAATACTACGCTGGAGTTCTTTCTCAGCCCAGTAGGATGATTAAAAACACAGATGAATTGAATAGGAGGAAATTATTCATGGGTAATTTCATTGCACAAAGAAAACCAAATAAGTTATTAAAGCTAAGTATAATAGCACACACACCGAATCCCACTCTTCTGAGGAATGGGGGAGGAGGGTTGATTCCAAGTTTGAGCCAGCCATGGCAACTCAGTAGGACCCCATTATGAAATTAAAAAGGACTCACAGTGCAGCTCAGCAGCAGAATGCTTGCTAGCATATGAGGCCCTGGGTTCAAACCCCAGCACCACAAACAGCCCTGCAAGCTTGTTAAACCCAACAGAGAGAAGTCAATATATACATATATACATATATGGTTTTTGAGACAGGGTCTCTCTGTATAGCCTGGCTGTCCTGGAACTCACTTTGCAGACCAAGATGACATCAAACTCAGAGATTTGCCTTGCCTCTCCCTCCCAAGTACACACACCAACAAGTTTAGAATAAATATTTTAAAATGAAGCATGGTTGACATTTGCTTTTGAATGACTATCATCTTCTCAGCCCACTTCCACCCCTAGAGAATGCCTTTTTCTTTCTTAATTAAATATAGAGAATATAGATTTAATAGGCACTGGGCCAGTGAGAAGGTTCAGTAGCTAAGGGTGACTGACATCCTGAGCTTGATCCTCTGGACCCACATACTAGAAGGACAGAACTGTCTCTCAAAAGTTGTCCTCTGACCTCTGCATGTATGCGGTGGCATGAATGCACACACACAAATGCATAAATAAATGAAAAAATTATAAAGAACAGGCATTAAGAAGACAGAGGGGTTGGAGAGTTGGCTCAGTAGTTAAGAACACACTGGCTGTTCTTCCAGAGGATCATAGTTCAAGTCCCAGTATCCACATGATGGCTCACAGCCAACAATAACTCTAGTCTCATGGGATCTGAAACCCTCTTCTGGCCTCTAAGGGCACACTGCACATATACATGTTGCAGACACATATGTGTAAGGAAAATAGCCATACACATAAAATTTGTTAAAAAGAAAGAAATTTAAAGCAGGCTAAAGAAGAGGCACTTAGGAAAAGGGCAGAACACACATTCCCAAGATACAGATGACAAGCTAAGAGAGTTATCTGAAAAGTACTTGAGATTGGGGTTTGAAATTGCTTTGAATTCATTAGTAAAAATCCCTAGAGTCTAAAAATTTTAATTCATCACGACATACTTATAGCCAGCTCCCTAATAGCATCACAGGATGTCTTTTCTGTAGATCAAAGGGGAAGCCTTGGGAACTGGCAGCTGCTTGCCTGCTGGCGGTCATGCCCCTTTGCATCAGTAGAGGGTGCTGAAAGGACACCAGGAGCGCTCCTCTGGTTCCAGGGCTTGCTCCCAGAACACCTGACAGCTCACAAGTCCAAGTATCAGCAACTGTCAGACCACTAACCAACTTCCCCAAACGGTCATCAACTCTGTGGCCACTGGCCTCCCCCCTGTGGCTGACCTACCACAAGGATTCCCAATACCTGCTTCAGTGATCTAGTATCAAAACTATAATCAAAATAACCTTTTATGACATAAATGTTGAGGTGAGTCATGGTGAGTAGTCACTGACTATAATAGCAGCACTTGTGAGGTAGAGGCAGGAGAATCAGGAGTTTAAAGACAGCTCAGGGGCTGGAGAGATGGCTCAGTGGTTAAAAGCACCGACTGCTCTTCCAGGGGTTCTGAGTTCAAATCCCAGCAACCAGAGGGTGGCTCACAACCACCTGTAATGGGATCCAATGCCCTCTTCTGGTATGTATGAAGAGAGCAATGGTGTACTCATATAGAAGGAAGGAAGGAAGGAAGGAAGGAAGGAAGGAAGGAAGGAAGGAAGAGAGGAGAGAGCAAGCTCAACTACATACCCAATTCTTCACGTCAGCCTGTGCTATAAGAGACCCCATCTAAAAAAATTTTTTTTTAATTTTTTATAAAATGACTAGAGAGAATGGGTCAGTGAGTGATTTGGTGGGTAAAAGGACTTGCACCAAGCCTGACATCCTAAAATAAATCCCCAGCACACAAATGATGGAAAAAAAAATTCTTGAAGATGGTCTCAAACCTCCTTAAGAGCACTGTGGCATGCGTATAGCTGCATAATTTTCATTCCCAGCCTAAAGACCATGATACTCTTAGTACACCTGTGTCTTGAAACTCATCATGGCTACCTCACCAACTCAAGCCTTTTTGCTTATTTTTGAGACAGGGTGTCTTGTATGCCAATAGATCTTGACTCAGAGTCATTATGTAGCTGAAGAAGACCTTAAACTTCTGATCCTTCTGCCTCCACCTCCCAAGTCCTGGGATTGCATGTGTGCACTCTGACAGCTCGTTTATTCAGTACTGGGATGTAACACAGGCTGTGTGATGCTAGGCAGGTACTCTAGCATCTGAGCCACATGCCCAGCCTAATTCCAGCACTGTGATAATTTCTGATAACACTATATCATCTTTCCCACATCGGGATCCACTTCTGAAATATTTTTCACAAAACTAGTCCACTCTCCACTTTCCAGATGGAGCTAACACAATACTTCCTAAAAGTGGCATTTCTATCACAATGTATAAAGTATTTTTTTCTTTCTAAAAAAGTTTTTTAAAAAAATCAGCACTGTCTCTTTCTTTCAAGGGATTTCCTGGTGTAAAATTACTTCATTTACTTCTTCACTGTCTTCACTCCCAGCTGCAAGGCATTGTTCCATGACAGCAGTCTTCTGCATTACACATCCAAGGCTTACCAAAACACCTGACACTAGGGGACTCAGCTATCTACTTAAAGAAAACAAACTTATTTCCTCATAGAATTTTTTTTATTCATTTTTATTTTATGTGCATTGGTGTTTTGCCTCCATATATATCTGTATGAGGATGTAATATCCCCTGTAACTGGAATTACAGACAGTTGTGAGCTGTCGTATAGATTCTGGGAATTGAAATAGGGTTTTTTGGAAGAGCAGGCAATGCTCTTAACTGCTAAGCCGTATCCCAGCCCCAAGAGTTTTCTTTAGAAAAACTACCCCTATGTAGAAGAGGCAAAGCAGGTATTTCATTAGTTCTGACTCAGGAGTCTCAGCTACACATCGTGATAACACCTGTAGTTCCAGGCAGTTGGGAAAGAGAGAAAGGATGTTCATTATGAGAACAAGGCTATGGGGGCCGTACATTTATATCAGGCCAGCCTGGGCTACAATGAGATCTCAAGAATAAAACAAAACAAGAATACTTCTCCCATGCAGTCCCCCCTACTCTTAGGAGTTCTCTCTCAATTTTCCATAAAAAAATCAATGTTCATCCTGTTCAAAAAAAAAAAAAAAAAATCTAGTCTTCATTCTAAAACCAGAAGACTAGGAAAAAATTATTTTCATTTTGGCATGAACAATTTATTTTGCTAAAGAAAAACAGACAAACAAGCAAACTAACAAACAAAAAACTTCTGAAGCTTAAGAATACTAAGGGCTAGCCAGGCAGTGGTGGCACATGCCTTTAATCCCAGCACTTGGAAGGCAGAGGCAGGCAGATTTCTGAGTTCAAGGCCAGCCTGGTCTACAGAGTGAGTTCTAGTACAGCCAGGGAAACACAGAGAAACCCTGTCTCGGAAAAAAAAAAGGAACACTAAGGGCTGACATGAACAAGAATATTGAAAATGGTTTATAATCATAGCATGAAGCCTGGACAGGCATGCAGGTATATAGGTATCTGATGAGTACTGGCAGATTCTGAGATCTCTGAGTATTCCTAAGTACAGAGGAAAACAAGTAAGACCGCAGACATTAATCTTAAGAAAGAGCAAGCAGTGCTGAAATACAGGCTTTACCTCTTCCCTCGCATTTAAAATACTGTCATGCAGTTTCATCATCTCTAATCTCACCATGTAAGGTCTCATCTCTCCATAGCATCTTTCCTCTCACCACTGTATAGAGCAGAAATAAATACAACATGATTTTACCAAATGTAAGTCCATCTTACCAAGCGCTCTTGCTACAGCCAGAAAAGGAATCTGGTCAATGACTGTGCTCCTTCTGACAGGTCCACTGTGAGTGAGCCGGGGCCTTTTCCAAACTACTCGGTTCACTCCAGACTTGTTCATCACACTAGAAAGTGAACAGAGTCGTAAGCAGTGTAAATGATTAAAATACAACTAAGCCTGACATGTTAGGAATTCATACAATGAGACTATAGTATCACAAAATAATGACACCTATTCAAGTACAAAGATATCATAAGCCAAGGTTCTTGCTATAAAAAGACAGACAAAGCAGGATAAGATTTATATGAGAGGAATTTGACTAGCTTAGGCCAAACAGAACCAACTGCAAATAACATGAAAATGAAGAGACAGGTCAAAGAAAAACACAGGATGACAGGACTCAGACAATAAGGCGGGTGAAAGAGCCTTGATAAGTGAACAACACTTATATACAACAAATTTAAAAGGGTTTTCTGGTTTCGTTGGGGGATGAGGGAAACAGAAGAAGTCAGCTGCACTGTTTCTGGTTTGAAGCAACAGGAGCCGGGCATGCGGAATCTGACATCTGGGCCCCTGGAAGGTTGTGGTAGAAGGCTCAGCACCTCTTTGGAGTACAGATTCCTATATATGTAGATGGTTCTGTAATTCAAAGCATGAAACTAGACGTGGAGAACACAACAGCTTTGTAGATACATATCTGGGAGTCACAGGATAGGAAAATTCTCCTACAACTTTGCCAAAGAAGCAATAAAAATCTTTATAAAGGAGTTAGTCACCTCAGAGTACCTAAAACTTTTGTAAATATGGTTATTTTTTTTTAAATCAAAGTAAAATGAAGATGATTGCTAATTCTGTGTTTGGTGTGACTGAATGGGACTTACTTAAAAGAAACTGACCCTTATTTCAAAGTAACCATGGTTTCTCTGTGTCATGCCCTCCAACACACACACACACACACACACACACACACCCACACAGCTGCTTCTCTGGTTTTTTTTTTTGTTTGTTTGTTTTTTTTTTTAATGTCAATAGAGGTGCTAGAGAGATGGCTGAGTCTGTAAAGTGCCTGCCATGAAAACAGGAGATCTTTGGGCATGCTGGTGCTGCTGGTACGTGCTTAAGATGAATGCAGGCTGGGGAGGCAGGCAGCAGGATCCCTGGAGGTCAGCCTACACAAGGCAGCAAGGCCAGGCCAAAGACAGAGACATCTCAACCACCAGGTGAACCAACCAGTTCCCGAGGAGTGGTGACATGGGTGCCTGGGTGGGAGGATCATGAAATTTCAGGTCACCTGGACAACATAATGAGAACCCCATCTTCAACTATAACCAAAGGGAGCAGCAAGATATTCTGCTTGCCACCAAGCCTGAAGACTTAAGCTCAATCCACTGGGTCCACATATTAGAAGGAAAAAGCTGGTTCTGCAAGGTGTTCTCTGACCTTTATGCATGCCTAAACACACAAATAAATGTAATAAAAAAAACTATACATAGACAGAAGATATGTAAACCAGATGATATGAAGCCTTTCCCGTCCCCATTGCTGGGAACTGAACACTGAGCCTTGGGCATGGCACCCACCTGACTTGCCTCTAGCCCAACATACAGATTTGCCAGATAGTCTCACTGTTCATAAGAAATCTGACACACTGCTACATGTGTCACCTTCTTATAAGTTTACTGTATGTGAGCAGCAGGACTCTATCTCCCTAAACAAAATGAACATTAACTGGCTTCACAGCCTGGAAAACTAGATTAGGGATACAGCTCAGTTGTAGAGCACTTGGCTAACATACATGAGCCCTTAGGTTCAATACCCAGTACTGCAGAATAAAAGAAAAAACAAAAACCTATCCCCGAGGACAGGATAGTAGTGATGGCTGGATACACTGAGGCCTTTGACGGTGCAAACCTGTCCACCTGAACTGAGACCTCCAGGACTTATGTAAAGCCAGACATAAATGCAGGGACGTCTGTAATCCCCGCACTCCTCCTCCAGGGAGATAGAAGACAGAGAAGGGGGAATCCTTGGAAGCTTTCTGGTCATCTAGCATGGGGAATTCAGCAGGAAAACAGCAAAGAAACCCTGTGTTACAAGGCAGGGAGCAATGTCCTAGTTGTCCTCTGACCTCCACACTTAGCCGGGTACACACACTCCCAGACAAGACTGACAGGGAGAGAATCCGTAGACAAGTTCACCTAAAGAGAGAACGCAATAAAATCAAAGGCCACACCAGGAGAGCCGAGCAGCTGTAGGAAATGGTCAATCTGCCCTGTCCTCCGTTAACACAGGGCTAGAAAACACTGTGAGTAGGACAAGGGAACTGGTTCTATGGCTTAATTTTTATTAAACTTAAGCAGTCACATGTGGCCAGTGGTTATCACTGATACGGTGACAGTTGAGCTGAAACACATTAAAACAGAGTATCCAAAAATGTCAATATAAAGCAGAGTTGCAGAAAGTCCCTTGTTCACCTTCCTTTTGGAGACTAAGTTCATCTTTCAGTTCTAACACCAAGGAGAGGTGGAAGACAAACGGCGGTTGCTTTCTTACTTTTCTTCAAAGCTGAAGCTCAGTGGGTAGAATGAAGTAAACTGGCCACTCACAAGAACATCGTCACACAGGAGATCGCACTGAGGATGAATGCCAGCATTCTGTCTTCCAACCGCCTTAAAGCCCAAGTGTTCTCTCTAAACATCTAACATGACAGGTGAGCCTCAGCACAGAGCAATTCCAGGAGCTGTCCCCAATACAAATGTACTGAGAGGTCCCCTGATACTTTATTGGCAAGGATATTATGGTCTTTGTGTGTCTGAGAAACAAGACAAATAATGGTACTGTTTGCTTAAGAAAAAGTCTAAAACCAAAGCAATGTTACAAGATACTACTTTTCCCGCACACTCTGTTGTTGCTCTGTATTAAAAGGCAAATGGAGAGGAACAGCCTGCCATGCAGAGAGCTGACTGCGCATCAACAGAAGGCTACAAAAACAAGAGTGCTGGCCAACAGCCTAGGCTGGGACTGAGGGAAGACAGGAAATAACTTATCATAAAATGGCTCAATTTTTGCAAAAATACACCTGCTCCCAAATGGCAAAAGGCATGTATCCAACTGTCCAGATGGTATTTTTAAGTGAAAAGGCAAAAACTATAAACTCTTTCTTTTTAATGAGATTAAAAATCAAAGAAAAAAGAAAAAAAAATCAAATCAAATAACTTTAAAAATTCAAGTTAAAAAAATAAGAAAATACTCAAGAAAAAAAAATCTTCTTAATATAATGAAAAAGCAAAAGGCCTTCCAATATTAAACATGTACAGGAAAAGACCAGTGGCACAATTAAATGGCAGAGATTGCCTACATGTGCAAGGACTGGGTTTGATCTCCAGAAATGTCAAAAAAAAAAAAAAAATGCCTCAATTTAAAAGATTGTGAGGGCCAAGTATGGTGGCCCAATCAGGAAGCATTCACATACAATCTCTGTGAGATCAGAGCCAACCTGGTCTACCGCCAGAGCTACATAGTGAGACCCTGTCTCAAAAAATAATAAGTAGGTTGGAGAGATGGTTCAGCGGGTAAGAGCACTGACTGCTATTTTGAAGGTCCTGAGTTCAAATCCCAGCAACCACATGGTGGCTCACAACCATCCATAACGAGATCTGACGCCCTCTTCTGGTGCATCTGAAAACAGCTACAGTATACTTACATATGATTGACTGATAGATAGATAGATAGATAGATAGATAGATAGATAGATAGATAGATAGATAGATTGATAGATTGATTGATTATGGGGAACTGGGAATCCAAGTCAGCAGGAGGTGCTTGCTTAGCTTGCATAAGACTCTCAGTTCAATCCCAAGTAACACACACACAATCTACCACAAAGAAAGAGAGGGAGATGGGCTGGTGAGATGGCTCAGTGGGTAAGAGCACCCGACTGCTCTTCCAAAGGTCTGGAGTTCAAATCCCAGCAACCATATGGTGGCTCACAACCATCTGTAACAAGATCTGACTCCCTCTTCTGGAGTGTCTGAAGACAGCTACAGTGTACTTACATATAATAAATAAATCTTTAAAAAAAAAAAAAAAAGAAAGAAAAAAGAAAGAGAGGGAGGAGCTTGGTGGCACATACTTTAGTCCCAGTACAAGTAGGAGGACCTCTGTGAGTTTGAGGCTGGCCCATACTGTGTCTCAAAATAAATAAATAAACAAACAAACAATTGCATTGAAATGTGTGTGTAACCAGCTATTGCAACCAAAGGTAACATTCCATGACAGTCTAAAGACAGAAGATATGAAAGACTAGCTGTCACCTACTAAACACTGCGAGTTCTGCAAAAATGCCAAAGCATACCAGTTCTGTCAATGAAGCATTTTCTCTCACTGTAGACACATACATACATACATATATACATACATACATACATACATACATACATACATGTCCCAAGAGACTTAAAAAGAAGAATGCTTTTCTAAATATCTAGGATTATGATAAGCTGTAAGAATAGTATCTGCCAGGCACATGGCATACTCTAACTGTTCTGCTCCATGCAGATTCTGAAGGTCTTATGTCAGTATTTATTTGAAAGGCTTTCAATAAAATTTTACCTATTGTTACTTGAGATATTACTTCTCATTTAGAGCCATTTTCATCAATAAAGCAATTCAAAATAATAATGTAAATGTGATATTTTTACAACAAGCAAATAAAACCGCATAATACTAGAAGATTAACTGCTTTAAAAAGGAAAACAGAGCAAGTATAGTTGCCCATGCATGTAATCCCAGCAAAGCACTTGGGAGGAAGAGGCAGGAAGATCAGAGTTCCAGGTCAGGCTCAGCTATATAAGATTCTATCTCAGCCAGGCGTGGTGATGCACGCCTTTAATCCCAGCACTTGGGAGGCAGAGGCAGGCGGATTTCTGAGTTCGAGGCCAGCCTGGTCTACAAAGTTGAGTTCCAAGACAGCCAGAGCTACTCAGACAAACCCTTTCTCAAAAACACCAAAAAAAAAAAAAAAAAAAGATTCTATCTCAAAAAGAGAGTGGAAGGCAAGAGGAAGGATTCATGTATAATCCCAGACCTGCGGAAACTACAGCAAAGGGCAACAAGCTGAAGACCAGCCTAGGCTACACAGTGAGTTACAGACCAGGCTGGCCTACACAACTACCTTGCCTCAATTAAAAGGGAGTAGTGGGGGAGATGTAGAAAGACAAAAGACAGAGTAGACACAGTTAGCTAACCAGAACCAAAATAAGACAGACAAAACAAATGATCACCTGCCGCCAAGTCCTTCGATTCTTTCTCTTTCCTTGGGAAGTTCTGGCTTGTGATCTTGTGTCACCTCCACAGCTCTCACAAAATCATCCTTTGGGTCATCCTGAATTCCAAGGACCACCCCAGAGTCACCTACATGCGCTACATACATCTTCATGCCCCGTATTATAACCACACTGGCAGTTGTCCCGGACGTGCTGGGAAGACCTGTCATAGTCTTTGGCCATTCTGCTGTAATAAGGAAGAAAACATTTTATATTTTACTTCTCCACATTAGAACAGTTATCGGAATATAAAAAGCAACTTATCTTGAATTAGCATGTTAACACTTGAGTTTGAACAGCAAAAAATTTAAGAAAAACATCTTGAACTGGAGGGAGGTGAAGGGAGGGAGGGAGAAGGCTTAGAATCGACTTGGCTGAGGTAGGGTTTCTGTTGCTATGATAAAACACCATGACCAGCGGTGGCGCACGCCTATAATCCTAGCACTTGGGAGGCAGAGGCAGGCAGATTTCTGAGTTCAAGGCCAGCCTGGTCTACAGAGTGAGTTCCAGGACAGCCAGGACGACATACAACCCTGTCTTAAGGGGAAAAAAAATGACCAAAACAAGCATTAGTAGAAAAGAACAGGCTTTAAAAAAAAATGATTTATTTATTTATTGTGTACAGTGTTCTGTCTGCACACCAGAAGAGGGTACCAGATCTCATTATAGATGGTTGTGAGCCACCATGTGGTTGCTGGGAATTGACCTCAGAACCTTTGGAAGAGCAGTCAATGCTCTCAACCACTGAGCCATCTCTCCAGCCCCAAGAAAGGGCTTATTTCATCTTACATTTCCACATTATATTCTATCATCAAAGCCAGGGCAGGTAAGAACTGATGGCAGAGACCATGGAGGAGGTCTTGCTCCTCTTGGCTTTCCCACCCTACCTTCTTAGCTAACCCTGGACTACCAGCCCAGGGGTGGTACTGCCTAGTGAACTGGGCCCTACCACATTGACCATCAAGCAAGAAAATGCACTACAGGCTTGTCCAGGTCTATCTGGTCAGGTTTTTTCTCAGTTGAGATTCCCTCTTCCAAAATGATTCTATTTTGTGCCAAGATGACATAAAACTAACTAGAACACTACCTGAGAATTTAAATTAATTCCTCTAATCAATAAATTTATAAATAACTATAATAAAACTATAAACCAATACTGAGAGAGAAAAAAATTACAGGATAGATTTTCTATTTCCATGTACTACATAGAGAAGCAAAGGTATACTAAGTTTTCTTTGTTAGGAACCAAACCCAAGGCCTCCTACATGCCATTCAAGTTTACCATTAAGCAACAACCAAGCTTTGCAGTACAGTTGGTTATAATACCATTTCGTCAAATTCCAGCACTTGTATCTTTCCAGAAATAGCCACTTGGTTTTATTTTTAAACAACTTTTAAATATTCTAATTTTAGTAATTTTAATTTATTTACTTAGTTTTGACTTGAGTTGTTGTTGTTGTTTGGGGGGGGGGGGGTGGAAACAAGATATCACTATGTAGCCCTGACTGGCTTGGAACTTGCTATGTAGATCATGCTAACCTAATCTTGAACTCAGAGACTCTACCTCGGCCTCTCTGCCTCTGCCTCCCATATTTTCATTTGTGTGTGTGTATGTGTGTGTGTGTGTGTGTGTGTATACATGTGCATATGTATGTGGTTGACAATTATGTATACCATGTGTACAGAGCCCAAACAGGCCAAAAGAGGCCATCAAATTCCCTGGAGCTGGAGTTACAGGCAGTTGTTAGTCTCCTGATGGGTGCTGAGAACTGAGGCAGGTCCTCTGCAAAAGCAGGATGTGCTCTTAACTGCTAAACCATCTCCCCACCCACCCAACAACATTTACTCATCACCAAAGTCCTATACAAAGAAGCTTGCACGTACTACTTCAAATAATATTTACAGTAAGCCAATAAGACATAAAATTCTTCCCTAGCCAGGCAGTGGTGGTGTGCACCTTTAATCTCAGCACTAAGAAGGCAGAGGCAGGTAGATGTCTGAGTTTGAGGCCAGCCTGGTCTACAAAGTTAAGTTCCAGACAGCCAAAACTATATAGAGAAACCCTGTCTTGAAAAACAAAAAGAAAAACAAATTATTCCTATTTTCATCTTACAAATGAAGAAATAAATACTTTGCATGGTTAAGAAGCTTGCTTAAGATAACTTAAAAATTAAATAACAGAACTCTCAAATCAATTCCAAACCATATACTGTCTAGTTAAATTCAGTGACAACAACAATTTAGTATTACAACAACTCTGTAATACTAAACTCCAACTGTAAATTCATGATAGCAGATTGAATCACTTACTTACATACTCTGCCCACTGGAACTCTACTGAAAGGACAAAATATAAAAGTCACCCCATAGCACAGTAAAGGTCACAGCAAAATGAGGGAGTCCTGTAAGTTTGAGCAAACAGTTATACTAGGATAACTGCAGAGGGCAGTCAAATGATAAGCAAGAAAAGCTAGTAAGAGGGAATAAATTGGTTCTCCTTAATTAGGCAATGGGTGGTAAACTGAGGCTCAGTAGTGACAAGCCCCTGCTGCTCAATCATGAGGTCACAGCAGCACCCACACCTCTAACTCCAGCCCTAAGGAACCCAACACCTTCTGGCCTCCTTGTGTACCCACAAGTTTACTTAGTAAGTTACCAGGAGCAGAATCAGACTACTTCACTGACGTATACAAAGTCTACAAAATGTCCCCACAACTGAAATCAGTCAGACAGGCCACCTGAAGGAAAAAAGAAAGGCCTAAATAGGCCTTGAACCAAAGAGAAAACTCAGACAAAAAGCACGCAAAGGCATTCAAGTTTTCTTCAGTCATCCGGTAAATAGTAATTAAAAACCACAAGAGAACACAGCATGAGAACAAGTGCTTAAAGGATGACACAGCACATGTGGTCGGAAATGCGGAAGCAACACACACTTCAGTCAGCTACTGAGGACAGCATGAACACTGCAGGGACACTTGGGTATCATGTGGGAGGAAGACAGGACCTCCTCAACCACCCCAGGAGTACCACACATCACTGCAGAAACACATGGCCAGAGTAGCACTGCTCACAGAGTGAAGAAACCCTGAGGCGCTCCTCATTCTACACAATGCCTAAGAATCTCAGAAACTCCGGAGATAAAGGACATCATGTACAGAACTTACCTGGTCAGACGACTAAAATCATCAGCAAGCAGTACAGAATGGAGGCTCAAGAGATGGTTACTCCTTGGAAGGAGAAACATGAAGCCACAGTGGCAGGAAACTAATCCTACCTACTAGAAGGCCGAAGTGGAAGGACCAACAACAGTTCAAGGCAAGGGCTGGAGAGATGGCTCAGAGGTTAAGAGCACTGACTGCTCTTCCAGAGGTCCTGAGTTCAATTCCCAGCAACCACATGGTGGCTCACAACCATCGGTAATGGGGTCTGATGCCCTCTTCTGGTGTGTCTGAGACAGCTACAGTGTACTCACACATACATAAAATAAACCTTTTTAAAAAAAAGTAGATTTGTTTTAAAAAAAAACACAAACCATAGATTTGTTTTTAAAAAAAAACACAAACCAGTCCAAAGCAAGTGTGGGCAACTTCATGAGACTATCTCTAGAAAGTAAAAAGGAAAGCCTATCTAGAATACACTGACTTCCATATTCAAAACCCAGCACCACACAGGGACAACACAAGTAAGACCAGCATAGATATTCAGGTACGTGTGCAATACAGGCAATGTCCTCTTCTCTATCTGGACAGTATATACACTTATTTGTTATTGACATTTAGTTATCTGTGATGCTAGACACCTAGTTCTAGCTCTAGGGAGACAGAGACAGAGAGTTGATGAGTTCACAACCAGCCTGGTCTACATATCATATCCTAAGCCAACCAGGGCTACACAAAAAGACCCTGTGTGTCTAAATAAATAAATAAATAATAACAAAAGGCAAATTCAGAAAAACAAAAATTTACTAAAAGCATACAAGTAATTGAGTCATGTTCAAAATTCACCTAAAATAAAATGGGTGTGTGTGCGCGCAAATAAGACAGTCAAAGCAACAATATTATTTAATATCACATCTCTGAACCTGATCTGACGGAACACACCTGTAATATCAGCACTTGGGAGGTAAAAGAAGGAGGATCAAGAGTTCAAGATTATCTTCAGCTACATACAGACTTCCAGGGCAACCTGGGCTATATGGACCTCTGATTCAAAAAAGAAAATTTAAAGTCTGGCATAGTGGTGAATGCCTTTAGTCTAGAAGAGAAAAGCAGGTGGATCTCTGGTTGACATGGTGAGAGTACCAGGTCAACCAGGGCTATGTAGGTATGTAGGGAGACCATATCTCCAAGAAAGAAAGAAAGAAAGAAAGAAAGAAAGAGAGAGAGAGAGAGAGAGAGAGAGAGAGAGAGAAGAGAAATTTTTAAAAAGATGGCTCAGTGAACAAAGGTACTTGCCCCCAAGTCCCTGGAATCCATGAGGCCAAGAGCACCAGCTCCTACAAAGCGCCCTCTGAACTTCATAAGCTGCTGTACCACATGTATCCATACACGTACACAAAATACATACACAGATAAATGTCAAAGAACCCCATGAGCAAATTGTATGAACAAATAGATATTCTGCAATGGACTAAAAATAATGTAATTCACTTGAAATGCCACTTTTATCATGTTATAATTTGTCTCAGATGTAGTACTGAATTTAAACTAATCTATTTATAGCATTTGATAACTGAGTTAAAGCAATCCTACACCTGTTCGTTAATATTCTCTTACATATGTTTAAAACAAACAAACAAACCTATAAACTTGTTTTTTAGTGTTTTGTGAAGGTTTTGTTGTTTGTAAGGTGAAGTTTCTCACTGTTTTTCAGGCTAGAGGGAACACACAATCGTTCTACATCTTCCAAACAAATGAAATAGAATCATGGGCTATGCACCACTGCACCAGACCCAGGATAAATATTTAACATAACTAGCTTCACACCTATATGGGTGGCTAAGGCAGGAAGATCACCAGAGTCCCTGAGTTCAAGGCTGTACTATGCTATGCTGACCAAGTGTGTGCACTTGCAAAGAACCCTGTCCTTCAGTTCGAGTATCACAGGAATGAGGCATGGGGGCGGGGGTGGGGTGTTGTTGCTATTGTTTTATTAACCAGACGGGGAACCACCACCAAATCATCTTGCCTCAACCTCCCTGCAAACTGGAACTTCAGTCTTACCCTGAACCAGGTAAGACTCATTACCTCTCTTGTTTTTATTCATTTATTTTTAAATATTTGTTTGTTTTGGTGTTGCTGGAGAATGAACCCAAGATCTTACGCATCCTAGGCAAGCGAGCCACCTCCAGTGTCTTTTTGTTTGTTTTCTAAGGGTTTTTCATTTTTATGTATGTGTGGGTGTCTGCATGCATGTCTGTGAATTACATGTATGCCTCATGCCTGTGCGGGCAGAAAAAAAGGGCCTTTGGATTCCCTAGAACTGGAAACCTGGGTCCCCTGCAGGAGCAGTGAATACACTTAACTGCTGAACCATCATTCTAGCCCCAATTTTTGAGATTGGATTTCATTATATAGCACTGGCTGGCTATGCAACTCAAACCAACCCTGAACTCATAGTAGCAATCTTACTGTCTCAGCCTTTGGAGTTGCTGGGATTACATTCCCAAGCCATCTTGCTCAGCTAAAACTCAGTCTTCTAAAAAAAATTAATAATTTTTTGAATTTGGAATGGTGACATACACCTGTAATCTAAGCTCCTGGGAAGTAGAGTCAAGGAATCATTCATGTTCAAGCAGGGTCTGAGTTATGTGAGATAAATGAAAGGAAGCGGGCAAGAGAGGAAAGGGGGAAGAGAATGATTTTAATAAAGAAAAAATTAGCCGGGCGTAGTGGCACACGCCTTCAATTCCAGCACTCGGGAGGCAGAGGCAGGTGGATTTCTTAGTTCAAGGCTAGCCTGGTCTACAGAGTGAGTTCCAGGACAGCCAGAGCTATACAGAGAAACTCTGTCTCAAAAAAATCACAAAAAAAAAAAAAAAATTACAGGTAAGCAAAAATTGTAATTGTGTATGTGTACTTTGTGGCAAATATAAAACTTGGGGCACATATTGTATACCTGCTGCCAATATACTCATTCCATCTTAGGAGGTGGGCAGTACTGTCATCAGCTCCACCTTACAGATAAGGACACTCTGGCACAATAGTCTTATGCAAAGTCACAGCACAAGTAAGAAAAGCTGGATTCAAAACAAGCCGAAAATCCCTCCCTAGCTCTTGCCATGTTTGGAAGCCTATTATGGGGAGAATAGATTGTGTATAGGTCTTTGGGGCATGGTGAAAGTAACTCACCTCCAAAAAACATAGCAATTATTGCAATTTCCCTAGAAATCATAAAGACTGGCACAGATAGTAAAACACAAAAGAGCAGAGCAGATAAGCATATATATTTGTATAAAGTTTATTCATTGCAACAATATGAGAGAGGTAGCCAAGCATAGCAGCTCAACTGTGTAGTCCAGCACTTGGGAGTCTGAGGCAGAAAGATGACCATGTGAATTCAAGGCTAGCCTAGGATGTATAGTGAGGTCCAGGCCAGCCCAAACTCCAGAGTGAATGCTTGTCTCAAAAAGAAAAAAGAAAGTCTGAAAACCCTTGGAAAATGACACAATTATAAATCAAATGATACTTAGAAAATGAAACGAGGCTGCAATTTCTGATTCCTATTCTTTATTGAAATAAATACAGACTATTACAGCAAAGAGACCTTAAGAAAACTCTCCTAGAATCTGGCCGAGCCCCGGGTTTGACCTTCCTGAGAGCTGTGCTTAGGTTTTGCATTTTCCTTTCTGCTCCAGCAAAAAGCTAACTTATTTTCTTGAACTAATACTGAGCTATTACTCATAGTACCTAATTCCTACAAACAGGAGACTTCTACATCACTAATCTTAAACTGGTTTCCACTGCTATAAAAAGTACTTAAGACTGGGTAATTTGTTATTTATTTCATTTTGAAACAAGGTGTCACTCCTTACCCCAAAAGTGGCTCAAACGTCTAGTGACCCTTGAGCTAGGATTACAGGCATTCACCAACAAACACAGCCACACAGTGAGGCCCTATTTAAAAAAATAAATCCACTTTAAAAAATTTAAACCATTGCTATATTTGATAACTTAAGAGGTATTTGTCAAGTTTTCCATTGTAGTCTATTTCCTTTGGAATTAACTATTTGGGGGGAAGGTATCTGAGGAGATAAAAATACATTTTTAGTGGGCTGTTATCCTTCTGAAACCTGTGACAACGGCTTTTTTTTCAGAAAGGGGTCTTTGCAGATGAATGTAGGTTAAGATCCTTAAAAAGAGATCATCCTGGATTAGAGTGGGCACTTAGAAGAGAGAAGTGAAGACAATGCAAGAAGGGGATAGAAAAAGAAAAGGCTGAGATACAGAGATGCATCCATCTTCAAGCCAAAAAAAGGCAAAAGATGGCTGACAGCTACCAGAGGCAGGCGCAGAACAGATTCTCCCCAAGGAACCCACTCTCATGACGCTTGATTCCCCAAGGAACCCACTCTCATGACGCTTGATTCCCCAAGGAACCCACCCACTCTCATGACTGCTTGATTTCCAACTTTTGACATCCAAAGGCATAAAAGCCTAAGTCTCTATTGTTTCAAACCACCCAGTTATTGGTTATTTGAGAGAGCATTCCTAGGAAGCTAACATAACTCTGTTGCATAAATTTTCACTAATGAGTTTTGTTTTTTATGCTTGCTTATTTATTTTGTGGGCAGGAGGAGATGTGAGCCACAGTTTACAGGTCTTAAGACAACTTGGAAGGAGTCAGTTCTCTCATTCCACCAAGTGTTTGATTCCTAGAAAGGGATCAAACCCAAGTAATTAGGTTTCCCAGCAAGCAACGCTATCCACTGAGTCATCTTGCTGCCCCAATTCACAATTAGTTTTGTATGTCTAGGTACACATGTGCAGTACACAGGCATGTGTGCGTACACACGAACATATGTAGGAGACAGGACTGGTCCCTAGCAGCCTAGGAAGCCGCTGCTAACACTCCCCGGCTTTCCTCCCCAGCACAGTGAACCTGTTCCACAGGCAGAGGTGCTTTCTGACAACCCTGACAACCTGAACTATCGTCAGGGCTCAGATAACACTGAGGAACAAGAACCCATTCCTACCAATTGTCTGTCCTCTGACCTATGCCCACCCCCCACACATAATAATAAAGTAACAAACGGATCCATGTGTTTATTAAAATATAAAGGAGCTGATTTATTTCATCACTATACTGGACAGAAACAACTATTCTGCTGACCGTTCATTACACATTACTTCATGTGCTACATGGACAACCCTAGTCTTAGTTACAAGTAAGGCAATTACCTTTGCAGCCAAAAACCTCAAGCTTCAGCTAAGAGGCAGACAGAAGGACGTGCTGGTCTCTCAGTGGTCAACTGATCTTTCCAGCAGCTCCTCCTAATAATTCTAAGAGCTCAGCTGCCCTCTGGGCTGTGTTGACCCATGCACATGTACAAAGCAATGCTTGGTAAAACTTGGAGTGCCTGATCGATCAGTGGTCATGGCAGAAGCCTCAAAGTAAGCTAGTTGCCACTGTATTCTTCATAGCTACACCCTTATAAGCTGGGCATAGGGGAAGACTTGGTAAGGCATACCTGTAAACCTAGCATAGAAAAGGTAAAACAACAGTATTAAAATCTCATAACCAGGGGGCTGGAGAGATGGCTCGGCGGTTAAGAGCACCGACTGTTCTTCCAAAAGTCCTGAGTTCAAATCCCAGCAACCACATGGTGGCTCACAACCATCCGTAACAAATAACAAAAATCTGATGCCCTCTTCTGGAGTGTCTGAAGACAGCTACAGTGTACACACATATAATAAGTAAGTAAATAAATAAATAAATCTTTAAAAAAATATTTCATAACGAAGGGACTGGGAAGACAGTCAGTTGGTAAAGTAATGCAAGACCTACGCAGACAGAGTGCTCATAAACATGAAAACCTTTTCATTTAAAAAAAAAAAAAGAGTCGCCAGGCAGTAGTGGCGCACGCCTTTAATCCGAGCACTTGGGAGGCAGGAGCAGGCGGATTTCTGAGTTCGAGGCCAGCCTGGTCTACAAAGTGAAACCCTGTCTCGAAAAAACAAACAATATAGGTGGAATAACATTATGAACTAACCAGTACCCCGGAGCTCTTGACTCTAGCTGCATATGTATCAAAAGATGGCCTAGTTGGCCATCACTGGAAAGAGAGGCCCATTGGACTTGCAAACTTTATATCCCCCAGTACAGGGGAACACCAGGGCCAAAAAGTAGGAGTGGGTGGGTACGGGGGTGGGGGGGAGGGTATGGAGGACTTTTGGGATAGCATTGGAAATGTAAATGAGGAAAATACCTAATTAAAAAAAGATTTAAGTAAATTAATAAAAAAAAAGAAAGAAAAAAACAAACAAACAAAAAAAGTCAGGTGTGGGGCTAGAGAGATGGCTCAGTGGTTAAGAACACTGACTGCTCTTCCAAAGTCCTGAGTTCAAATCCCAGCAACCACATGGTGGCTCACAACCATCTGTAATGAGATCTGACACCTTCTTCTGGTGCGTCTGGAAACAGCTACAGTGTACTTAGATATAATAAATCTTTAGAACAGAGTGAGCAGGGTCCAATGGGGCCAAATGGAATGAGAAGAGGTCCTGAATTCAAATTCCCATCAAGCACATGATGGCTCATAACCATCGGTACAGCTACAGTGTACTCATATATACATAAAATAAGTAAATAAATTAAAAAAAAAAGGTCAGGTGCACTAAGAGCTTGTGATCCCATTCCTAGAGAGACAGAAAAAGATGCCTAGGGTCTATGGTAGCTCTAGCCTAATTAGTGAGCTTTACCATAGCAAGAGACCCTGTCTCTTGTACACCTGAGGAATGATACCAAAGGTTATCCTCTAGTCCACACATGCAGATTTCAAAGGTAGCCTAGGCTACATACTGTAGCCCTATCTCCTTTTACTTTGTTTAAAAAAAAAAAAAATGTCAGGCGTGGTGGCACCCGCATTTAATCCCAGCACTTGGGAAGCAGAGGCAGGCGAAATTCTGAGTTCGAGGCCAGCCTGGTCTACAGAGTGAGTTCTGGGACAGCCAGGGCTACACAGAAAAACCCTGTCTTGAAAAACAAAGAAAAAAAAAAAACTTACGTGGTAGCACAGGGCTGTAATCCCAACTTTGGGAAGACAAGAGGACCAGAAATTCATGTGCAGCAAATTTGAGATACCCACCACCCACTCCCCCAACTATTTGAAACCATGGCTCAGGAGGAAAAAGGAAAACAAGACAGAAAAGATGAACAGACCAATGGTGGTGGTGATTCATGCCTGAAATCTCAGCACCCCAGAGCCTTAGAAAGGAAGAGCAAAGTCAAGGCCCCTGGGCTCTATGGCAGATAAGATCCTAGCAGAAAACAGAAAGCTTGGTTATTTGATATGTATTGTCTTCAAAGAAAAGCATGATGGATTTCTAATTGCCATTTGGAAGACTCAAATGCATATCTAGCAGGGTAGCCTTCAGCTTCCAATAAAATCTTTTCTCATGACATCAATAAAAATAGTCTTACTTATTTTTTTGTATCACATGCTGAAATGTACCAATATTCAGAAGATATTAACTCACGGTACCATTACACCCTGTTAAAACTCACACATAGGCAAAAATTGATTCAAACCCCAGGAGAGAAGGCTGGGGCCTCGAACCCAGTAGCAGACTTGCCTACCATATACAAGACCCCAAGTCTGATAAGGGGAAAGAATGTTTTGTTTATTTTGGTTTTAGAAGATGGGACAGATGATTTCCAGGGGTCACTTCATGAGGAGCTATAAACAAGACATATTGCAGGAGGAGTCATTCTTTCAGTAACTTTTTTATTTTCATTTTTAGATTATAGTTTAATTACATCATCTCTCCCTTCCCCCTTCCTTCCTCCAAAACCTCCCATGCACACACACACACCCTCAAACTCAACGAGTTAGGATCTTAATACAAGACTACAAAGTTTTCATTACTGAGGTTTCAGACCACAGTTCAACTAAACTTAAAATGCAAACACTTGACACAGACTACTCAATGATCTGAAAACACTAATAAAATATTCCTTTTCCTACTACACCTGTATATAAAAGGCCCCTTTTTTTTTTTAAATCTACTTCAACCAACTAGTAAAAGAAACTAAGTGCAGAAACAGATAGGAACTAAGATGTCTTCTATTAAGACATACATTAAGAGATTTGAAAAAAATATATATATGCAATGCCATTCTTTACATTAGGAATTCTTATTTGGAAATAATATATACTTTGGAATATTGTTCTTATTTTTTTACTTTTTAAAGAAGACTGAATTAACCGTAACTAAGTACATATGTGTCTAGGCTGTGTGGATGTGTACATACGAGTACTGGTGCCTGTGAGGGTTGGAGGTATTGGATCCTCCCAGAGCTGAAGTAACAAGTGGTTGTAAGTTGACCAATGTGGGTGCTGGGAATCCAACTCTGGGCCTCTGCTCTCTCCCCAAGCCTGGTTAGTATCACTTTATTGAGACAGGTTCTCACTGTGTAACCTGGAGTGGCCCAGAACTAGTAAGGAAGACCAGACTACCTCAAACTGACAAAGATCCAACTGCATCCCAAGCACTGGAACTAACGACATGCATTGCTTTCCTTTTTAAGTAGGACTTTTATCTACACTGATAGATGCTGCCCACATGAACAGTAGCTCTTGGGTCACTAGTGACTTAACAGTACAGGAGCCTGGAGTAATAGCTCAGCACTAGAGCCATACATAACGCATGAGGCTCTGAGTTTAATCCCCAGCACAAAGAAATAGCTGTCTAAAAAGCAAAATAGTTGCTGGGGGGGGGGGGGGTGACGCACACCTTTAATCCCAGGACTTGGGAGGCAGAGGCAGGTGGATTTCTGAGTTCGAGGCCAACCTGGTCTACAGAGTGAATTCCAGGATAGCCAGGGCTACACAGAGAAACCCTGTCTCAAAAACCAAAAAAAAAAAAAAAAAAAGTTAAGAACTGCTATTAATCCAGTGAGTATAACAGAGAAAGGAGAATGCTCGATTTCAAAAGAAACTGTAGTGTCACATAAGAAAATACTGTCTGGCAGTCTATATGATCAATATAGTTTTAGTTGGGGGGGGGGGCAATAAGCCTAAAAATGAAAAATGTTTTATTTATTTATATGTTTGTTTGAGTTTTCTTTGCATGTACATTTGTGCATCATGTGTGTGCCTGGTGCCCAGGAAGATCAGAAGAGGGTGCTGAATCCACTGGGAATGAAGTTACAGATGCCTGGGAGCTGCTATGTGGGTGCTGGGAACAGAGCCCAGGTCTTCTGAAGCAGCAGCAAGCGCTTTTAACCACTGACCCATCTGTGCAGTTGCCCTAATCCCTGAAATATATGTGTGGTGTTTTCTAGATGTATATATATGTTTTGTTTTGCTTTGCTTTGCTTTGTTTTACACAGGTCTCATTATGAAACCCTGACTGACCAGAAACTCGCTCTGTACACCAGGCTGGCCTTGAACTCAGAGATTCGCCAGTTTCTGCCTCCCATTGGTTAGTATTAAAGACATGAGCCACCATGCCAATCAAAAGTGAAATATGTTAATGTGCCTTGGAAAAGGTGTCTTGTCAAAGATGACAGAAAAAAAAATGCTAATTAACACAAGTGCAGAGGGAGGGTGAACAGGGACTGAAAGGACCTTGGCCTGAGGATGGATGACAGGCTGCAAACGCTAACTCTGTTTAATTGGTAGAAAATCAAGAGCTGAACAAAAATTAAGAGCTGCAATTTTTTTAATTTGTATTTCCTATATCATGGTTCTCAAAATACTTTAATTCTTTTAAATCTAAGTTTTGAATATGGCGTTCATTTAAGGTTTCACTCAGTAAAAAAAAAAAAGCATGACTCAAAAAGTATTTGTATGTAGGGCTGGAGAGGTGGCACACAGGGTTAGAGCATGGTCTCTTCTAAAGTACCCAAGTGCCAAGAGCTCAGTCCCCAGACACCACAGCCCACATCCCACAACCACCTGTATTGTAACCTTAGCCTTCAGGAGAGCTCACGTCTCTGATTTTTTTTTGGGGGGGGGGGCATCTGCACTCACATGCATACATCCACACATAATTTAAAAATACAAATGTCTTTTGAAGCTTTTGAAGTATGTGCATGTATAAAAACACATTTAAATTAACAGCATGACCCCTGCTTTATTAAAGGGACGCTCGGGCATCACAGAGGTAGGGCTTGTGCTTATGTGAGAGACCCTGTGTTCAATTCAACACCAGCACAAGTCAGGTTAAAATAAACCAAATATAAAGTTCAAACTGCTGCTTCCCTTTGTGATAGTCTACCTTGCTGTCCTGGCCCTGAACTTGCACCGGTCCTCCTGGCCTGCCACCCAAGTGCTAGGATTACCAGCATTAGCTACCACACTTCAATATGAAGGGTCAATCTTTTTTTTCCCCCCCTTTAAAGAAAGGGTCTCTTTACTAGGCATGGCTGTCCTTGAAACTCTCTCTGTAGAGTAGACCAGGCTGGCCTCAAACTCAGAGATATCTGCCTACCTTGGCCTCTCAAGGACTAGTATTAAAGGCATGTACCACCACACCTAGCTAAAGTTCAACTATTAAAGGCTTTTGATTTTTAAAGCATATGGGAAATTCATATGCCCCAAGTGTACTGCAAAATAAATGAACTCTGTAATAGGTCTTTGTGTCTAATCTTAATCTTCTTTGTCTCCCTATCCACTTTTAATTCCTCTTCAGCCAATAATATAATGCATTTCTAGAATAAACTACAATGCTTTCAAGCTCTACTCAGCCCACACGAAAACAAAATAAATCCATGATAGGGGCCCAAGGGATTTGCTGGGACCTGCCTCCAAAACCCTCAGTGGCTGGTCTTCAAGTCAATCAAATACTTGGCAAAAGGCCCAACAGATGGAAAACAGATTTGAAACCAGCTAGCCTATACTGTATGACAATGCCTTTCTAAAAATACTGTGTATTTTACAAATCTGTAACAGCACTGAGTCTCTGTCTCTTTAATGAAAATAGAGTGACTTTCTTACACCACTATAAACGAAGGGTTTTTAGTGGCAGGAACATAAATTCTTTTCTGTAACAAAAATATGCACCATATACCCAGGGCAAAATAAGCAGCCATATAACCCTCGGGCATTTCTGTTATCTACAGAAGTACTGTCTGTCTCAGAGAGATTCAAAATTTAGATGGGACTACAATCACACTTAACTTTTAGGAATTAAAATACCTGTTACCAAAAACTACTTTGATGAGTAGTGACATGAGTGCTTTTCAGTATGAACTTTTGGAAAACTGAATGCAATTCTAAGTATCCCACACACACACACCAAGAAGTTAACACATGCCCCTAACATGGAGCCAATTTAATATTTAACACGTTGCACACCTTTCTCATAAACAATTCAAGGGATTACCCCAAAACACTATCACAAAAGTAAGTTGCCTATGTTACACTTCAGCCCTTCTAAATTGACTTACATCGAGCCAGAGCCATTCAGGTCAATCTGAAGAAGTGACACCACCGGTAGGAGGCAACCAAGAGGAACAAGCCCAACAAGAACAAAATTATGACAGATGCTAAGGGAACGCTCCAATTCTTGCCACCTCCTGCTTCTTTCACCTAGCCCGTGTAGAAACGTTTCTTAAATTTATCCCTCGGTTACAATCTGGCGCCGGCATTCAAACACTTCTGAGCGTGCTGCTACCAAAGTGAATTAGCGAAGGGAGAGGGGAGACTGTTGCCCCCTGATCGTAGGAGGGAGGAGATAATGCAAGGAGCGGTTGCTGGGAGACAAGCCATCCTAGCGTTTCCGAGGCCACTCGGTGTGCCTAGAACTCCAACCATGACAGTCTTCACTCGCATCCCTTGTTGGACAGCGTCGCTTGATGGATAGCGCTCTTGGTACCGGGGAGGCCCACGCGGTGCTGATGCTATAAAAAGCCCAGGGGGATAAGGGGAGAAAAGAAAAAAAGAGGCGGGCGGGGAACTTACCCAGTTTCTTCCACATGGCGAGGTGACAGGCGAGGAAACCTTTGCGGATGGCAGCGCACACCTTGGCGGGCTCGGACGAGGTGAAGCCTTTCTGCTTCTTGATGAAACCCCACAAGTGCTCCCGGGCAAACTGTGCCGCCTCCCGACCGCCGTGCCCGTCGCACACTGCAAAGAAGGCCACCGAAGAGCGGCGGCGACAGCAGCGGCCAGCGGGTAGCGAGGCCGCGGCGTCCGGGGCAGGGTCGCGGGCCGCCGCCGGGCCTTTTTCCGATGGCCCGACGCCGGCGAGAGTGGGGGTCGCCGGCAACCCGAGCGCCCGCCGCGGTACCGGCGCCGGCTTGTCCTCCGCAGCCGGCTCGGGCTCCACCACGATCTGAGTTACGTCCTCCATGTACTTCCTCCCGCCCTGGTCCGAGAAGACGCTCACTCCCAGCGAGTACAGCCCCGCCATGGCCGGCTGCCCGGGATCCCGCCGTTCCCACGCAGCCCGCCGAATTCCGAGGCGGGAGACACACTCGCCGCTCGCCGGCCAACTATTGTTTATCTTCGACGAAGCCGAGAGTGAAGAGGAGGCGGTCCCCGCGGCGGTGGGGGGGGGCGCGTGATGTCGGGACTTGTCCGCGAGAGCTGGGCCGGTCGAGTCGCGGGCGAGAGGAGCCGAGCAGCTGCGCCTGCGCACTGAACTCGCTCCCCGCCCGCCCGCGCCCACCATACAAATCAGACGTTCTTTCCCCCCCTTTCTCCTGATGACGTCACTCGGCTCGCTGAGACAGACCAATCAGGAGTCAAGAAGAGCAAGCTCGCCCCCGCCCTCCTTCCACCCCCGCATCTCTCTGCAACCGCTGATCTCGCTCGGCCCGCCGACCGGGGGAGCGCGCTCCTTGCCCGGTTTGTTTTCTCCAGCCTAGGGCTTCTGTACCCTGGGGGTTTTCCGCTGTTACTAAGCGGCTGAAGCCTCAACCTGTCATCTTTTTTTCCCCTTAAATCCCTAACGTGAGACTTCTGGCTTTTCCCCTTTGGTCCTTTTGCAGAGCCAGTTTTGCCTCCCGCGATTGTGGAAAATTTGCAGAGGTCAAAGGTAGACTTGACCTTCCACTTATTTCAAGCGAAATGGCGCGAAAATGCCCTGCAAAGTCGTTGGTCCGTGCGCTAGACCAGCGTAGCACGCGTGAACTGGCTTGGGTGGGACTTGTCCGGCTGGGAGTTAAGGGAAGCAGTCGGGTTTACTTAAGAAGACTTGGAATTTTCCACCGCCAGTTGCACAGCCCTGTTTTCCGCGATAACGTTAGGTCGGAGACCTGTCGGCGAGTTTAATTCCTAACACTTTACAGCCCTTTTTTTTTTTTAAGTATTTTGCATATTTCTTCCTCTTTTCAGCGTCGTTAATACTTTTTCGGACTCGTCTTGAATACAGCTATTACTGCAGAATCTAAGTTACCGTTTGGAAAAGGAGCATACAACAGGATCTCCATGCCCTAAAGACACGGTTATTTCCCTCCGTTCACAGAAGTTGACAGTCCCAACAACAAAATGAATGCTTTTAGACTGATTTCCACGAAATTGAAATAAGTTCTCGAGTGATCAACTTAATATTTTCTTAGCACCATATTCTTTTGAGGGAGTCAACGTGTTCCTTTATTATTTTCTGTACAGCCTTTGAGATTTCACAAAAAGCGTAATGGAAACTTATTTACAGCAGCATGGGAAATGCAAACAACAAGGAAAGGCTTTATGCTGGCCTGCCTTTCAACAACAGTTTCTATACCTCCCAAGACAATTCCTTTTAAAATTGTCATTAAATATTTATTTCATTTTCATTATGTGTGTATCTCTGTGGATGTTGTGTGGAGTCCCAACCCTCCGCCTACAACTGGAGTTACAGGTGGTTGTGAGCCAGATAGGCGCTCCAAACCAAAAAGCAGTGCAGGCTCTTAACCACTGAGCCATCTCTCCACTCCCCTAAAACAGCATTCTGAAATAACTGGGCCTTAACTTTTTTTAATTACTTTTTTTTTATGTACATTGGTGTTTTGCCTGTATGTGTGAGGGAGTCAGATTTCCTGGAACAGAAGTTACATACAGTTGTGAGCTGCCTTGTAGGTGCTGAAAATTGAACCTGGGTCCTCTGGAAATCCAGCCAGTGCTTCCAACCACCATCTATCTCCCCGGTCCCTTTAACAGTTTTTTTTCCCCATTTTTTATTAGGTATTTAGCTCATTTACATTTCCAATGCTATACCAAAAGTCCCCCTACCCACCCACCCCCACTCCCCTACGCACCCACTCCCCCTTTTTGGCCCTGGCGTTCCCCTGTACTGGGGCATATAAAGTTTGCGTGTCCAATGGGCCTCTCTTTCCAGTGATGGCCGACTATGCCATCTTTTGATACATATGCAGCTAGAGTCAAGAGCTCTGGGGTACTGGTTAGTTCATAATGTTGTTCCACCTATAGGGTTGCAGATCCCTTTAGCTCCTTGGGTACTTTCTCTAGCTCCTCCATTGGGAGCCCTGTGATCCATCCATTAGCTGACTGTGAGCATCCACTTCTGTGTTTGCTAGGCCCCGGCATAGTCTCACAAGAGACAGCTACATCTGGGTCCTTTCGATAAAATCTTGCTAGTGTATGCAATGGTGTCAGCGTTTGGATGCTGATTATGGGGTGGATCCCTGGATATGGCAGTCTCTACATGGTCCATCCTTTCGTCTCCCTTTAACAGTTTTTAATTCATTTATTTGTTAGAATTGAACAGAACCCTTAACATGTTTAGCAATTATTGGAGCAATTTTGTGTTTTGGGGTGTGGGGGAGATGTTGAGACAGGGTTTCTCTGTGTAGTCCTAGTAGACCAGGATGGCCTCGAAGTCAGATCTGCCTGCTCAGCCCCTGGAGTACTAGAATTAAAAGCCTGTGCCAACACTGACCAGCAGGGGCAACTATTTTAAACTACAATTTTAAGACATCTCACAGTGTAGCCCTGGCAACGATAGAGTCCTGGCAGGTTTTAAACTCATTGCTTCCAGAGTGCAGGGAATAAAGGGGTGTGACACACCTAACTAAAGACTTGGGCAATTTTTTTTTTTTTTTAACCAGGAGTAAAGCTGGGAACCAGCAAAGTGACTCAGCCAGTAAAGGCCCTTGGTGACAAACCTGGCCACCTGAGTATTGTCCCCACAACACACACAGTAGAAGAGAATAGCACATGTAAGTTGTCCTCAGACATCCAGATTCAGAACATGGCATTCTCAAGCCTACATACATACAATAAAATTATTGGTAGGCAGAGGCAGGAGGATCTCTGGGAGGCCAGCTTGGTCTACAGAGAGAGTTTCAGGGCAGTCAGGGATACACAGAGCTCCTGTCTCAAAAAAAAAAAAAAAAAAAAAGAGGAGGAGGAAGAAAGTACACATACTGACATCTTTTATTGTTTTTGTTTTTAAATTAAATATAATTACATCATTTCCTCTTCTTTTCTTCCCTTTAACCCCTCCTATGTGTCACATCCACTAACTTGTGTGTGTGTGTGTGTATACACACATATGTACACATATATATACATGTATATTCATATGCAAGATCAGTTTAAGAACATACAGAAAAAGGTCTAAGTAGATAGGCTAGGCATAGCCATACAGATCTATAATTATAGTATTTGAAAAGCAGAGGCAAGAGAATCAAGAGTTCAAGATCAGGGCTGGAGAGATGACTCAGTGGTTAAGAGCACTGACTGCTCTTCCAGAGGTCCTGAGTTCAATTCCCAACAACCACATAGTGACTCACAGCCATCTGTAATGGGATCTGATGCCCTCTTCTGGTGTGTCTGAAGATAGTTACAGTGTTCTTACATAAAACAAATAAATAGAGGCAGGCAGTGTTGGCACACACCTTTAATTCCAGTGCTTGTTTTGTTTTTTGGGTTTTTTGTTTTGTATATTTGGTTTTTTTCAAGACAGGGTTTCTCTGTGTAGCCCTGGCTGTCCTGGAACTCACTCTGTAGACCAGGCTGGCCTCGAATTCAGAAATTCGCCTGCCTCTGCCTCCCAAGTGCTGGGATTAAAAAAAACAAAAAACAAAAAAATTTAAATTATATATAGATAGATAGATAGATATAGAGAAAGAGAGCGAAAGAGAGAGAAGAGAGAGAGTTCAAGGTATCTTCCTCTTCAGTTACTTCAGAAAAAGCCCTTTTCACCAACTCTCTAAATTCAATCCCTGGAATCCACTCACAGAGTGGTAGAGGAGAACCAACCCTGCACACTTCTCCTCAGGGGAAATGTGGACCATCACAGGAGGCCCTGACCATCATACACACACTCGGGATTCTAATACACCAGAATAAAATTAAAATGCCATCCAAAATAACACCTGGTAACAAAGTAGCAAGAATGTCGGGCTTGGCTGGGGTGGGGGGACGGGGACGGGGACAGGGACGGGACACCCTTCAATCCCAGCATTCAGAAGAGGCTTGGGGGATCTCCTGGTCAGAAGCTAGTGTACTCTACATAGTGAGTTCCAGGCCAGCCCCCCCCTCTGTAGTGAGACCTCGTTTTAAAGAAGTAAACAAAACACTTGGGTCCAAGAAGGAATCTCATCTTCTTTCAATCAGTAATCATAACATTATCATAACCTAGCAAAAGTGCCAATGTATAGATCGTATTTTATAACTGAATTGTAAAATTCTAAATGAGATGGTGGCAGTGGTCCTTCAGCAGCTTCTATCCCACAAGACCTGCAAGAAAGAACTGTGTATTTACCTCCCCCTTAGATTAGTCACCTTAGTTCGCCTACCTTTGCCCCAAGAGAACACCAAAAGGCAATTCCCTCAGGAACCTTGACACATTTCCTCCCAGGCTCAGCCCACCGGCTCCAGTCAACCATTATCTCTGGACTAAACTCCAACTCCAACCTTTCATCCCACAGTCTGCCTAAGTGTTTCAACTTCTCTTGCCAAAGATTTCCACCTTATTCAAGCCTCCAGTGCCAAAGATTTCCACCTTATTCAAGCCTCCAGTGCCAAAGATTTCCATGTTATTCAAGTCTCCAGTGCCAAAGATTTCCATGTTATTCAAGCCTTATCTGGAAACGTTTGAATCAACCAACTTCCTGTCCCAGACACTTTTCAAGTATGGGCTGGTGTTTTCTTCCATCACAGTAGACTGCTATCTCCTTCACCTCTTAGCGCCTCCCCACCCCCACCTCCTTTGTAAATCACTGAAGCTCTGACTCAGTCTTCATCCCTCCTAGCTCTTTTACTCTTGGCCTCCTATCTGTCCCAGGCTGCCTCTCTGTTGCTGTGATAAAACACTGACTGACCAACCTGAGGAGGAAACAGGCAGGTCAGAACTCAAGGCAGGGACTGAAGGGCTGGACTGAAGCGACCACTGAGGAGTACCGCTTACTGGCTTGCTCAGCTATTTTTCTTTTTTATTTAATTTTTTTAATTTACTCATTTTATGTGTATGAGTTTCATGGTATGTCTGTGCACCATGTATGTGCCTGGTACCAGAGGAAGCCAGAAGAGGACATTGGATCCCTTAAGAATGGAGTCATAAATGGTTATGAGCCTCCGTGTGGATACTGGAAATGGAAGAGCAGCTAGTGCTCTTAACTTCTGAATCAACACTCCAGCCCCATTCTCTTCTTAATCTTTGCCTGAGGAATGTATCTTAGTTGGTAGGGTGTTACTCTAGCATAAATGAAGCCCCGGGCTTGATCCCCAGCACCTACTAAACTAGTTGCAATCCCAGCACTTGGAAGATAGAGGCTGGACGATCAGAAAGTCTAGGTCAGCCTTTGTACATCCTGGGATACAGGAAACTCTACCTCAGAAACCATCAGCTGTTAAGTCATTCTTGTTCCTGCCATTTATGTTCTCCAGTTTATCGGTTTTGGTGGGTTGGTTGGTTTTGATGTTGGTTTGGTTTGATTTTGTTTCTTTTTTTTTTTTTTTTTTTAAGAAAGGGTTTTTCTGTCTATCTCTAGCTGTCTTGGAACTCACTCCTTAGACAGGGCTGGCCTCAGACTTGGAGATGCATCCCTCTGCCTCCCAAGTCCTGAGACTAAATATGCATGCCACCACTGCCCAGCTATTTCTTGTTTTGTTTTTTGTTTTGTTTTTAAATGAATCTTCTCCATTTGTATGCAAGTATGGTTTCAGCCTAGTATGGTGGCACACACACCTGAAGACCTAATACTCAAGAGATTGAGGCAAGAGAATTGCCACAAGTTCAAGTCCAGCCTGGACTATACAGTGAGATTGAGAGCAGCCTGTACAACAGAGTGAGGCCTGCATTAAAAAGATCAACAATAAATAAATACCACCATGCTTTGTTTTATACACACACACACACACAAATACTTTAACATACCCTGCACACTCTCTTTCTCCCTCAAGCTCTTACTCTGTGGACCTAATTGGCCTAGAGCTCTCTGTGTAGTCCAAGTTGGCTCAAACTCATTGAGACCTATCTTGTGTCTCTCGAGTGCTGAGTTCAAAGGCCTGTGCCACAATGGCTGACTTACTTCTCTTTCTTAAAAGACAGTGTCTTTCTGTGTAGCCCAGGCTGGCCTTAAACTCAGGACCTTCCTGCTCAAGCTCAGCTCCTGGGATTACAAGTTGCACCACCACCCAGACTTACCTCTTTTTTTTAAAAAAGATTTATTTATTTTTATTTATATGAGTACACTGTAGCTGTCTTCAGGCACATCAGAAGAGGACATCATATCCCATTACAGATGGTTTTGAGGCACCATGAGGTTGCTGGGAATTGAACTCAGGATCTCTGGAAGAGCAGTCAGTGCTCTTAACTGCTGAGCCATCTCTACAGCCCCCTAGACTTACCTCTCTATATCAGCTCATTTTTGTGTTCCTCTTTAGAGGTAAAAAGAAGAATTTAAAATAAAAGTCTTGTATCTAATTGTCCTTTCCAATGACTAAGTCATAGCTGACTCCACACTACTTCCAATCAAGCAACCACTGCATTAAACCATGAAGGTTGCTTTTATGACAGCCAGATCTGCCTGGCTCCATAACTAATCATAGCGTTTATGGTTTGGTTTGGCTTGCCTTGGATTTTTGTTTCTTCTTGTTTTGTATTCAAGTTCTGGGTGTGAGAAGTGAACGGGGGCTGTGGGAGGGGCTGTGGGTGTGGCTGTGCACTCTAGTGCTCTAGTGCAGAGATCAAAAGAGAAAGTCTGGCATCCTTCTCCAGCATTCTCCACCATATTCCTTAGAAACAGGGTCTTCTCCACTGGTTGTGACATTTTTTTCTATTGGGATCTACTTCAGGATTAGGTGCCTCATTCTATTGGTTGGGTGATTTTGAAGTCATAGCTTGCATTTAATGACCCTTTAGTATGTTCCTACTAGCATACAAAATTGGCAAACATGCTTTATTTTCCTTCCTTCTTTCCTTCCTTCCTTCCTTCCTTCCTCTCTCTCTCTCTCTCTCTCTCTCTCTCTCTCTCTCTTTTCTTTCCTTTTTTTAACTTGTTGTTAGCCAGGTGAGAGGTTCTCACTGCCTGCAGGCAGGTGGTGTGGGGGCCATAGAAGGAGCGCACCCGCCACAGAATTTTTGTTTGTTTGTTTTTAAACACACTTTTCTTAAACATGTACTTTAAGAATCAATTTTAGTATAAGAATCTAATCAAAGATGCCGTGGTGGCATAACCCTTTAATGCCAGCACTTGGGAAGCAGAAATGGACCTCTTATGAGTTCAAGATCAGTCTCTTCTACATATTGAGTTTCAGGACAACCAGAACTACATAACAGAGAGACCCTGTCTCAAAACAAAAACAAAGCAAAACAAAAAACTCTAACCTGTTTGCTACTGTTGATTTCTGTAAGTCTATAGTCTAGTTCATCTACTAGAGCCACCTGCATATTAACAAGGGCAGATAAATGAGATAAATGTGTCTCAAGATGTTAAGTTCTGTATGTCTGCTTTTACTGTAACACTGCTGTGTCTGTAACTCAGGGTTTAACAAAATAGTCTAATATGGTCACTGCTGTCACATGCCTAAACAAGTGGGAGACACAGAACTGCTGTGGCCAGACTGGCAAAGGTGTCAGCCCTGTATGTGCTCCCAATTAGGGAAAATCAACGTCATGTGTCCTACAGATAGCCGGGTTGAGTCAAGAATATGAGAAGAACATTCATGCCTTCTCTCTCCTGATAGCTTGTGTTACACACCTTCGAGTAAAGGCTTGTTCTCCTATGCCTTACTTGGTTGGTTTTTTGTTTGTTTGTTTTTGTTTTTGTTTTTCTCAAAGTAGTATAGGTTAGACTGTAGCCCAGGATGGCCTTGAAGCCACAGCAATCTTCCTGCATCTTCCTCCAAAGAGCTAGGATTACAGGCCTGGCTAAATGTATTGTTTTTCCTTAGTGATATGTTTCTTTTTGGGTTTTTTTTTTTTCATTTCCTAAGAAGTTAAACAAAAATTTTATTTTCTATTTGGGCAGCTGAGATAAGAGGTTCTGCAAACAACTCAGGGAACACAGTGGGAACCCCGAATCTCAAGCCAAGTGTAGTGTGGGGCAGGCCTGTAATCCCAGCGTGTAGCCAGTGAAAAACAGTTTTCAGTTGGCATTGGCTACCTGTGACCCATGGGAGTAACTCAGTGGTAGCACACTTGACAAGTGTGTGCTGGGTTCCAGGTTTAGTCTCCAGCACTGGAATAATGAAAGGTTGGTTGGTTGGTTGGTTTTTAATAATTTGAAAGTAAGACTTGGTGGTAGGAACCTGCAATCAGAACAGCGGAGAAGTGGAGACAGGAACTCCTAGAGTTCAAGGCCATCCTTGACTACATATTGAGCTTGCTTAGGCTGTGTGAGAACCTGTCTCAAAAGGGAAAAACAAATCCAAAACCAGAAACAAGTGAGAAGTATTTTCTTGAAGTAATTACTACATTTCTTTTTTTTAAAGTTTATATATATGAAGTTTGTGTGCATTGAATGTAGGCACCAGAGGAGTTCAGAAAAGGGAGCCCAATCCTCTGGAAATGAATTTACAGGAGGTGGTAAGCTGCCTGTTACACGTGATGGGACCCCCAAAAGGAGTCTTCTACAAGGAGCAGAAAATGCTCTGGACTGTTGAGCTGTCTCTCCAGCCTGTGCTATGTAGCATTTTAACTCAGCAGTATAATTCATTAAACCTGTTGCAGAAACCTCTAGGCCCGGAGTAACTTGCCCTTCAAATGTTGATACAAAATTGGCAAAGAACACCTTCAAAACACAACTAGTAAATTGTATCGCCCACACCACCCACTCTTTTCTTGAGGAAAAGGCTCCCTGGGTTGCATAAGTCAGCTTTTGTGGTTGGGTGGTCTTCCTACATCCTCCTTCAGGGTGACTGCAGGTGGACCAAGCCACACCCAGCTGTAGTCAAATTTAAGCTCAGCATTTGCTTTAAGGTGAACTCCACAAGTCTGTTTCTGAACTACTATAGAAACAGGTCATTTCAGACTACTCACTACCTCTTCTGTGTTAAACAAGACATACTTCCCCCTGCGTCTTCTGCTCCCATCCAATTTGTGAGACCTGGGTGAACTTAAGAATGGACTTCCCTAAGCTGGGCGTGCACGCCTTTAATCGCAGCACTTGGGAGGCAGAGGCAGGTGGATGTCTGAGTTTGAGGCCAGCCTGGTCTACAGAGTGAGTTCCAGGACAGCCAGGGCTACACAGAGAAACCCTGTCTCGAAAAACCAAAAAAAAAAAAAAAAAAAAAAAAAAAAAACCCCAAAAAAAAGAATGGTCTTCCCTGAGGGTGAGATGCTCCACAGGTAAAGGCTTGATACACCTGAGTCTGGTAATGAGTTCAAAACCCAGGACCCACCTAAAGGTTGAAGGAGAGAACCAGTTCCAAAGTATGTTATCCTTTGATCTCTACATACACTCATGCCCCGGGTGCTTCTCTCTCTCTCTCTCTCTCTCTCTCTCTCTCTCTCTCTCTCTCTCTCTCTCTCTCTCTCTCTCTCTCTGTCTCTCTCTCTCTCTCACACACACACTTTTATTTTTTTAAAGAAGGAACTTCAAGTTGGGTGATGATGTGCATGGTGTCTTGAAAAAAGCAGAAAAGGAACTTGCTATTTAGCCCAGGCTGGCCCTAAACTCCTGGTCTTCCTGCCTCCACCTCCCAAATGCTGAGATTAGTGTCACTGAGCTCATCTGCCCTTCACCTTCTAAGTCCTTAGCCTGGCCTAAGTAAATGCCTGGAGGATCGAGCCATCCATGGTGCTGCATTCTTTAACCTCCACACTCAGGAAACAGAGGCAGACAAAATGTCTGTCAGCTGGAGGCTAACCTGGGCTACAGAGTGAGACCTTGTCTAGAAAGAAAGAAACAAACAAAAGAAAACTCAGCCTACCATAGTGCCCATATACAATAAGCTGTGTCAGCTTGTCTCATTTTTTTATGAGTGTTTTGCCGGCCTGTATATCTGTGTACTGTTCCTGTGCCTGGTCCTACAGAGATCAGAGGACTGTGTCAGCTCTGCTGAGACTGGAGTGGAGACACTTATGAACCACCATGTGGGTGTTGGGAACTAAACCCAGGTCCTCCAGAAAAGCAGCCAGTTCTCTTAACCACAGAGCCACCTATCAGCCCCAGCTCTTATCATTAGTAATAGCTTTTTTCTACTACCTTTTTTTTTTTTAAGATTTATTTATTATATGTAAGTACACTGTAGCTGTCCTCAGACACTCCAGAAGAGAAAGTCAGATCTCGGTACGGATGGTTGTGAGCCACCATGTGGTTGCTGGGATTTGAACTCCTGACCTTCGGAAGAGCAGTCGGGTGCTCTTACCCACTGAGCCATCTCACCAGCCCCCTCTACTACCTTTTTAAATTAAATTTTCTCAAGAGCTTTATTTTTTTATTCTCCTATGATAGGACCTCCACATCCTCTGTTCTAACTTGACAGATGCTATGTCCTGATTTTTTGAACTTTCTTCCTATGTCCTAACCCTTTGCCATCTGTTTTTCATTTGACAGTTCTCGCCATACAGATTTTTTTTTTCCAAGACAGGGTTTCTCTGTGTAGCCCTGGCTGTCCTGGAACTCAGAAATCTGCCTGCCTCTGCCTCCCAAGTGCTGGGATCAAAGGCGTGCGCCACCATGCCCGGCTGTCATACAGATTTTTAGGTGCCTCATTTTATTTTAACTAACAGTACCAACACATGGACTTGCCAGTCTCCTGCTGTTGACCAGCACCCTTACTTCAGATGCATCTCCTGTTAGGTGTTCAGCAACCCCTTCCTGCTGTAACCATGCCAGCAGAGAGTTGTCTACATCTTTCCGCTTTGATCTCTTTAAATTAGAATAAGAACTTTACAAACACCATGTGCTTCCAACACAAACTCACTCGTGTTTTATGATTTCCTTATTCTTTTAAAAAGATTAAATTGGGGCTGGTGAGATGGCTCAGTGGGTAAGAGCACCCGACTGCTCTTCCGAAGGTCAGGAGTTCAAATCCCAGCAACCACATGGTGGCTCACAACCATCCGTAACAAGATCTGACTCCCTTTTCTGGAGTGTCTGAAGACAGCTACAGTGTACTTACATATAATCAATAAATAAATCTTTAAAAAAAAAAAAAAAAAAAAAAAAAAAGATTAAATTGAACTCAGGGCCCAGGACCTCTGGAAGAGCACTTAGAGCTCTTAACCACTGAGCCAAGTCTTCAGCCCCCTGATTTCCCTATTCTACCAACAATTACTTATAGGTAGCCTCAGCTGAACCTAAACAGCTGCACTCTGTGTGTGTGTGTGTGTGTGTGTGTGTGTGTGTGTTACATGTGTGCAGTATCTGCACAGGGATGTTGCCTGCAGAGGAGGTGCTGAGTGGCTCGATAAGTTGAGGTCCTTCCCTATCACTCTCCTCCTCACTCCCCCGAGGCATGCTCTCTCCTTGAGGAGCCTGGAACTAGGCCAGTGGCAAGCAAGCTCAGTCAGTCCCCTACTCTTTGCCTCTTCTATAGTGCTGGGGCTACAGATGGAGGTGCCATGCATGGCCTTTTTACAAGTCTGAGAAATTGAATTTAGGTCTTCCCGATTTCAAAACAAACTCTCCCCTGCTGAGCTATCAGATCAGTGCTTTTTTTTTTTCTCTCTCTCTTTTAAACGGCAAGTGGATTAGGAATTCAGTTATTCTCAGTTCCATAATAATCTCAAGGTCAACCTAGACTCGATTGAAAAAAAAATGGGGGAGATAGATAGGGTCTTGCTACGTTGCCTATATTAGCCTTGAACTCACTCTGTAACCCAGATAGGCTTTGAACTTTCGATTATCATGTCTCCACCTCCTGAAGAGCTGGGATTACAGGCTTGTACCACCAACCCTGACTCTAAATTGCATTAAAAAAAAAAAAATTGAGCCGGGTGGTGGTGGCACATGCATTTTTCCCAGCACTTGGGAGGCAGAGGCAGGCAGATTTCTGAGTTCAAGGCCAGCCTGGTCTACAGAGTGAGTTCCAGGACAGCCTAGGACTACACAGAGAAATCCTGTCTTGAAAAAAAAAATTGATTTGCCTTGGGTCTTAGAGATGACTTACCAGTGAAGAGAACTTGTTACTCTTTCAGAGGACCCAGTTCAGCAACCAGCATCAACATGGTGGCTCACAACCATCCATTACTCCAGTTCCAGGAATCAACTGGCCTCTTCTGACCTTCAAAGGCATGCACATACATAAGGAAATCTAAACTTTTTTGAATAAAAAGACTGCTTTGGCTTTATGGAGTCTCTCTAAAATATTCAATTTATTTTTTCATAAAGAGAAATAATTTTCCTATATTCATACTGTACATGTTATGTAACATTTAATTAAATATCCACTTAAAACAAGAATAACTAGAATAAACCGGTTTGTGCACAAGCACTGAACAAGCACGTGGGATAGTATGTAGGTTTATCTCAGCTAAAGTCTGTTCCCAGGGGTTCAGTGTCACCTTTGAGGCAGTGAAGAGAAAGCATTGTTGAGTCAGGTATATCATCCAAGTAGTGGGATCCTCGTTAAAGGAGCTTCGATTGGATTGCTTCCAGATGGGCTTCAAATACTAATGAGGTGAAGTAGTCAAGATCACTGCAAGTTCTAAGCCAACCTGGTCTATACAGCTGGAAGTTCCAGAGCAGCCAGGACCACACAGAGAGACCCTATGTGGGTCTTAACATTCCCATGAGCCCTCCCCAAGCTCCCCAAAAGAATTTCAGAAAATATAAGACAATATGTCTTAAAACAAAGATTAGGGGGCTGGTGAGATGGCTCAGCTGGCAAGAGCACTGACTGCTCTTCCAGAGGTCCTGAGTTCAAATCCCAGAAACCACATGGTGGCTCACAACTACCTATAATGAGATCTGACGCCCTTTTCTGGTGTGTCTGAAGACAGCTACAGTGTATTTGTGTATAATATAAATAAATAATTTAAAAAAAAAAACAAAGATTAGAAAAAAGGAAGGAAGGAAGACAGAAAAAGAGAGAGAGAAAAAGAGAAAGAGTGGAGAGAGGGAGACAAAGGGGGAAAAGGGAGAGAGAGAGAGAGAGAGAGAAAGGGAGAGAGAGAGAGAGAAGAAAAAAGAAAGCATCTTTTTCTTCCATGAAGCATCTGAGGGGATACCGAGAAGCATCTCTCCCCTGCCGAGAGCAACACAACAATCTTGAGGCAGAGCCAAGTTACAAATCGAGAAGGCCCAGGTTGAGAACCAAGATAAGGAAAACACCCCGTTCAGTCAGCAGCCTCTGATAGTCAAGGCAAGCAGCTTCAGGGCGCAGGCACTCTGTCCTCCTACGTCATCCAGAAAGAGTCTACACCGCCCGCACCTGGTGCTGCGCCTGCATGATGGCGCCACCCAGTCGCCCATCCTCCACCTCCACCAGAACAACTGACAAAAGTGATCTGCTGCATAATTTACAGGCACCTGCATTCCTGGGCTGTGAAGCCACACAAGGATCGAGGGCGCACACAATCTCCAAGAATAGGGTCGAAGCAGAGAACTGCCTGCAGGCCCATGACCCTGGAGCCTTTAAACTAAAACAGAGCCAGAAGTCGGCCTAAACTTGCAAGTCCAGCATTCAAGATCTGGATCAAGTGGATCTGGAGTTGAAAGCCATCCTTAGTTAGCTGTTAGCTACACAACTGGTTCAAAACCAGCCTGTGATCCGTAAGATTCTTTTTCAAACAACACATGTGTGAGGGCAATCTGGCTGCCAACCCCATTCATTGGCAGGGCTGATCTGGCAGCTGATCGGGCTGGCTAGGCGGGTTATCCCTCTTCCCTCACCACTATCTTACACACGTGCACACACACACACACACACACACACACCCCAGGATGCCGGGCTGCATCCAAGACAGCCACCTTCCCTGAACAGAGGAGTGGACAGTCTTCAGTGAAGGATATCCTGGTATCTGTGCCTCCTGTAGAACCTGTAAAGTCCCATAAAACAAACACCAGCTGAGCATGGTGGCACATGCCTTTGGTTCCAGCACTTGGAGGAGGCAGAGGCCCTGATTTACAAAGTAAGTTCCAGGACAACCAGGGCTGTTACACAGAGAAAGCCTGTGTCAAACAGACAAACAAAAGCAAAAAACAAACACACCACCACCAGCAGCAGCGCAAATCAGAAGATTCACAGATAGTGACTAACAATGCATTTGTAATGAGAATACTATGCTTTCCTCTGCCTACTTACATAAATTAAAACTTAACATAAAGTATGTTCTACTCTGATGGCCCCTTTTATTCTCCTGTACGGTGTCTAGTCATCTATTTTCTTCTAGGTGAGCACTCCCTGTCCCACTCTGAGGCCAAGAGGCTGAGGAGTAATGGGCCCACATCCAGCTTTGGAAAACAGCTCAGACAGTGTTGGGTCAGTCCGCACTTCCATCTCCGTGGTTTTAGGGATCGGTTCATTAATGAACCAGAAGCCCATGAGGCCTAAGAGCTGTGCTGGAGCTCGAGGGAACAGGGGACTCATTCCTACCAGCAGAGCTACTCAGGACTACTCAGCTACAGGCTTCTCAGGACTCTGGGATCCAGGGATGTAAAACTGACCCCTGCCACCATCCTGCTACCAGAGGTGAGAGGTGAACCGGTGTCAGGAGGAAGCCCTGTGTCCCCCGTGGCCCAGGCTGGCCTCAGACTTGTTATGGTTCTGCTGCTGTCTTCCTAGTTGGTGTGCGTGTGCACCTGCGTTCCTAGTTGGTGTGCGCGTGCGTGTGAGTTACAGGAATTTGCTTCCTCCAGTGTTACTTGCATTCTGCTTGGCCTTTGATCTGTTCTAGCCTTGCTTACGTACAACACCAGCATAAAGTTATTTTTGCTTGCTTACTGCTGCTTGTTTTTTTGTTACTGAAAAACATCTCCTTCTGTCTCCTACAGTGATCTGGAACTCATGGAATCCAGGCTGATCTCGAACGAGTGGCACTCCTCCCGCCTCAGCCTCCTCAGTGCTATGGTTGCAGGCATGAGGAAACACGCCCAGCCTCTTAAACTCTTAAGTGTTAATTATCGCTTTCGATCTTTTTCTTGGGCTTACCAGTTTGCACACTCGGACTATCTACCGCCCTGTGACCCTTCTCTCTCTTGCTTGTGTTTAGGCCTCAGGAGAATAAGAATGTTAAATGTTCAGTTTTTTGTTTCAAAACTCTTGATCTCACCGTTAGCCCACCAGGCAAATGCAAATAAAAACTCCAGTGAGATTCTATTTCATGTATTCTGTCGGAATAACTATTACAAACAAATAAGAAATGCTAGCGCAGGTCTGGGGAGAAGGGAAAACCTTATCACTGTTGGTGAGAATGTTATAGAGTAAAACAGGATAGGAGATTCGTTCATTAAATAAATAAATAATGTCATAGGATCCATACAGTGGTTTGAATATGGTTGGCCCAGGGAGTGGCACTGTTAGGAGATGTGGCCTTTTTAGAGGAAGCACGTCACTGTGGGAGTGGGCAATGGGAGCCTCCTCCTAACCACGTGGGAGCCAGTCTTCTCCTATTGCCTTCAGATGAAGATGTAGAACTCTCAGCTCCTCCTGCACCACGCCTGCCTGGATGCTGCCATACTCCTGCCTTGATATTAATGGACTGAACCTCTGAACCTGTCAGGCAGCCCCAATTAAATGCTGTCCTTTATGACACCATGGTCATGGTGTCTGTTCACAACAGTAAAATCCTAAAACAATCCAGCTATATCACACACACACACACATTTCCAAAAGAGAGGAAATCAGCATACACGCACATGCTCACTGCAACGGTAATCACAACAACCAAGTAGGAGTCCAACCTCAGATGAGCAGATCAGGAGAATCTGGTGTGCACACACAGAGGAGAATCTCGAGCCATAAAGAAGAAGAAAGTTCCTTTAATCCCAGCACTTGGGAGGCAGAGGCAGGTGGATTTCTGAGTTCGAGGCCAGCCTGGTCTAGAGTGAGTTCCAGGACAGCCAGGGCTACACAGAGAAACCCTGTCTCGAAAAAAAAAAAAAAAGAAGAAGAAGAAAGTTACTTGCAAGAAAATATTGGAATAGATATATGTGTGGTAGAGTTTACCTCAAATATTCCAGGCCCTGGATTCAATATCTAGTACCATTTTTTAAATAATCAATAAGCTGCAGGTTATTTTAAAAAGTTCTCAATGCCAGCAATTTGCCAAGGAGACCCCAAAGCCTCCAATACAATACATGGAACTGCCACCAGTTTGGGTTGCCCACCAGAACCAGCTAGTAAGATCTTATTGCCCTGTTTGAAGGATGTGGTGGCTTGACTGAGAGTGGCCCCACAGGTGCACATTGTCGTGCCTGTTTGAAAGCCCCAAGAGACCATAAAGGAGCCAATGGCCAATGTGGATGTAACTGCATTGGAGCCAACGTCGATGTAACCGGCTCTTTATTACAAGCTCAAGCTGCCATCCCTGAGGACAGGAGGAAGGTGGAGCAGTCCTAAGCCCTAAGCTTGCATCCGTCATCAGGATAGGGTTTGTAGGGAATGGCAAGCAAGCAAGGGGGTTTAAGCCAACAGGTGGGTGCTTTTTTTTTTTTTTTTTTTTTTTGGTTTTTCAAGACAGGGTTTCTCTGAGTAGCCCTGGCTGCCCTGGAGCTTACTTTGTAGACTAGGCTGGCCTCGAACTCAGAAATCCGCCTGCCTCTGCTTCCCAAGTGCTGGAATTAAAGGCGTGTGCACCACCACTGCCCGGAAGGTGGGTGCTTTGAAGCAAAACCATGAACAATCACAAACAGGCTGAAAATACATCTGAAACAATCAGACTAATCTTTGATTGGCTGTTGCTAGGAAGTAGCTAGGGAGTAACTCTGGCAAAGAACAAGCCGTGGAGTCCTTCCTGGTACTCGGATGTAGCTTGGAGCTCAGCTGCAGGTCAAATTCTCAGGCTCTTTTTTTTTTTTTTTTTTTTTAATGAATATTGGTGTCCACATGGAGTAGGTTTGGCTTCTCAATATCTCTGAGTGCTGAATCACCAGAGAGTGGAATTCGTTGAAATGCTTAGAAGGATTGGAGGTGTGGCCTTGTTAGAGGAAGTGTGTCACTAGGGTACACTTTGAGGTTTCAAAAGCCCATAGCAGGCCTGGCCTGTCTCTCTTCCTTTCCGTTCCTCTCCCCATCCTCTGCTTACAGATTAGGATGTGTAGCTCTCAGCCACCTCTCCAACATCATGCTTGCCTGCAACTGTGCTCCTCGCCATGATGATAAAGGACTAATCGTCTGAACCTGAAAGCCAGCCTCCAGTTAAATGATTTCTTTTATAAGATGTTGGGAGCCGCCCTCACATTTGCCATTATAAGATGGCGCTGACAGCTGTGTTCTAAGTGGTAAACATAATCTGCACACGTGCAGGGGCAGTTTTCCCGCCATGTGTTCTGCCTTTCTCGTGATGACAACTGGGCCGATGGGCTGCAGCCAATCAGGGAGTAATACGTCCTAGGCGGAGGATAATTCTCCTTAAAAGGGACGGGGTTTTGCCATTCTTTTTCTCTCTCTTGCTTTCTTGTTCTTTTTCTTTCTCTCTCTTGCTCTCTTGCTCTCTGGCTCCTGGAGATGTAAGCAATAAAGCTTTTGCCGCAGAAGATTCCGGTTTGCTGCGTTCTTCCTGGCCGGTCGTGAACGCGTGTAAGAATAAGAGTTTCCTTTGTTAAGAGAAAATCAGGGAGAAGGGTTGAAAGGGGAAAAGGGTAATATAGGAATAAGATAAAGGGTGGGTTATTGAATCTACTTTTAGACCAAAGAGTGTTAACTGTTTTAGGATAACTAAGAGATTCAAGTTAGTAGTCAATCAATCAAACTCAAAATCATGTTAGATACTAGTTTAGTTAATTACAGAAATATGTTTTCCTAGAAACAAGCAAAGTTTGCCTTTTCAGATATACTATGCATAAACAGATGGTCTTCAAAAAACCTCACAGATTACAGAATATAGCATTTAAAGTTGTTTTATTAATAAAAAGACTTTTCATGACAGAGATATGTCAGCTCCTAGAAGCACCCCTATTCTACTTCAAAGATGATAAGAATCAAAGAACCTCTTTTTGGACTTAGCTTCAAATGTAGGAAGCTAGCCGACAGGCAAAAAACTACCCTTGCCTCAACCACAGAATGCTATCCAAGCTGTGGACAAACATGGTCACAAGGAAGTCTATTGTCGAGATTTGCCAAGACAAAGTAAGTAGTCCATCTTAATTCCTGCTTCACAAAATAGTCTGTCAAATATTCTGAGCCAGAGGACTGAAGATGATGCTCTGATGACACAGAGAAATTTTGGTGGACTGTCCAGGCAGCCTGCACCTCTGTTATTCCTGTAGTTTTGGAAGCTGCTTGTTCTGCACTTCCTGCACACTCAGGTAATATTTATTCCTTCTCAGGTCTCTAATGGGGGCTCATAATTGTTCTTAATATATATAATTCATTAATATAAGAAAAAGAACACTTTAGCCAGGCATGGTGGCACACACCTTTAATCCCAGCACTCAGGAGGCAAAGGCAGGCGAATTTCTGAGTTTGAGGCCAGCCTGGTCTACAGAGTGAGTTCCAGGACAGCCAGGGATATACAGAGAAACCCTGTCTCAAAAAAACCAAAAAAAAAAAAAAAAAAAGAAAAAAGAAAAAAGAAAAAGAACCTTTTGTTGGACTAAAAGGGGGGAATTGGAGAATGGTTTTTTGAGCCCTGTGTATTCAAATGCTGATTTCTATGCCCAGACATCTGTTTGCAGTCCAGATGATGGCATGATCAAACATCTCTTGTTGGGAGCCGCGCCCACATTCGCCGTTACAAGATGGCGCTGACAGCTGTGTTCTAAGTGGTAAACAAATAATCTGCGCATGTGCCGAGGGTGGTTCTTCACTCCATGTGCTCTGCCTTCCCCGTGACGTCAACTCGGCCGATGGGCTGCAGCCAATCAGGGAGTGACACGTCCTAGGCGAAGGAGAATTCTCCTTAAGAGGGACGGGGTTTCGTTTTCTCTCTCTCTTGCTTCTTGCTCTCTTGCTTCTTGCACTCTGGCTCCTGAAGATGTAAGCAATAAAGTTTTGCCGCAGAAGATTCTGGTCTGTGGTGTTCTTCCTGGCCGGTCGTGAGAACGCGTCTAATAACAATTGGTGCCGAATTCCGGGACGAGAAAAAAACTCGGGACTGGCGCAAGGAAGATCCCTCATTCCAGAACCAGAACTGCGGGTCGCGGTAATAAAGGTTCCCGTAAAGCAGACTGTTAAGAAGGATTCAACTGTATGAATTCAGAACTTTTCAGCTGGGGAACGAGAGTACCAGTGAGTATAGCTTTACGAGGTAAGCCTGGCCTTGAACGTTCTAAGGAAATTCAAGACAGTCTATCAGAAGTAAAGTGGAAAATGGCTTTACAAGTTATGTTTGGCCTTGAATTTTTTCTAGTGTTAGAAGCCCTTTTGTTCCTTTTCACATGTTATCAAGTGGTTAAGGCAGGGAGGATTCTGGATGAAATTCAGGACAAGCTATCAGAAGTAAAGTGGGGAGAGAGAGTAGGAGCAAAGAGAAAATATGGTACACAAAATAAGTATACAGGCCTTTCCAAGGGTCTTGAACCCGAGGAAAAGTTAAGGTTAGGTAGGAATACCTGGAGAGAGATTAGAAGAAAAAGAGGAAAAAGGGAAAAGAAGAAAGATCAATTAGCGGAGGTCTCTAGGAAAAGGAGCCTGTGCTCATCGCTGGATGGGCTCGGGGAGCCAGCTCTTAGTAGCTCTGAAGCAGATGAAGAATTCTCCTCTGAAGAAACAGACTGGGAGGAAGAAGCAGCTCATTATGAGAAAAAAGGGTACCAGCCAGGTAAAGTGCTAGCTAATCAGTTAAGGAAGCCAAAAGCGGCTGGCGAAGGCCAGTTTGCTGATTGGCCTCAGGGCAGTCGGCTTCAAGGTCCGCCCTATGCGGAGTCCCCGCCCTGCGTAGTGCGTCAGCCCTGCGCAGAGAGGCAGTGCGCAGACTCATTCATTCCCAGAGAGGAACAAAGGAAAATACAACAGGCATTTCCGGTCTTTGAAGGAGCCGAGGGTGGGCGTGTCCACGCTCCGGTAGAATACTTACAAATTAAAGAGCTTGCCGAGTCGGTCCGTAAATACGGAACCAATGCTAATTTTACCTTGGTGCAGTTAGACAGGCTTGCCGGCATGGCACTAACTCCTGCCGACTGGCAAACGGTTGTAAAAGCCGCTCTCCCTAGTATGGGCAAATATATGGAATGGAGAGCTCTTTGGCATGAAACTGCACAAGCGCAGGCCCGAGCAAACGCAGCTGCTTTGACTCCAGAGCAGAGAGATTGGACTTTTGACTTGTTAACGGGTCAGGGAGCTTATTCTGCTGATCAAACAAACTACCATTGGGGAGCTTATGCCCAAGTTTCCTCCACGGCTATTAGGGCCTGGAAGGCGCTCTCCCGAGCAGGTGAAACCACTGGTCAATTAACAAAGATAATCCAGGGACCTCAGGAATCCTTCTCAGATTTTGTGGCCAGAATGACAGAGGCAGCAGAGCGTATTTTTGGAGAGTCAGAGCAAGCCGCGCCTCTGGTAGAACAGCTAATCTATGAGCAAGCCACAAAGGAGTGCCGAGCGGCCATAGCCCCAAGAAAGAACAAAGGCTTACAAGACTGGCTCAGGGTCTGTCGAGAGCTTGGGGGACCTCTCACCAATGCAGGCTTAGCGGCCGCCATCCTCCAATCTCAGAACCGCTCCATGGGCAGAAATAATCAGAGGACATGTTTTAACTGCGGAAAGCCTGGGCATTTTAAGAAAGATTGCAGAGCTCCAGATAAACAGGGAGGGACTCTCACTCTTTGCTCTAAGTGTGGCAAGGGTTATCATAGAGCTGACCAGTGTCGCTCTGTGAGGGATATAAAGGGCAGAGTCCTTCCCCCACCTGATAGTCAATCAACTGATGTGCCAAAAAACGGGTCATCGGGCCCTCGGTCCCAGGGCCCTCAAAGATATGGGAACCGGTTTGTCAGGACCCAGGAAGCAGTCAGAGAGGCGACCCAGGAAGACCCACAAGGGTGGACCTGCGTGCCGCCTCCGACTTCCTATTAATGCCTCAAATGAGTATTCAGCCGGTGCCGGTGGAGCCTATACCATCCTTGCCCCTGGGAACCATGGGCCTTATTCTCGGCCGGGGTTCACTCACCTTGCAGGGCTTAGTAGTCCACCCTGGAGTTATGGATTGTCAACATTCCCCTGAAATACAGGTCCTGTGCTCAAGCCCTAAAGGCGTTTTTTCTATTAGTAAAGGAGATAGGATAGCTCAGCTGCTGCTCCTCCCTGATAATACCAGGGAGAAATCTGCAGGACCTGAGATAAAGAAGATGGGCTCCTCAGGAAATGATTCTGCCTATTTGGTTGTATCTTTGAATAATAGACCTAAGCTCTGCCTTAAGATTAACGGAAAAGAGTTTGAAGGCATCCTTGATACCGGAGCAGATAAAAGTATAATTTCTACACATTGGTGGCCCAAAGCATGGCCCACCACAGAGTCATCTCATTCATTACAGGGCCTAGGATATCAATCATGTCCCACTATAAGCTCCATTGCCTTGACGTGGGAATCCTCTGAAGGACAGCAAGGGAAATTCATACCTTATGTGCTCCCACTCCCGGTTAACCTCTGGGGAAGGGATATTATGCAGCATTTGGGCCTTATTTTGTCCAATGAAAACGCCCCATCGGGAGGGTATTCAGCTAAAGCAAAAAATATCATGGCAAAGATGGGTTATAAAGAAGGAAAAGGGTTAGGACATCAAGAACAGGGAAGGATAGAGCCCATCTCACCTAATGGAAACCAAGACAGACAGGGTCTGGGTTTTCCTTAGCGGCCATTGGGGCAGCACGACCCATACCATGGAAAACAGGGGACCCAGTGTGGGTTCCTCAATGGCACCTATCCTCTGAAAAACTAGAAGCTGTGATTCAACTGGTAGAGGAACAATTAAAACTAGGCCATATTGAACCCTCTACCTCACCTTGGAATACTCCAATTTTTGTAATTAAGAAAAAGTCAGGAAAGTGGAGACTGCTCCATGACCTCAGAGCCATTAATGAGCAAATGAACTTATTTGGCCCAGTACAGAGGGGTCTCCCTGTACTTTCCGCCTTACCACGTGGCTGGAATTTAATTATTATAGATATTAAAGATTGTTTCTTTTCTATACCTTTGTGTCCAAGGGATAGGCCCAGATTTGCCTTTACCATCCCCTCTATTAATCACATGGAACCTGATAAGAGGTATCAATGGAAGGTCTTACCACAGGGAATGTCCAATAGTCCTACAATGTGCCAACTTTATGTGCAAGAAGCTCTTTTGCCAGTGAGGGAACAATTCCCCTCTTTAATTTTGCTCCTTTACATGGATGACATCCTCCTGTGCCATAAAGACCTTACCATGCTACAAAAGGCATATCCTTTTCTACTTAAAACTTTAAGTCAGTGGGGTTTACAGATAGCCACAGAAAAGGTCCAAATTTCTGATACAGGACAATTCTTGGGCTCTGTGGTGTCCCCAGATAAGATTGTGCCCCAAAAGGTAGAGATAAGAAGAGATCACCTCCATACCTTAAATGATTTTCAAAAGCTGTTGGGAGATATTAATTGGCTCAGACCTTTTTTAAAGATTCCTTCCGCTGAGTTAAGGCCTTTGTTTAGTATTTTAGAAGGAGATCCTCATATCTCCTCCCCTAGGACTCTTACTCTAGCTGCTAACCAGGCCTTACAAAAAGTGGAAAATGCCTTACAGAATGCACAATTACAACGTATTGAGGATTCGCAGCCTTTCAGTTTGTGTGTCTTTAAGACAGCACAATTGCCAACTGCAGTTTTGTGGCAGAATGGGCCATTGTTGTGGATCCATCCAAACGTATCCCCAGCTAAAATAATAGATTGGTATCCTGATGCAATTGCACAGCTTGCCCTTAAAGGTCTAAAAGCAGCAATCACCCACTTTGGGCAAAGTCCATATCTTTTAATTGTACCTTATACCGCTGCACAGGTTCAAACCTTGGCAGCCACATCTAATGATTGGGCAGTTTTAGTTACCTCCTTTTCAGGAAAAATAGATAACCATTATCCAAAACATCCAATCTTACAGTTTGCCCAAAATCAATCTGTTGTTTTTCCACAAATAACAGTAAGAAACCCACTTAAAAATGGGATTGTGGTATATACTGATGGATCAAAAACTGGCATAGGTGCCTATGTGGCTAATGGTAAAGTGGTATCCAAACAATATAATGAAAATTCACCTCAAGTGGTAGAATGTTTAGTGGTTTTAGAAGTTTTAAAAACCTTTTTAGAACCCCTTAATATTGTGTCAGATTCCTGTTATGTGGTTAATGCAGTAAATCTTTTAGAAGTGGCTGGAGTGATTAAGCCTTCCAGTAGAGTTGCCAATATTTTTCAGCAAATACAATTAGTTTTGTTATCTAGAAGATTTCCTGTTTATATTACTCATGTTAGAGCCCATTCAGGCCTACCTGGCCCCATGGCTCTGGGAAATGATTTGGCAGATAAGGCCACTAAAGTGGTGGCTGCTGCCCTATCATCCCCGGTAGAGGCTGCAAGAAATTTTCATAACAATTTTCATGTGACGGCTGAAACATTACGCAGTCGTTTCTCCCTGACAAGAAAAGAAGCCCGTGACATTGTTACTCAATGTCAAAGCTGCTGTGAGTTCTTGCCAGTTCCTCATGTGGGAATTAACCCACGCGGTATTCGACCTCTACAGGTCTGGCAAATGGATGTTACACATGTTTCTTCCTTTGGAAAACTTCAATATCTCCATGTGTCCATTGACACATGTTCTGGCATCATGTTTGCTTCTCCGTTAACCGGAGAAAAAGCCTCACATGTGATTCAACATTGCCTTGAGGCATGGAGTGCTTGGGGGAAACCCAAACTCCTTAAGACTGATAATGGACCAGCTTATACGTCTCAAAAATTTCAGCAGTTCTGCCGTCAGATGGACGTAACCCACCTGACTGGACTTCCATACAACCCTCAAGGACAGGGTATTGTTGAGCGTGCGCATCGCACCCTCAAAGCCTATCTTATAAAACAGAAGAGGGGAACTTTTGAGGAGACTGTACCCCGAGCACCAAGAGTGTCTGTGTCTTTGGCACTCTTTACACTCAATTTTTTAAATATTGATGCTCATGGCCATACTGCGGCTGAACGTCATTGTTCAGAGCCAGATAGGCCCAATGAGATGGTTAAATGGAAAAATGTCCTTGATAATAAATGGTATGGCCCGGATCCTATCTTGATAAGATCCAGGGGAGCTGTCTGTGTTTTCCCACAGAATGAAGACAACCCATTTTGGATACCAGAAAGACTCACCCGAAAAATCCAGACTGACCAAGGGAATACTAATGTCCCTCGTCTTGGTGATGTCCAGGGCGTCAATAATAAAGAGAGAGCAGCGTTGGGGGATAATGTCGACATTTCCACTCCCAATGACGGTGATGTATAATGCTCAAGTATTCTCCTGCTTTTTTACCACTAACTAGGAACTGGGTTTAGCCTTAATTCAGACAGCCTTGGCTCTGTCTGGACAGGTCCAGACGACTGACACCATTAACACTTTGTCAGCCTCAGTGACTACAGTCATAGATAAACAGGCCTCAGCTAATGTCAAGATACAGAGAGGTCTCATGCTGGTTAATCAACTCATAGATCTTGTCCAGATACAACTAGATGTATTATGACAAATAACTCAGCAGGGATGTGAACAAAAGTTTCCGGGATTGTGTGTTATTTCCATTCAGTATGTTAAATTTACTAGGGCAGCTAATTTGTCAAAAAGTCTTTTTCAGTATATGTTACAGAATTGGATGGCTGAATTTGAACAGATCCTTCGGGAATTGAGACTTCAGGTCAACTCCACGCGCTTGGACCTGTCGCTGACCAAAGGATTACCCAATTGGATCTCCTCAGCATTTTCTTTCTTTAAAAAATGGGTGGGATTAATATTATTTGGAGATACACTTTGCTGTGGATTAGTGTTGCTTCTTTGATTGGTCTGTAAGCTTAAGGCCCAAACTAGGAGAGACAAGGTGGTTATTGCCCAGGCGCTTGCAGGACTAGAACATGGAGCTCCCCCTGATATATGGTTATCTATGCTTAGGCAATAGGTCGCTGGCCACTCAGCTCTTACATCTCACGAGGCTAGACTCATTGCACGGGATAGAGTGAGTGTGCTTCAGCAGCCCGAGAGAGTTGCACGGCTAAGCACTGCAATGGAAAGGCTCTGCGGCATATATGAGCCTATTCTAGGGAGACATGTCATCTTTCATGAAGGTTCAGTGTCCTAGTTCCCTTCCCCCAGGCAAAACGACACGGGAGCAGGTCAGGGTTGCTCTGGGTAAAAGCCTGTGAGCCTAAGAGCTAATCCTGTACATGGCTCCTTTACCTACACACTGGGGATTTGACCTCTATCTCCACTCTCATTAATATGGGTGGCCTATTTGCTCTTATTAAAAGGAAAGGGGGAGATGTTGGGAGCCGCGCCCACATTCGCCGTTACAAGATGGCGCTGACAGCTGTGTTCTAAGTGGTAAACAAATAATCTGCGCATGTGCCGAGGGTGGTTCTTCACTCCATGTGCTCTGCCTTCCCCGTGACGTCAACTCGGCCGATGGGCTGCAGCCAATCAGGGAGTGACACGTCCTAGGCGAAGGAGAATTCTCCTTAAGAGGGACGGGGTTTCGTTTTCTCTCTCTCTTGCTTCTTGCTCTCTTGCTTCTTGCACTCTGGCTCCTGAAGATGTAAGCAATAAAGTTTTGCCGCAGAAGATTCTGGTCTGTGGTGTTCTTCCTGGCCGGTCGTGAGAACGCGTCTAATAACAATCTCTGATCTCAGTGTTAGGTAAAAGTGATCAGCCAATTACCTGGGCAGAAGAGCATAGGGCAGGACTTCCAATCACAGAGAGGGGGTCTCAGAGAGACCAGAGTAGAGGGGGAGAGGAGGAAGAGAAGAAAAAGGTGTGGAGAGATCTTATGGATGAACCAGAAGGTTTTGCCATGCAGTCTCGATGAGAGAGCAGCAATGAGGACACACATGGGACCAGGGCAAGCCACGGCAAGACTCAGATCGCAGACTAAGGACCATGTGGCCAGGTAGTAGCAGCCTAGATGAGTTAGAATAGCTCAGAACCTGTCCAGCTAGTGCTTGAAGCTTGTTAATAAAAACACCAGGTCTCCATGTCTTTATTCAGGAGCTAGAAAGGAATAGAGCAGGCATAGAAACATCCTGCTGTCATTTGAGAACAAGGGGGCTTAAGAAAACCCCCAAGAATTACCCCCCACATGTCTTGGTCATGGTGTCTCTTCACAGAAACAGAACAGTGACTAAGACAAGACACAAGACAGGAAAAAAACCAAGCTGAGATAAAAGCCTCCTCCCTGCCTCCCCTCTCATAGTGCCGCATGGATCTCGGAAGGCTGCGGAGGACAGACGTGTCATCCATTAACAGTCTTACTTAGCTGTGGGCCCTGCCGGCAGCAAGACAGCAATACCAACTAACAAAGCAAGATGCGAGCCTTACCAGAGGCCACACTGACTTCCAGGATGACCAGGTCATTGTGCTCTTGAGCTCAGAGAAGCTGCACAAGATATTGTTAATATTGCCCATTAATATTGTGCCAGGGAAGGGGGAAGGGCCATGGGACCCCACACTTTACTGAAGCGTTATATGCAGATAATGGTTGCTCAAGGGAAGGACGTTTTCCTCACTAGTGTAGGCACTGGAAAGGAACTCATGTCCTATAAACAAATTCCTTCCCACGTACCTGTAAACAACTCTAGTGAAACTATTGAGTCACAAAAAAAGTGTGGGTACATCAAAGTAGAAAAGGGGGGCTGGTAACTGGGAAGAGGAAAGGGTAACAGTGGGAGGGAGACAAGGTGAAGGTAAGGGGGGTTGAATATGTTCTAAATATATCATGTACATGTATGAAAATGTCATAATGAAACTTACTATCATGTATCACTAACTTGATAGTTTCCTTCACACATGTGATCTAGGGGGGAAATGGCAATGACCTGAAGGCAGAGGAAGGAAAGGGGATGGAAGTGGGGAGGGAAGGAAGAGAGGAGGAAGAAAATATGATTCATAGATGTATAAAATTACCACTGAGGAAATCCATTATTCTATATAACTGATAAGAGTTAATTTGAAAAATAAAAGTTTGTTCTTATTATACAAAAACAGCAACTCATGAGGCTGGAGAGATGGCTCAGGAGTTAGTAGCACTGACTGCTCCTCCAGAGGACCCAAGTTCAACACCAGCACTCCCACAGCAGCTTACAACTGTCTGTAACGCCAATTCCAGGGCATCTGATGATCTCTTTCACTCTGCAGGATCCTGCATGCATAAGCTCACACACACACCAAAGATAAATGAATGTTTAAAAATTTAAAGTGAAGCCGAGTGGTGGTGGCAGCAGAGGTGGACGCTTTTGATCCCAGCTCTTGAGAGGCAGCAGCAGGCGAATCTTTGAGTTTGAGGCCAGCCTGGATTACAGAGTGAGTTTCAGGGCAGCCAGAGCCACTCAGAGAAACCCTGTCTTGAGAAAACAAACTAAATTACTAACTGAAAGAAAAAGGCAGTCCACAAGATGGTTCAGATGGTAACGTGCTTGCCTTGCCAGCATGAGGATCTAAGTTCAATCCTCAGAACGAATGTAAAAACCAAGGTACTTCAGCATCCCTAGCACTGTGGTGGGGGCTGGGAGGAAGAGACAGGAGGATCCCACGGACTCTCCAGCCTGACAGACAGTCTAACTTAATCTGCAAGCTCCCAGTTCAGGGAGAATCCCTGTCTCAAAAAATTATGTGGGAAACTACTGAGATCACCTGATGTCAAGTACTGGCTTCCACTCATACACATGAACACACACACACACACACACACACACACACACACACACACACGAGTTTCAAAAGTTAATAGGCAGGTGATGGTATGGCTCAGTGGTTAAGAGCACATACTGCTCTTACAAAGAACCCAAGTTCAGTTCCCAGCACTAACAGGTGGCTCACATCTGGATATAATTGGAGCTCAATGAGATCCAGTAAAACCTTCTGTACTCCACGGTCCGCCTCATATAAATAAAAAATAAAACCCCTAAAACAGTGGAACCGATAGGAGAGTATGGCCCCATTCACAACTCTTTTTTTTTTTTTTAAAGATTTATTTATTTATTATATGTAAGTACACTGTAGCTGTCTTCAGATACTCCAGAAGAGGGCGTCAGATCTCATTACAGATGGTTGTGAGCCACCATGTGGTTGCTGGGATTTGAAGTCCGGACCTTCGGAAGAGCAGTCGGGTGCTCTTACCCACTGAGCCATCTCACCAGCCCCCATTCACAACTCTTAACAGCAGTAGCTGTAAAGGGTTTGGTTTTTGTTTTTTGTTTTTTGGGGGTTTTTTTTGTTTTTTTTTTTTTTTTTGGCTTTTTCGAGACATGGTTTCTCTGTGTTGCCCTGGCTGTCCTGAAACTCACTCTGTAGACCAGGCTGGCCTCGAACTCAGAAATCCACCTGCCTCTGCCTCCCAAGTGCTGGGATTAAAGGCGTGCATCACCACAGCCCGGCTCCCTCTTTATTTTTTACTCTCCTTTTCCTCCAGAGGAACTCATGTAGCCAAGGCTTGCCCTTGAACTGATCTTCCTTGCTGCATCTCCCAAGTACTGAGATTTCAGGTCAGTTCCCCATGTCCAGACTTTTACATTTATTTTTAAAGGTATTTTTCCACTTGCAGAGCTCCCATCAGGCAACACTGCAGAGTCTTTTTTTTTCCTTCAGAACTGACCAGAGCCTGGCCATGTACTCCCTAGCAGTTCAAGCTCCTTACTCATTCTCTGACCCGACTAGCCCTCTCCCCAGCCTTCAGCAATAAAAAATAAAATTTATCTTTCTTTAGGGTTTTTTTATGTATGTAGGTAAGAGGTTTTAAAGCCCTATTTCTGAACTACTATCTGGAAACCAGAGACAGCTGTGTGCATCACTGCATGCTTGTAACTGCAGCACTTGGGAAGCAGAGGCAGGACGATCAAAAGTTCATGCACAGCTTCAGCTACACACAGACTTCAAGACCAGTCTGTGCTTTGTGTGACTGTCTCAAAGCAAAAATAGAACATATCTGTACACACACACACACACACACACACACACACACACACACTGTGAGAGAGGCCACGCAATAAAATGCTCAGCACTTCAATAAACCCACTATCATGTTCTTCCTGCTTTGAGGAGACAGGGCACGCAGAGATGGGGACTGAGCAGTAACGCCTATTTTAAATGGCCTTTTCTTTTTTCTGGTTTTCAGAAATTTTTAAGACAGGGTCTCACTATGTAGCCCAGGCTAGCCTCAAACTCTCACCAATCCTCCTGCCTCAGCCTCTCCAGTTCTAAGACTTCAGGCAGTGTCCTTTCCTTGTATTTTCTTGTGCAGGAGAGTCTTGGTGGTGGTTGTCATGGATGCCTATAGTTTATCCAGATTCTGAGTAAGATTTCTAGAGATGATTTAAATGATACCGAGAATATAGACAAATAACAAGATTGAAAAGTAATAATGCTGAACAAGGCATCATTCCTCAAGGAGGATAGTCATTTGCTAACCATAAATTCTCTATAGGCAGCCAGGATGGGTGCCGTAGTCTCAGCAGGAAGTGTATGGCTTGGGCATCTTTGATTATCCATGTCACGTGGCAGGTGTGCCCATGCATTTCTGTGGCTGGAGAGCAATGGCCTTAGAGAGTCTTCAGGAGCAAAGTCCTGTCATGCACACAGGTTCAGGAAACTGCTAAAGACATGAAACACCAGGCAAAGCGTAGTGAGAAAGTTTAGAAGAAAAACATCAGCAGAATGGTCACATCCCGCCAAGCTCCTAACCCTACGCAGAGGCAAGCCCGAGTCAGACGCAGCCAGGGGTTGGACGGGCAGTACTGCGGGAAAAGAATCTGACCTCAGGCTGCCCTGTGTGCGTGTGTGTGTGTGTGTGTGTGTGTGTGTAGTTATCAGTTAGTGACGTCATCACCCTTCTCTATGAGCTCGCTCTTTGTTAAACTACTCAGAGCCCACCCCAGCCACCCAGCGCCCCACACCTTTGTTTTTCTTTGGTGGTGCTGAGGATCAAGCCTCTTTGTCTTTGTCACTGAGCTGCACCGACCCCAGCCCCTCTCCCTCTTCTCGTTTCTTCTCTTCTATTTGCTTGTTTGTGTTTTCATTTGTTTTATCCAGATCCCATCTCCCTCACTCTCGTGTGAGTTTCTGGGCCTGGCCTTTACCCTTTTCTGTTTTTGAGGCAGGGTCTTCATACTGAGCTCAAGCTGGCTTTGGACTCACAGCAATCCTCCTGCTTCAGCGTCCCAAGCACTGCACCACTCCAGACTTCTTTCCTCCCTCCCTCCCTTCCTTCCTTCCTTCCTCTTCCTTCCTCCCTTCCTCCCTCCCTCCCCCTCCCTTCCTTCCTTCCTTCCTTCCTTCCTTCCTTCCTTCCTTCCGGGGATAACCTCAGATCTCAGAACCTTCAGCTTCCAAGGTCCTGGGATTACAAGTGTGTCTTCCTTCAGTTTAGACAGAGTTTAAATGGAAGCAATGGTTAGAAAGCAATGGACCACACACATAGCAGTGGCTTGGCAGTGATTGGTGAGGGACGGATGAGGTCAGGAATTAAAATGTGCACTGCAAGGACAACATGAGAAACACAGGGGTGTGTTGTGTGGCCTCTGAGGAGTCTAGGGATCTTTGGCTCCTAGTTTCTTCGTCTTTGAGAACCAGGGATCCCCAGGTATCTTGGTTGCTTTTCTGGTGCCATGGTAAAATGAAGGGTTTGTTTTGACTCATAATTCAAAACTCTCTAGTCCGTCTCTGGGAAAGTGACGCTGGCAGGAGCTTGTGGTAGCTGGTCACACTGCTTCCGAAGCCAAGAGGCAGAGAGGGATGAGAACATGCCTTCGGCTTTCTCCTTTGTCTACCCAGGAAGGGCACTGCCTAGTTTTAGATTTCTGTCCTCCCACCTCAAGGACCCTATGTCAGCACACACTCTCACAGGCGCCCAAAGAGGCTAAATAGTTCCTTGAAGGGATGCTTCTAGGCTTTACTCCTGGAGAGGGGTTGGGGATTCCAGATCAGTCAAGTTGCTAATTAACACTAGCCACCCTGCCAGGTTGATCTTTAAGCCATGTGCAGCTATTCGAGTGGAGTCTAACATATGTACGCCTTGTAGAACCAGCCCAGAAAACTTCTGCTTGGATTCTGTTGACCAGCTCTTAATCACATGACCATATCTAATTTACAGAAAGCTAAGAAATTAATTCATTTGTCCAAGTGGGCCATATGCTCAGATTAAGACCTTTGTTGCTCTCTGAAAAGGCTGGCAATGTATGCTAAACCTCTCAGATGGTATAAACAAAATGGAACCTGTTATTCTGATTCCTGAGTGTCCCATGGAACTTAGGGGTCAGGAAGCCAACCATGCTCAATGAGAACCTTGACAGGACTGGTCAGGGACTAAGGAAGTTACTCTCCTCGTCTTTTTAGGCGCATGGAAAGTCTCAACTATGCCATCCTTGGCAGACTAGGTTTTGCTTGCCCGTTGGCTCACATCCATCCACTCAGCAAGTATTTACTGAACACCTCCTGTGGGCTAGGACTTTTCCAGGCACTGGGAGGAGAGAGGGAGGGAATCAGACAAAAATTACATGTCTGAGTCCCTGGAGCCTTCCGGTCCTTTCAATTCCAAAGACTTGTCCCATCTGAATTTCCTATTTCTGCTTCTCAATCTAGCTCCTCAATAGGAGAGTCTGGTGCTACAACCAGCTACAAGGTTTAGGTTGGGGTTATTCCAGCTCCTGACCTAGAAACAGCTCCAGGGCCCACTGTGCCGCAGGTGACGGAAAGGTTGCTGTACCCCAGCAAAATAGTCTCTTCTTCTGTGCTCCAGGGACCCCTCAGCTGTGCAGAGATGTTGGTAAGATATCAGGTGGACTCAGAGAGCTGGGTTATCCTGACAGTGGTGACAGTCCTGGCCCCCATGCTGAATTTGGAGAAGGAAAGAGTTAAAGCCAGCATCCTCTGGGGAAACTAAGGCAGAGAGCCAAGGAGTGTGAGTGCAACATCCCTCTGAAAAGAGGGACACAAAAGAACACAAGGCACCCAGAGACAGGGAGACAAGTCAGGAAGCTGGATTAGTGAAGATGGAATCTAGAGGAAGCCCAGCAGTGGGGCTGGTAGGGCCATCGATCCAGTGACACTATCAGAATGCGTCTTTCTTCATCCAGTGTCAAGTGTCACCTATAGCACCAACACTAGGTGCCTCTCCAGGTAGGGTGAGAGAAACAGCCCCTCAGCTTGCTCACTTGCTATCTATCTATCTATCTATCTATCTATCTATCTATCTATCTTCTGTCCCTGTCTCTCTTTCCTTCCTTTCTCCTTTCTTTCTTCGGTTTTTTTGAGGCCCTGGCTATCCTAGAACTCTCTCTCTCTCTGTAGAGCAAGATGGCCTCGAACTCACAGACATCCACCTGCCTCTGCCTCTGCCTCCCAAGTGCTGGAATTAAAGGCATGAACCACCACCTCCTGCCCCACCCCCAGCTCTTTCTAAAGTAAAGAACTTTCTTAGAAACCCTTACCAAGCCCGTGTGTCTGCAAGCTAGTCAAATGGATTCTTTCTGTTTTTCTGCAGTATTGGAAAGAGAATCCCGGACCTCACATGTGGACAGCAAGGGCTCTGTCTCTAAGCTACATTCTCAAGCCACATCTTTTGTTTGTTTGCTTCTCTCTCTCTCTCTCTCTCTCTCTCTCTCTCTCTCTCTCTCTCTCTTGACCTGGATGTCCTCACACTCAGAGATTCACCTACCTAGTGGTGGAATCAAGGGCGTGCACCACCACTGCCTGGCTTCAACCCACATCTTAAAGCCAACAGTTCTCAACTACAGGCAGTGTTTTCCCCAAAGGGACAATTAGCAACATCTAGAGACAGCACTGGCTGTCAAAATTGGGAGAAACAGCTACTGACTGGCATCTAGTGGGTAGATGCTGGAGTTACTGCTAAACATGGTTGAGTGCAGGGGCAATCTCCCACAGTGGAGAGAGGATGGATACTGAGGCTAGAAAATGGATTTTGATAGTAAACCTTCTCTCTGTTGTGGCCTCCCACAGGATAAGACCCTGGGTGAAACCAGAAGTTGGTCATGAGTGTCTAGAAAGGCAGAAAAAAATGTCCTTCTCAAAGCCAGAGGAAGATTCTCAGAAGCACACATGATTGAGAGTGTGGAGTGATACAAAGAGAACTCATCATCTGAAATCACCCATTCTGGGGCTGTGGCTCAGCGGTAGAGGACTTATCTAGCATGCACTAAGGCCCTGGGTTCAGCTCCCCACAGCACTGCAGAAGGCAGCAATATCATCCAGTGAATGCATCCAAAAGGGATACAACTTATCTTTTACCCAGGATGTTCCAGGAGAGCAGCGCTGATGAATCATAGATGAGGAAGTGAGGTCTGTGGTAAGTGACAAGGAACAGGCTGTGATTCCAACACAGGCATGTCCTGTGGGACCCGTGTCTGTGAACAGGAGAAGGGCAGTAAAGGGCTGTTCTAGGAGAGCAGTGCGGATGAATCATAGGTGAGGAAGTGAGGTCTGTGGTAAGTGACAAGGAACAGGCTGTGATTCCAACACGGGTAGGTCCTGTGGGACCCATGTCTGTGAACAGGAGGGCAGTAAAGGGCGACCAGAACAGAGACTGTTCTTAATTATGTGCATGTGTGCACTTGTGTGCTGGTATGTGAAGGTGAGTGTGCGTGCACATGTTCTCGGAGCCCAGACAAAAGTGGCAGATCACCCTGGAGTCGGAGTCGGACTTAGAGCCATTTGTGAGCTACCCAATGTGGTTACAGGGAACCCATTTGGGTCCCACGAGTCCTCTTAATCCCTGAGCTGTCTCTCCAGCCCAGCGGCCATCTTTTAAAATTGCTGAAATACACAGAAGATGGAGAACAATAAAAAAACAGAGAAGGAAAGTATGGGGTGGACCCCGAGAAAAGCCTTTTATATAAAATGCTATAAAGCATCTGGGAACCTTGACCCCATCAAGGACTCCCCCTGGGTGCAGATTCTGACTCATTAGGTCTTGAGGAAGAGTACCCAAGACCTGCTGTGTCTTTCCACTTGAAAGGGAGCCTTGTGGTGCTTCGCTCAAACTCACTGCACTCCCGTGATCTTGCTTTAACTCACCTCCCAGCTGGAGCCTTCAGGAATGCAGCACCATTCTCACCACCATAACTACATTCCTGTCTGTATGTTATCTGATACAAGAGTTTGCTGTGGAGCTTAGGCCTTGAGCTCACAATGCCCCTGTCTCAGCCTCCTGAGTACTGAGATTGTAGGTATGCACCACAGTATCTGGCTCACAGTCTTTGTTGCTTTGTTTGGGAGGCAGGGTCTCCTACAGCCCAGGCTGGTCTCAAACTGTCTTTAAACTTACTGCGGAGCCAAGGCCAGCCTTGAAATCATGGTAGTTTTCCTTCTAAGTGGTAGAAGTATTCCAATGAGCCTCCACCATGCCAGCTGTGTCTATGCTATGTGTATGTTATTACCCTCCTCCTCCCCCCTCCCCCTGCCCCTCCTCCTCTTCTTCCTCCCTCCTCCCTCTTCTTTTTTCCTGGTAGGGACTGCCCTTGGAGCCTTATACATGCTATGCAAGGCCCCAACCATTCGTCTATATCTCCAGTCCTGTATTTTTTCTATCTGTCTCAGAATCGCAGACCACTTGTAGCCTCATTATTTGTGTCTGTCTGGAAGAACAAAGCTACAGTGAGTCAACAAACAGCATCCCAGAAGGCCTAGCAGCTGCAGGTTATGTTTTTATTTTTTTAATTTTACTTTTTGTGCCTACGAGTTAAGAACAGTTTTTGTATCTTTAACATATTACATTTTAAAACACGTGGATAGCTACACAGGAACCCTGTTTGTGCCTGTTGACCCACAAAACCTAAGCTATTCACCTATTTTTCCTTATAAAAATTACGTTTCCATTTCCTGATTAGATTGGTACGATAACTATAAACACTCTGGGTTTGTTTTCCAGGGCCTCTCACGCTGACCTGAATGCGGACGGAGTCTTTCATTACATAGCCTGTAATAACCAGTTCACCAATTCACCGTCCTACACAGAGTTCAAAGGAAACCAGAGGCATGGGTCACCACCTCTGGAAGTTTGCCAGTGTGGTCTTCTTCTGATTGTTTGTTCAAATCGCTGGTCTATTTGGGGGGAGTGGAGAGACTCACACACCTGCAATCCCAGCACTTAGGTAGTAGAGACAGAAAGAGTACATGAGTTCAACTCCAGTTCTGGGACTGCCAGAGCTACCGAAGAACTTGGGGGTTTTTGGGGGGGGGGCGTGGGAGGGAGGTGAGACAGGGTTTCTCTGTATAGCCCTGGCTGTCCTAGAACTCACTTTGTAGACCAGGCTGGCCTTGAATTCAGAAATCCGCCTGCCTCTGCCTCCCAAGTGCTGGGATCTCATTACAGATGGTTGTGAGCCACCATGTGGTTGCTGGGATTTGAACTCAGGACCTCCAGAAGAGCAGTCAGTGCTCTTACCTGTTGAGCCATCCCTCTAGCCTGGAGAACTTGTTTTGATAAATAAATGAATAAAGAAATGCCAATGTGGCTCAGCAGGTAAAGCTCTTGCCAAAGCTCTTGGTGGGGGAAGGATATGCGTTCAGATTCTAGAACGCACAGACAGCCAACCCCAGTGAGTGCATTCCTAAGTCCAGCATGTAAGGCAGAGTGGAGGATTCCTGGAGGCTTGTGGGCCTGCCAGCTTTGGAAGCAAGGACCAACACCTAGGGCCTCTGACATCATAGATTGCTGTGCATTTATGCATGAACACACATATACATGTCTTTGTTAAAACAAGGCTAAATTGTTGTGATAGTGTGCATACATTTTCTTGTTTGGATTTTCTGCTCTGTGCTTCAGCATTGTGAGCATACATGAATCATTACTGGTGTTGTAAGCCGAGTTGCGGGAAACTATTCTTGAGATAAGGAGTCTTCTCAGAGTGTTGCAATGAGCTACCGGCTCTAATGAGATGTTTCATCAGGGAAGGACTTTACCATAAATATTTCTGCTTTTGTGGCCTCCATGTCTTCTGTCCTCAACTCCGTAATTATTTACCTTCAGGAACTATCAGTTGCAGCATCAAGAGAGATCATGGGGGCGGGAGAGATGGCTTAGTGGTTAAGAGCACTGGCTGCTCTTCAGAGGACTCGGGTTCAATTCCCAGTACTCACATGGTGGCTCACAACCATCTTAACTTCAGTTCCAGCTCATCCGATGCCTTTTTCTGACTTTTGGGGGCACCAGGCACATACAAGGTGCACACACACCTACATGCAGGCAAACATTCATCATACCCATAAAATAAATCAAAGAGAAGCATTTTAATTTAAGAGAAATCCCAGGGACTGGAGAAATAGCTCAGCAGTTAGGATCACAGCCTACTCCTCTAGAGGAGCCAGGTTCAATTCCCAGCACCCACATAATGGATCATTACTGTCATAACTGTCTATGATTCCTGTCCCAGGGTATCTATGGCACTAGGCATGTGCATGGTGTACATATATATGCATGCAGGCAAAATATCCACACACATAAAATGTATCTTTTAAAAAACAGGGAGGGGGTGAGAGAGAGATGGAGAGGGAGGGGGGGGAGAGAAAGAGGAGATAAAATGGCCATGCACCCCCTCAAATAATAGCTGCTTCTTCTTCTTCTTCTTCTTCTTCTTCTTCTTCTTCTTCTTCTTCTTCTTCTTCTTCTTCTTCTTCTTCTTTTTCTGGAAGAGCTTGCTCCTGTGATTGGTGCACGTTGGCAGGACATGTGCCAGGGTTTCCTGCACTCAGTTCTCAAGAAAGCACACCCCACTCTTAGGAACAGGTATAGAGTTTCGTGGTATTAGTGAGAGGCTGTGAGAACTACATTGTTGGGCGACTCTGTCATGTGAACGTCGGGAGTGGAACTGTACAGACTCAGAAGGTACCTGTCAGTCCTGGGTGATTCAGCCTCTCGACACAATCCACAGATGAGGCGTAACCCGAGAGATGAGGCAGCTCTTGGTTTCCTGTGGCGTACTAGTCCATGATAAACATTTTTCTACAAGGGGAGTGCACCCTAAAATAAAGATGCTGATGAAAATAACCAAACTAACACTTGCCGAGTCTGTGTGGGGCTTGAGGTTTAATCTCCAGCCTGGGAAAATGTTTAAAGTGTACAAACTAATAAAGCTAGCAGGAGTCATTGGTTACCACCATCGGGTATCAGGTATGGTGCATGCCTGTGCCTGCTATACTTGTGTATGACTAGCAGTCCAGCAGGTTTATTCACACCAGCGTCACTTCATATGCATGAGTGATGCATACTACAAATAAATAGCTTGACTGTAGGACAGGGATATTATTTGGAGAGTGGGACTCTTTCAGCTCAGTCACAATCTTACAGTCTCCATTGTACAGGGGTCTGTCTTTGTCTAAAGTGTTAGCTAGTGCATGACTGTATATCAGGTTTGCTGTAGCATTTGACACAGGATGACAGTTATCAAGCAAAAGTTCCCACTGGGATCTACACCCTGCCCCCCTCCATCAAGATGCTTGTTCTCATGGATTTTAGTTTTCCTTTGATCGTTTTAACTTCGTAGAAGCGGAGTCTTTTTCCTCATCTCTGCTCAACCCTTAGAGGATAACAAAACATATTAAATATTACAGAAGGGGGCTGGAGAAATAGTTCAGTGGTTAAGAACACTTGTTGCTCTTCCAAAGGACCTAGATTTGTCTCCCAGCACCTACCGCTCACAATGATCTGTAACTCCAGTTTCAGAGGATCTGATGCCCTCTTCTGGCCTCCGTGGGCACTGCATGCACATGATGCAGAGACATACACGCGCACATAATACTCATACACATAAAATAAAAATAGATAAATAAACAGATATTATAGAAAGTCTATTTCGAGCTGAATGGATATGATAGTGTATACCTGTAATCCCAGCAAGGGGATGGAGGCAGGAAGATTAAGAGTTCAAGGTTAGACTTAATGTAAGTGAGACCTGTCTCAATAGCTCAAAAAGGATGGGGTGGGGAACAGACTTCATGTTAGATTCCACCTGGACCCCAAATAGGAACAGTACAAGTCTCAGGGGTAAAGCCATGGAATGACTGTGGACAGTGTAAACTGGTTCTCGGAGTACAGAGGACAAGCATTATTGACAGACTCCACTAAATGCAGAGAAGAATGAAAGGCAAGCGCCAGGCATGGTGTTGCTGGCCTTTAATCCCGGCACTCAGGAAGCAGAGGCAGGCAGTTGTCTGTGAGTTCAAGGCCAGTCTTGTCTACAAATGGAGTTCCAGGGTACATCCAGGGCTACCCAGAGAAATCTTGTCTCAAGAATTTAAAAACAAAACAACAGCAAAAAAGGCAACAATTATGTAGAATACATTAGCATTTCACCCAAGTGGAAAAAGCCCACAATGCTTTTTTTTTTCTTCCTGACACTAATGATGGATTAAGAAGCAATACACCCTGGGGCTGGGATGTAGCTCAATGATGCTTGAAATGCACAAAGCCCTGGGCTCCATCCCTAGCACTGAAACCAACCAAGCAAGCAAAAACTAAATAAACCTAGACCCAATGGGGCAAGAATCTCATCTAATTTTGAATGTTGAGGCTGGAGGAATACAAGTTCAATGCTAGCCTGGAATATATAGATCAGCCTATGATTACCATATTCTTCCTCGACATTTAAAAAGGGTGAAGGTATTGGCTGAGGTTAGTGGTAGAGTACTTATCTAGCAGGAGTGAGACTCTGGGTTCAGTTCCCAGTACAATATATAATTTTTAAACTGAGGACTAAGAATATCGACTCGTTGGTAGAATGGTTGCCTTGCATGCATTGAGGCCCTGGGCTTGATTCTCAGTACTGCTTAAACCCAGGCAGGGTGATACATACCTGTAGCACCTGTAATGCTAACACTCACGAGGTTGGGCCAAGACAGTCTAGAGTTCTGGGTCATGCTCAGATTCGCCAGAACTTGAAAGTTAGCCTGGGCTACATAGACTCAGTTTCAAAAACAAACAACACCTCCCACCCATCCACCCAATAGCAGATAACCCTGTTGTACAGAGAACTTGACAGTACTTAGGACCATGGATTCTGTTCTGGGATTGATTTTAAGTAACCTGCCTTGTGCAATAAGGATGTTTTCCAGCTGGATCAGCACATGTGCACACACACACACACACACACACATACACAAATACATACACATATTTACACACACGAAACACACACAAATAAATAGATAAATGTAATCTTTTTTTTTTAAAGATGCATCATGGTCTTTGGCAAAGCCTTTTGGGGTTACCTCATTGCTTTGGGGTTACAAAACCCCAAAGGTTCCTCTAACCTTTCAAACCAAGTTGCTTATAGCCTGAGTCAAGTTTAGATAGAAACAGGACAAGCTTTAGGTCAGACCTTTCTCTGGAGCTCTAGGAAAACCAGGAGATTAATTTCCATCAGAGCCCAGTGAGATCCTTGGTGGAAACACACTCTCCCACAAAAACAATAAAACTACCCGCAAGGCCTTTGAAATCTGCTTGGGAACTTTGAAAATCAAGCAAAGCCAAAGAACAAACTGAAAACTGTCTGACCTTGGTAATTATTGACCTTTGGTATCCCAGGGAGTCTGCGCTGTGTTAGCTTTTGGGGGGTGCTGCACCTCCTCCTCAGCAGCTCTGCAGGGGCAGCCTCAAAGCCAGAGGGGCTGGGCCAGACATCTTGTGACTTACTTAAAAGAAAAAAAAAAAAATGTGAGCACAGTCGATATTTTGTTCAAACTTGCAGCTGCTTGGAAATTTTCTATTCCTTGAGAGTTGTAACTATTTGATTTGACTCAGAACTCAGCCGAACTGAAGAAAACTGCCTTACCCTTGCACAGTTATTTAGTGGGGGGAGGGGAATGGTAGTGTATGCCTTCAGTGCCATAAGAGGCAAAGTCAGGTGGATCTCTGTGAGTTTGAGGCCAGCCTGGTCTACAGAGAGACTTTCAGGACGGTCAGGGAAGTTATACAGAGAAACCCTGTCTCGAAAAACCAAACAAAACAACACAAACAAAAAAGTTTTCCTTAGCTGGGCAGTGGTGGCGCGGGCCTTTAATCCCAGCATTTGGGAGGCAGAGGCAGGTGGATTTCTGAGTTCGAGGCCCGCCTGGTCTACAGAGTGAGTTACAGGACAGGCAGGGCTACACAGAGAAACCCTGTCTCAAAAAAAAAAAAAAAAAGTTTTTTCTTGAGTCGGCTTTTAGTTGGGGTGAGGTAGTCATTGAGACTGGAAAGATGAACCACATATTTTAGAACCTGACAACCAGGAGCTTTCAAAAGCCTCCGCATGGATTCTGGAACTTGGCTGGTCTTCCAAGGGATCCATGTTTCATCCCTAGCACACACATGATTGTAACCTTACTCCAGTCCCGAGGAGATATGATGCCCTCTTCTGGCCTTTTATGGCACTGCATGCTTCTGATACATAAGACATGTACAGGCAAAACACAGCCATATACATATAAAGTAATTAAAAATTAAAAGCAAAGGTACTGGAGAGATGGTTCAGCGGTTAAGAGCACTGACTGCTCTTCCAGAGGTCCTGAGTTCAAATCCCAGCAACCACATGGTGGCTCTCCACCATCTGTAATGGAATCTGAAGCCCTCTTCTGGTGTGTCTGAAGACAGCGACAGTGTACTCATATACATAAAATAAATAAATAAATCTTTGGGCTGGAGCAAGTGGGGTGGAGAGAGAAGAAAAAGTGTCTGAAGAAAGCTACAGTGTACTTACATATAATAAATAAATAAATCTTTTTTAAAAATAAAAAATAAGGGGCTGGTGAGATGGCTCAACAGGTAAGAGCACCCGACTGCTCTTCCAAAGGTCCTGAGTTCAAATCCCAGCAACCACATGGTGGCTCAAAACCATCCGTAATGAGATCTGACTCCCTCTTCTGGTGTGTCTGAAGACAGCTACAGCGTACTTACATATAATAAATAAATAAATCTTTAAAAAAGATAAATAAAAAAATAAGATGCTGAGAATAAAAGTTATTTTTAAAATGAAAAAAATAACAAAAATGAATAACTCACAGAGAACTCAGTTGTCACAGAATTAGTTCAAGGAAATCATCAAACAAAAAATACAAAGAAACAAAAACATATCTTGGAAAGTATGTCGCATGCATAGGGCCAAAAACTGGATGGAAAGTGTCCGAGAGGGGTCTAGATTTTGGGCCTACAAACTTTAGCTGTTCCAAAACCATTCAGAGAACACAAAGGAACCGCAGTGACAGAGGTACAGGAGCACAGGACACATGTCACTGGAGAGACCCAGCTCACAGGGCTGGAGAGATGCTGAGGACCTGAGTTCGTTTCCCAGCACCCACCTGGTGGCTTGAAGACATCTGTAGCTTCAGGTCTAAGGGATCTAACACCCTCTTCTGGCCTTTGTGGACTCCTTCATGAAAGTGATGCATGTGTGAGCACGCGCGCACACACACACACACACACACACACACACACACACACACACAGAAATCTGCTCACAATAGAATTTTCAGAATTCATATAATTACAAACACGAAAATTCACTAAAGGTAGTCAACAGGTTTGAACTGACAGAAGAAACAGCAAGCTTACCTTGCATTTAGAATAATCTACCCAGCAGACAGGAGAGACAGGAAAGGTGGAAGAGGTGGAAAAGAGTATTGGGAGGAACTGAAGTTACTGCCCAAATTCCAAGAATTTGTCTCTCACAAGGTCTCTTTATGCAGCCCAGACTTTATGCAGCCTGAACTCAAAATCCTGGCCAGGCTACAATTCCTGGCTTTGCTCTTTAACTGTGTTTTGAACATAATATTCCTGTGTGGGGGTTAGAAGCTCCAAAAGCATGCAAAGACACACAATGAAAGGTTTAGTGTAGCTTTCATTTTTTTCAAACCTTATTAAAAAAAAAAAAAAGATTTATAGGGGTTGGGGATTTAGCTCAGTGGTAGAGCACTTGCCTAGCAAGTGCAAGGCCCTGGGTTCGGTCCTCAGCTCTGGAAAAAAAAAAGATTTATTTATTGATTTTATATATGTGACCACACTGACGCTCTCTTCAGACACCCCTGAAGAGAGCATCAGATCGCTTTGCAGATGGTTGTGAGCCACCATGTGGTTGCTGGGAACTGAACTCAGGACCTCTGGAAAAGCAATCAATGCTCTTAACCTCTCCAGCCCTCAAACTTTATTTTTAATGATGGTTCTTAAGCGCTTTAACCTCCTTTGCAGCCCACCACCCACCAGAGGTAGTAGAAAAGAAGGATGGAGGCGGCGGTAGAAGGGAGTGGACCTGTATAGTAAGGTTCTTTGGAGCAACTCCCATCTCTGTTATCTGGAAATCGGCAGTTTGGTTCACAAGTTAGCAGGCAGTGGCAGCTCAATCTACTCGCAACACTGCACGGATACACCAGCAGTCCAGTTCGGTAGAGTCAGAATAGCAGCGGTGACTCAGTCTAGCAGAGACAGCCCGGCCTCTGCCTAGGGCAGCAGGAGGAACCAACAGGAACACCAGGAAAAGTTCTCGGCTGTGCGTCTCTCAGGGAAGCGAAGATCATCAAAGACACGAGACCCACAAGTGTTGCACAGCTAGCTGTACCAGCAAGGCAAGCTCTATCTCTGTTGGGCCCTATTTATACCCCCAAACATCACGCGTCCTCCACAGGCCTTGCCTCAGCACAGGTCGGGCCTCAGCAAGTGCATCCAATCAGTCTGAGCCGGAGGAAGCACAAAGAAACTGCAGTCCACCACCAGACAGTTTTTGGTGTGTTTCTCTCTGTGGAGTCCGAAAAATGCAGCTCAACTACAAAATGTAAGGCAGACCAATTCATGCATGTCACTAGCAAAGAATCCTTCATGATGTGTCCTTTCACGTGTTTGTTTTAGCAGAACACCCTCTCCTGTGTCTGCTTCAGTGACACGTTCCTTCCCGAGTCTGCCTCTCATACCCGTGCCCTCTTTTAGGCGCCGTGCCTTCACATGGTTACCCTAGCAAAACACCAGCCAACAGACTTTCCAAAGAACTCCACTCCAGTTTCGGTGTCTCCTCACATCTCCACCATTCAGTCATTCAATTCCCCTCCCTTACAGGCCACGGAAATTAATTGTTTTATGTGTCCTTTCCAGAATATTTGAATTTACAAAAAAAACCAAAAAACAAAAACAAAAACAAAAAACAAAAACCCTCTTCAATATGGGCCAGGAAGATGCTTCAGTGGGTAAAGACACTTTGCCGTGTGAGGCTGACCACCAGAGTTTGATTCCCGGAACATAAGGGTGGAAGGGGCGAACTGGTTCCATGAAATTTTAGATCTCATGGGGGTGCTATAGCAAGCTCCTACACTCCCACCCCATCCATCCATCCATCCATCTTTCTGTCTTTCTATCCATCTATCTATTGTTAAACCTGAAAGCCCCCAAGAGAAAGACCAGCTCCACAACTGTTCAATTAAAGCAAGCTGTATTCTGAGACACACCCAGGACTGTCCAGATGGCTACCTAACCCTAAGTCCAGCTTTAAGAGAGCAACCTGTCCTGGTCTCCTGAAGCCATTTTCTAGGAGCCCTAAGGCCAGAGACTTGGCTGTTACACACTGTGAGAAAGATACAATAAAAGGGGAGGAACAAAGCAAGGATTACATCTTGCGAATGGGGTTGCAAGCAGTTTACATCAGCTCTAAGATCTAACTTATTCTTAATTACAAACAGAAACCTTATTTTTCAAGGTTTTAACACAGGGCAAACAAGGACTTATTCTTTAACTAGAAATTAGGACAGGACAAACAGGAACTTGTTCTTAATTACAAATGTAAACCTTAACTTGCAAGGACTTAACATAGGACAAACAGGGGTTTTTTGTTTTGTTTTGTTTTCCGAGACAGGGTTTCTCTGTGTACCCCTGGCTGTCCAAGAACTCACTCTGTAGACCAGGCTGGCCTCGAACTCAGAAATCTGCCTGCCTCTGCCTCCCGAGTGCTGGGATTAAAGGTGTGCGCCACCATGCCCGGCTAGGGATTTATTTTTAACTGTCTTAACTGCAAGCAGAACTCTTAACATTGCAAGATATATTTTTTCCTGTTTTGGTCTCCTGTTAATTTGCAAAGTATACAGCTCCTGTTTCCCACACACACACACACACACACACACCAACATACGCACGCTCAAATAACACAACATCTCCATATGGCTCTTTGAGGAAGCTGTGTTACAGATGCTGAGGGACTCTGTCTACTCTTGCTCCTGGAACCACTGTTGGCCGCTGCTGAGGAACAGGTCGGTCACAAAGCCACATCTCAGCCATGGCTCTTTCTTTAGAAGACACTCCTGGGTCTCGAGGCTGTTATTTTAGCTTATTAGAGTTACCCTAGACAGAGTGTGGTACCTCATGCCTTTAATCCCAGTACTTGAGAGGCAGAGGCAGGTGGATCTCTGAGTTTGAGGCCAGCCTGGTCTACAGAGTGAGTTCCAGGACAGTCAGATCCAGACAAAGAAACCCCGTTTTGCAAAACACAATAAACAAACCAAAAAAAAGTTACCCTATCAAGGTGTGGTAACCTGATCAGAGGCACAAAGGAAAATTATCTCTGAGTGAAGCAGGGCAGCTCAGATCAGACTCAAATAAAAATAGTGACCTTGCTGGGACAAACCAAAAAACAAACCCCAAAACCCCAAACAGCAAGAAATCGGAACCAACCCTAGCAAGTTCTCAAGCCCTAAAGCCACAAACCGCCTCTGTCACAATGTATGGAATGGGAACGCGCCTGTCCCTTATCACCAGAGGAGGAAAAAATTCACCAGGTGCAAGACAGGGCCAGGAAGTCTCCAAAAGCAATCTGCTCACTGACTCCATGGGAGAACCTCCTCTAACTATGAGGAAGAAATACCTTAAAAATACCATCCTCATGATTCACATAATGACCTCTCTGACAGCCAGATGCAAGGACTGCTCTGTCCCTGTGAGGGACAGCTGCACCTCCCCTGCTGGTGCTGTCCCTATCCCATGACCCTTTTTTCCTTACAATTACGTCTTCCCTCAAAGTTTGTTATCTACTTTCCAGACTTTCTTTCTCTCTCTCTCTCTCTCTCTCTCTCTCTCTCTCTCTCTCTCTCTCTCTCTCTCTGTGTGTGTGTGTGTGTGTGTGTGTGTATGTTTCACACATGATCTCCAACCTGGAGTCCCCCTGTTTCAAGACTGGGGATGGAGGCATCACCACCATGCCCATCTTAGGAAAGGCAAAGCACTTTTCTCTTTTCTTTTAAAAACTACGTTCATTTTTCATTGTGTATGTTTGTGCACCTAAGTGCTGGTGCCCTGGGAGGTAGATTGCCCTGGAGCTAGAGCTACAGCTGCCTGTGCAACACCCAACAGGAGGGCTGGAAATTGAACTCCGGTTCCCCGGAAGAGCGGCGTTCTTAAGCAATGAGCCCCCAAGGGCACAGATCTTAACCCTCCCCCCAACAGTTGTTTTTCCATTCATAACCACACACAGGCGCGTGCACACACACACACACACACACACACACATACACACACACATACACACACATACACACACACACACACACATACACACACACACACACATACACACACACACACACACACACACAGGCACGTGCACACACACACACACACACACACACACACACACACACACACACACACAGCAGTCACACAGAGGAATGAACACTCTGCCCCACCCCTGAACCAGACATCTTTCTAGCTCCTCATCTGAAAAACAGGCACATTTGTAGAATGTATCTCACCTCAGCCATAAATTACAGGTTGCCATCCTGTAACCTGGAACGCCCTATACACTGGATAGTTATGATATTTGTCTTTGAGGTACTAGTTCCTCAGACAGAAGGTGGCTCACACCTTTAAAATCTTGGCACTGAGGCTGGACAGTGGTGGCACATGCCTGTAGTCCCAGCACTTGGGAGGCAGAGGCAGGCAGATCTCTGAGTTCGAGGCCAGCCTGGTCTACAGTGAATTCCAGGACAGCCAGGTCTACACAGAGAAAGCCTGTCTCGAAAAAAAAAAAAAATCTTAGCACTGAGAAGCAGAGGCAGGCAGATCTCTGAGTTCGAGACCAGCCTGGACTACAGAGTTCCAGGACAGGCAGGGCTACACAGAGAAAACCTGTCTCAAAAATACAAAAAAGCAAAGCCAAACAAACAAATAACCCCCCCCACACACACACACAAGCAACCCAACTGAAGAGCTATGGAACACAGTCCTGATTCACTCATCAGAGCAGCCAGAGATGGACCATTTCTAGTGGAGGGGAATCCAAGAATGAGAGGCCACTGGCCCGCACAACCGTGACCACTGAACTGGTGAGAGAATGGATTCTGGCAAGAGGAAAGAAATTCCTACATAGGCTGGAACCACGGGTGTCAGAGGTCGAGCTGAGTTCTCAACTGCCAGGACCAGGCCTCCACAGCCTTAGCCACAGACAGACCGAGATGACAGACCAGGCAGCTTGTGGGGGGGGGCACCCCTCCCCCTTCCTTCCCCTCCTTCTTCCTTGTGTGTAACCCAGGAACAGCACTCTCTCTCAGTAACCCTCCCACCCTGCCTGTCAGCAGCCTGAAAGTCCACAGAACTACCCAGGCATTCATGCATGCTGAGGAATGGCTGTCTTTAGTCAATATTCAAAATGAGTCTTGGTTGGACAGACAAACTTTTCCCACATATCAAGATTATGTTATTTAAAAATAATTTTTTAAGTTGTGTGCAAAAGAGTTGGAGGGGCACCAGTGGAGGCCAGAAGAGGGCGTTGGACCCCTATGGAAGTAAGTGCTCTTAACAACTGGGCTGTTTTTTTCTGCCCCAAATATTTGGGGGTGGGTGTTTTCTTTGTTTGTTTGTTTGTTTTCAGTTTTTTTCCTCTTTGGCCTGGAACTACTTATGTAAACTAATCTGACCTTTTAAAAATTAATTAATTAATTATATATAAGTACACTGTAGCTGTCATCCAGAAGAGGGTGTCAGATCCCATTACAGATGGTTTTGAGCCACCACTTGGTTGCTGGGATTTGAACTCAGGACCTTTGGAAAAGCAGTCAGTGCCCTTAACTGCTGAGCCATCTCTCCAGCCCTAAACTCTTAAAGATCATCCTGACTCTACCTTTCAAGTATATTATAAAAGTTGTGCACCATCATGCCTAGGCCAAGTTATTGGTTTTTAAAAAGTTCTTTAATTGTTCCAGGATACGCCACAGGGTCAGAAGCGATAAAATAACTTAAGTAAACCAGCACTCCAAAATGTAACCCTTCCTCCATCAACATCACTGGTCATTCAACCCCACAACAAAGCAAGATTCGTATTTGGACAGTTTCCATTTCATTTACAGGAGCAGACTGGAATAGATAACGTTATCCCGAGCTGGAGACACGGACAAGAGTGCAGGCTGCTTTTCCAGAGGACCTTCGTTCAGATGCCGCCCTCAGGTGTGGGAGCAGGTGTTGATGACATAGTAAGTTACAGGCCAGCCTGGGCTACAAAAGACCCTGCTACAAGTAAAAACAAAACAGACACACAAAAACAAAACAACAACAAGGAAAAAAACAAAACCAAGGCCCCAGCAGGGTGGCTCATAAGGTACCTGGTGCCCGCTATCAAGCCTGATGGCTGGAGTGTCATCCCTGGGTCACACAGAATAGGAGAGAACCAACTCTCAAAAGTTGTTCTCTTCAAACTACGGAAAGAAGTCATCAGATCCTGGTTCTTCACTCAGCGTCAAAGAGAGATGAGGCACAGACGGTTTTTGATGGGCTACAGGGATTGGATAACGTGCTGTGAGTACTCTACAAGAAGGATCGCCAGGCAGAAGAACTCCAAGGAGTGCTCTCAGAATGACCCTGGACTCTCCGAAGCGTTGGAAGCCATGGAGAGGCTCAAGCTCTCTTCTGGGTACCAAAGCAGAGATGGCATGTCATAGGATTTCTGACTTTTCAACTTCTTTGTTGGGGCAGGCGTCTGTCTATGGGAGAAGGTACATTAATAATAAAGCTTGCATTCATAGAATCGAAAAAAAAAAAGTTGTTCTCTGACCTTCACCTTCACATCCCACACCCCACATAACAAATTAATTCTAGGAGCTGGGTAGTGGTGGCGCACGCCTTTAATCCCAGCACTTGGAAGACAGAGGCAGGCAAATTTCTGAGTTTGAGGCCAGCCTGGTCTACAGAGTGAGTTCCAGGATAGCCAGGGCTATACAGAGAAACCCTGTCTCAAAAAAAAAAAAAAAAAAAAAAAGAAAGAAAGAAAGAAAAAGAAAGAAAAAAATTTTACATAGATAGATAGATAGATAGATAGATAGATAGATAGATAGATAGGATTACAAAATATAGACAGGGCTGATTGGTTGGGGTATTGGCCTAGCATGTTTCCGACCCTGTATTTAATCTCCAATATGACAATCCCCTTCCCCGCTGTACTAGCTAGTTTTATATCAACTTGACACAAGCTAAAAAACTCTGAAAGGAGGAAACCTCAGTAGAGAAAATGCTTGTATAAATCAGGCTTCCTTCGGGTAAGCCTGTAGAGCATTTTCCTAACTACTGACTGATGGAGGAGAGCCAGCTCATTGATGAATGGTGCCATCCTTCGGCTGCTGGTGATCCTGGATTCTATAAGAAAGCAGGCTGAGCATGCCATGAGACACAAGCCAGTAAGCACCCCACCACCACCATGATACTTGCATCAGCTCCTATCCCCAGGTTCCTGCCCTGCTTGGGTTCCAGTCCTGACTTCCTTCAATGATGGACTATAGTGTCAAAGTATAAGCCAGCGCTGGTGAGATGGCTCAGCGGTTAAGAGCACCAACTGCTCTTTCTAAGGTCCTGAATTCAAATCCCAGCAACCACATGGTGGCTCACAACCATCTGTAATGAGATCTGACTCCCTCTTCTGGAGTGTCTGAAGACAGCTACAGTGTAATAAATAAATAAATAAATAAATAAATAAATATTTTTTTAAAAAGTATAAGCCAAAGCCAGGTGTGGTGGCGCACGCCTTTAATCCCAGCACTCGAGAGGTAGAGGCAGGCGGATTTCTGAGTTCGAGGCCAGCCTCATCTACAGAGTGAGTTCCAGGACAGCCAGGGCTACACAGAGAAACCCTGTCTCGGAAACAAACAAACAAACAAACAAAAAAGAATCCTTCTGCAGTGTGGGGCTACCACTTAATTAGAGGACCATGACTTCAAAAGTAACCCCACAGTCACCAAAAAAAGAAACAACCAATCAGCCATTACCTGGCTTACCTGCATTAACATTTGTGAAGTCTCGCTTCTTTGAGACATACATACAGTCAGGGAGCCTGACGTTGGCCCTGGGTAGGGCCTGTCACATGCTCTTTGTCCTATAGCTTAGTTCAGATGTCTCAGATGACATGGCCATATGAGATGTGAACCATAGTCACCATGCCCTGGGCTTTCCCAAAGGCACCCTGCATTCCTGAATGGAGCCACGATTAGGAAAAGCACCTATATGTAGCTTACTACGTAGCTTAGGATAGCCTTGACTTCCTGATTCTCCTGCTCCCACCTGCAAGTGTTGGGATTACAGGCATTTGCCACCACGACCAATGATCCCTGGAATATCATCACGCCAGGAAAGCAGCAAACAACATGGGTAGCAAAATAAGAAGAATTGGAGGAATGAACACTTTTTTTTAAGTTAATGACTGTATCGTGATTAAAATTTGTAGGTAAGGAAGCAAGAAAAGACATGGTGGCATTAAGACAGATGATTACGGCTGGTTTGCTTAACAAAGTGGACCTCGCTGGAGGGTCTGCTAACCCCTGAGCTCCCTTGTGACTTCCTTGGTTAACATTAGAAGCAACACTGAATGTGTCCACCAGGGGGCGCTTCCAGAGTACGATACATAAAGTTATGCAGCTAGATGTATTCTTTGGAAAATGAGCCAAAGGTTGAGTGCTCGTTTTAGAAACCTTCATGAAGAAACCCATCTTTTTAAGACTTGTTATAGAGTGTCAGTAAAGTGCTTACTTCGGTTTCCTAATCCTGGGTGTGGTAGTTAAACTTGACTGTGAAGTAGATGGGATTTAGAGTCACTATGGAGACAGGTCCATGAAGGAAGCTACAGGGAGGGGATTTCAAGAGTAGGTTAAGTGAGGTGGGAAGACCCATCCTAAATGTGGGTAGCACTACTCCATGGGATAGGGGCCTGGAGTACATACAAGATGAAGGTCTCTACCTGGTAGAGGACACAATGTGAGCCGCCAGCTCACACTTCTGCTGCCAAACCTTTCCCTCCCATGGTAGACTGGCTTCCCTGAAACTGTGAGCCAAAATGACCTTCCTTAAGCTGCTTCTGCTGGGTATTTTGTTACAGTAACGAGACAAGTAACTAGCACACCATCGTGATGTTAATAATAACTAATACACCATGGTGATATTAATGGTAACGGGGACTTTCTGGCCAGGCAGTACTTATCTGGTTAATGAACTCTAGGCCAGTGAGAGACCTTGTCTCAAAGGAAGTAGATGGTGTTTCTGAAGACCACACCCAAGGCTGTACACACACACACACACACACACACACACACTACTTGCATGTATACACACATGCACACGTTGTTTGAATGAAAGGGGGTTTTGTTACCAGCCCTCAAAGAAAAAGGGATGTAAGAAGAAATGTCCACTTGGATCTAACAGCCATGAAAATAGCCAACAGAGAGGCTTCCTGGGACCTAGACAGGAACTCACAGAGTAGGTCAAGTCGTTTGTGATGTAGCTGGATGTCCCTGAGGAAAAGCCAAAGGGAATGTTGAAAGGTTCCCTGTGTAAACAGCAAATAAAGATGGAGATGAGGGAGACCTAGGAAGAGCAGTGTTACGGAGCTAGAGGCCAGCAGGATGGCTCAGTGTCGAGGGCACTTGCCTCTAAGTGAGGTGGGTTCAATCCCCAGGCCCCACATGGGAGGTCTAAAGAAAACATGTTTCCTGAACAGTCTCCTCTCACCTTGACATGTGCATAGTGACCCACACACAATAAAAAAGCAGATACAATGTAATAGAAAGTGTTTTAAAGGGGAGAGGGCAAGAAAGCACAAGAGGTAAAAGCACTGCTGCCAAGCCTGAAGACCTGAGTTCAATCCCCAGGATTCCTCACATGGTGGAAGGAGAAAACACACACACACACACACAAGCTAACTAATTGAAGTTTAATGTATTTTTTTAAAGGCCCCATTCAAGGGCCTGCAAGTGCCAGTATCTACACAATGTAACTTTTCTAACAATTTAATCTTACATTTTTGTTCTTGAGTCCCATGTTGATACAGAAAACAACCTCACTGATTTATTACAAGTTCAACTCCATCCCAAACCAGGCTGAAAATGCTTTGTGAAGCCCAGCAGTAGTGGCATATGACTTTAATCTCAGCGCTTCCAGGAGGCAGAGGTAGGCAAAGCAGGAGTTTGAGGCCGGCCTGGTCTGCAAAGTGAGTTCTAGGACAATCAAGGCCACACAGAGAAACTCTGCCTTGAAAAACCAACCAACCAACCAACCAACCAAATAAAACAAAACAAAGCCAGACAGACAGACAGAAAGACAGGGCATTGTGTTTGGGTTTGGTGCCTTTTCACTTGGGTTGGAGAAGGTGGGGGGAAGAGATCAAATTATTAATCTCCTTTTCTGAAGATAAGAACCAAAATTTGTTCTCTTTCATTCCAGACATTCTCAAAACAATGGGAAATTCAGAATTCTGAGTTTTGGGAGAGTTCTGCAAAGAGACAAACAAATGCTTATAGAGAAGGAAAGGAACTACGCATTCATGTTGAAAATTGAGTATGGCCCCTCCCTCCACACACAAAGGTCAGCTCTTCTCTGTGTGCAGTCTTCCTTGGCTGGAGCTGAAAAGCAAGCTCTTCCTTAGCTCCAGTTCCTAGTGTTTGCTGAAGTCCTTGGCTTGCTTTGTTTTAGATGGAAAACTCCAGTATCGGTCTTTGTCAGCACATGGTGTTCTTGTTGGCTTGTCTCTCTGCCTAATTTCCAGGCACAAATGACTTGTCTCTAGAGGAGGGCCTCCACTAAGCCATTGTGACCTTGTCTTGGCTTGATTGCTTCTGTTCCTAAGTTAGATCACATTCTGAAATACTGGTGGAAAGAATTGCAACATACGCGAGGACTGCAGAGAGAATAGTCCTTGGACTTCCAGCCAAAGATCCACGGCGTTGCTGCAGGCTGCCCTTTCATAGGTCTGTGCGCTGAGCTCGGTAGTTCAGCAACGTAGAGCCGTCCTTTGCAACGGTCTCATCGTGACTTCCAAGACCTTCAAACCTTCTGATTTCTAAGTGTTATTTATTACAGGAGACAGGACATAAACATGCCCCAGCCCACAGGTGGACGTCAGAGTTGGTTCTGTCTCTATCATCAGTTGACAGGGATCCTCAGGTGGTCAGACTTGCTGGCTATGTTGACTAGTTTTGGGGGTTTTTTGGTTTTGTTTTCTCAGCTTGATGAAAGAAAAGGACATTTGATAAAAGGGAGCCTCAACTGAGAAAATGTGCTCCTCAGTCTAGCCTGAGGGGCATTTTTTCTTGATTAATATTTGATGCAGGAGGGCCCAGCACACTGTGAGTCATGCAAACTCCAGGCAGGTGGTCCTGAGGAGCACAAGAAAGCAGGCTGAGGAAGTGGTGAGGAACAAGACAATAAGCAGCTCTCTTCTATGGCTCTCTATCTTGCCTCCAGGTTTCTGCCTGGAGCTCCTGCCCTGGCTTCTCTCAGTGATGGAGTGTGACCAGAGTTGTAAACTGAAATAAACCCTTTGGTTCCCAAGGAACACTAAGGAAGGCACTGGGCAAGCTCTAACTCTCAGAGCTACCTCACAACCTTCCAGATTTCTGATAAGGACAAGAAAGGTCAGACACAAACATATACGTTGTCTTGAATTTTGGTTTTCTTCTGGGCATCATACATTTAGAACTTTGTAAGATAAGAACTTGCAATGAGCTATGGTGGTTTACATTTCTACTCCTAGTACTTTGGGAGTTTGAGGCAAAAGAATTGCCATGATTTTCAGGCTAATCTAGGCTATGCAATAAGTTCCAGGCCACCTTGAAATTAGAAGGTGAGATTATAAGATGTCGCAAAAATACAAACTACATGGGGTTGGAGAGGTGGCTCAGCAGTTAAGAATATTGGCAGCTCTTCCGAAGGACCAAGGTTCAAATCCCAGCACTCACATGGCAGTTCACAACTGTCTGTAATTCCAGTTCCAGGGCATCCAACCCTCACACAGACATACCTGGAAGCAGAGTATAATGTAAATAAAAATTTAAGGGGGCTGGAGAGATGGCTCAGTGGTTAAGAGCAGTGACTGCTCTTTCGAAGGCCCTGAGTTCAAATCCCAGCAAACACATGGTGACTCACAACCATCCATAATGAGATGTCTGCCATATAATAATAAATAAAGCTTTAAAAAATTTTAAAATACAGATTACAGGGTGAAGAAATGGCTGTTAAAGCACATGGTGGTTTTTTGTTTGTTTGTTTGTTTTTTATTTTTTGAGACAGAGTTTCTCTGTGTAGCCCTGGCTGTCCTGGAACTCACTCTGTAGACCAGGCTGGCTTTGAACTCAGGGGTCCATCTGCCTTGTTTTCCAGGTGCTGGGATTAAAGGTGTGGCTCATCATGCCCGGCTCCATCTCTGGTTTTTAAAATTTGAGTCTTCTTTCTTTTGTTGGTTAGTTTGGCTAAGGTTTTGAGTGTCTTCTTTACATTTTCACAGAACTAAGTCTGCATTTTATTGATTCTTTGTATTGCTCCTTTTGTTTCTATGCCATCAATTTCTGCCCCAATCGTACTGATCCCTTTGTATCTTGTGATTTGACTTTGGCTTTGTTCTTCCTTGTCTAGAGCTCTGAGGTGTATCATTAAGTTACTGATTTGAGCTTTCTTTCTGACTCCCCTGACTGACTGGAACCACCACCCTCCTCTTTTAGACTGTTTGCATTTGTGTTCCATAGAGTCTGCTTGGTGTGTTGTTATTTTTAGTTGGTTTTAGTGATTTTATTATTTCAAGGATCCACTCATTGCTGAATAGTGTGTTGTTTAATCTCATGAGTTTGTGTGTGGTCCAGGGCTTTTCTTGCTATTGATTTGTAGTCTGATTCCATTGCGATCAGAGAGAATAGAGGAAATTATTTTATGTTGTTGAATTCCTCTTTCAGATCATGTATCATTTTCCTTTTTTCGGGCAGCTCTGTGTCTTTGACATACTTATAACCATTATAAATTCTCTTTTGGGGACTTAATGTAACTAATTTTCACTAGATGCCATTACTATAGGGTTATTGATTTTTTTAAGGGCATATATATAGTGTCTTGATTTTTTTTTCATGTTTCCTATGTTACTGTATTGAGATTTAAACATGTTACTTTGTTGCTCAACTTTTTTCTTCTCTGCCATATTCTTTTAGCTGAAACATTTGCAGTGTTTAAGGGAGACCTGAATATGTACTCTTTTTTTTTTTTTTGTTTTTTTAATTTTTTTGGTTTTTTGAGACAGGGTTTCTCTGTGTAGCCCTGGCTGTCCTGGAATTCACTTTGTAGACCAGGCTGGCCTCGAACTCAGAAATCCGCCTGCCTCTGCCTCCCGAGTGCTGGGATTAAAGGCGTGCACCACCACGCCCGGCCCGAATATGTACTCTTGAGTGTGTAATCAGAGAACGATCCCTCAGCTCAGGAACTTGAGAGTGCCTGGGTCAGTTCTACAGTATCCCTGAGATGGTTATCAAGTGGAAGAACAACCACCGCTGCTTGCTATCACTGCTCTGCAAACGTACTAACCCAGCAACACAGTGGCCCTTTCAGCCTCAGTAACTGTCAGAGCTTAAATAACCAAGGAGACTATGGGGTTTGCGTACATTTTAGTTAATAAGATTAGAAGTGGAAAGAAAGTAGGGTGGGTAAAGCTAAGGATTAAATATTAGTCAACTTTGAAAAGAAAAGAGAAAAAATCAAGGTGGGTAAAGTATTTGGTAAGGGAGTTGGGATGCCCATAGGGCCAACAGATTTTAGAGATTGTGAACTCTGTGGAAGGTTTAATTACGAAGTAAAATGAGAACAGCTGGGCGTAGGTGCACGCTTTGAATCCTAGCACCGGGGAAGCAGAGGCGGGTTGATGTCTGAGTTCCAGGCCAGCCCGGTCTATTACCGTATGAGTTTCAGAACAGTTAGGGCTACACAGAGAAACCCTGTCTTGGAGAAAAAATAAAATAAAATAAAACAAAATAAAATAAAATAGAGATAAGGATAAGAGAAAGAAGAAAGATTAGGAAAAAGAGCATATGAGATGTGGCTGAAGAGGGACGAATGCTATATGGTAAACAAGATAGAGAAAAGAACCAGCCCTAACATCTGAAAGAGGCCAGAAACACATGTGCAGGGGTGGAGTTTAAATAGTAGGAACTATGAGATAAAACAGATCCCCAGGTATTGACCTGCTGCACTGAGCTGAAAGGTTAAATTCTCAGATCCCTCTGGCACTAGCAAATTCCATGTTGGGGGGAAGGGGACCCTGTGACCTCTGTAGCCTCAGGGTTCTTAGGCATCTGGAGGGAGAGGTGGTTGCAAGTCCTTTTCTGGTAGTTCCCAGAGCGCCTGTTTGCTCTGGTCCTACAGGTCTGGTGTTTGTGAGGACCAGCCACCACTCTTGCAGATTCCACAGCTATCTTTTATCAACAAGTATTTACCCTTCATTCCTTCCTGTGAATGGATCCTGACCTGCAGTTCGTTTCCACAACCCTTTTGCAACAGGATGATTCCAGTGGAGGACCCTGTGTTTGGTCTTGTGAAGTTCTGGCTGCTGGGGCGGGGTGGGGTTGGGTGAGGGGTGGCTTTGCTGGGGTTTTGTTATTGTTGTTGTTGTTTGTTTTTGTAGTGTGTGCTGAACACTCCCCATGGAAAAGGTTGGATGATAAGAATTTAACAAAAACTTATATTATTTTCTGTGTGTGTGCACAAGTGGTACAGTGTATGTTTGTACACACACACACACACACACACACACACACACAGATCAGAGAACAACTTTCAGGAGTCAAGATTCTCTTCTACCATGAGGGTCTTAGAGATGGAAAGTTGTGAGGTTTAACCACAAGAGCCTTTACACTAAACCATCTTACCGGCTGATGGTGGGTTGTTTAAACACACAGCAGACCGTGGGTGAGAGAGTTTTAGGAATAAATGTTTTCAATTTCTTTACTTTTTTTTTCTTTTTCGATTTTGATTTTTCAACACAGGGTTTCTCTGATTAACTCATTTTTGCAAAGACACAAAAGTTGAGTCTAGGAATGTAGTTTAGTGGCAGACAACTTGCCTGATACTCACAGGGTCCTGTGTTCACCCCTGCATTTTATTTTGTTTTTAAGATTTATTTATTTATATTTAAGTACAGTATAGCTATCTTCAGACACACCAGAAGAGGGCATCAGATCTCATTACAGATGGTTGTGAGCCACCATGTGGTTGCTGGAAATTTAACTCAGAACTCTGAAAGAACTCTGGAAGAACAGTCAGTGCTCTTAACCAGAGTCATCTCTCCACCCCAACCCCCGAATTTTAAAAGAAAACTCCAAGTGCCACTGTGAAAGAAGTAGAGGTTTACTGTCAGTATAAACTAAACGCCGCGTCTGCACTGTACTGTTATGCCTCCTCTCTCCCATGAGGAGCACTGCGCTGCACATGTGATTGTGGATATCCTCTCTCCAGTTGACTTATTTTTATTTATTTGTCCATTAATTTTGTGGTGTTGTGATTGAACCCAGAACTCTGCCCAAGCCAGAGTTCTACAATCAAGCACTATATATATATATATTCAATATATTATATAAGTTAATATATTAAATACAAAATATAATTTATCAATTTATAAGTTACATTAGTATATTTATATAGTACTATATAATATATATGTATATATATATACATATATATATATATATAATGTTGTTATTTTGTGTTATTTTTTTGAGATAGGGTTTCTCTATGTAGCCCTGGCTGTCCTGCAACTTGCTCTATAGACCGGGCTGGCCTTGAACTCTGAAAGGTGTGCTCCAATACTGCTTCACTCTAAATATTCTTTTTCCCTCTCAATTGAACTGTTTCGGAGCAGCGTCTCAGTAGCCTAAGCAGGCCTGAAACTTGCCACGTAGCCTAGATTGACCTCTGCCTCCTGATTCTCCTATCTCCACCTCTGAGGTTCTGGGATAACAGGCAGGTACCGGGTCTCAGTTGAATTTTAACTTCTTGTGTGGCAAGCTCTCAGTAGTTAGAAGGAACAGACACCACTCCCTGCAAATCTAAAACAAAGACCATTTGTCTCTTTGTCTCTTTTCTCCCCCCAACAACATGACTTCTGCTGATGAACAATGATTGGCACCTCGCCCGTGGACTCGATGGTTCTACTTGGTTACAGAAAATCAGGACTACTTGGGAAAGGAAGCTTTGTGGGCGAGGATGTTTTGCAGGCTCACTGTCCTGACTCCTTTTAGAATTCAGAAAAGTGCAGAATTGGGATGGAACATCCCACGGAAAGATGGAGGAACCATCTACATCGGTCAGGAGATAGACAAAGGCACTACTATCCAGAAGGAAGGACCACCTCCAGCTATCCTCCCGTGAAAGAAGAGCTGAGAGTGTGGAAGCCGGCGGATTATAGTGTTTCTTTGAGGGGGAAAAAAAAGTAGAGAGGTAGCTCAATTGGGAAACATAAATTTCCCTTTAAACATAAAGGGGAAAAACATGCTATTGAATTTTAAATGTTAACGTTTCACAAAACTGGTGTTGTGTCACCCCAGTGGCATCCAATAAATTAAATGTGAAAAATGTGGCTGAGAAAAAGAAGCTGTGAGTGCCCACTCTGGGCAGAAGGAGGTTAATGAATACAACAGAAGTGAGTGTTCTCCTGGATTGTCTGCAAAGCTTTGTGTCAAAGCAGCATTCACGACAGGCCTGAGAAGCTAGTGTGCTCCTCTTAGTGTCCCTGGCCAGAGCCGGGAAGGCCGACCCAAGGAGTGTGGGAAGGGCTTGTCTGATATGACCCTGATCTCCTCCCCTGGACCCTCGCTGAGTACACAGTGTTCCTGGAAGAACCGATACACAAGTTCTGAAAATGTTGCCTATTAGTCAAGTCTAAAAAGATAGCAGGAAACATTAGAAACAAGACTGTAACATACATTTTTAAACATTTTTTAAGATCCCCCCCAATAGCCACAAAATAAAGATAAGTTCCAAAGAACAACCCAGGGAAAATACATGGGAGTAGGGGGACAAACCCAAAGAAGGAGGCCATCAAGGGCCACGTGTGGTGGTGCACAACTTTATTCCCAGCACTGGACAGCAGAGGCAGGTGGATCACTGTGAGTTTGAGGTTGGGATGGTCTACAGAGTGAGTTCCAGGACAGCCAAGGCTACACAGAGAAACCCTGTCTTGAAGAAACAAACCAAACAGCAACAAGAGGTTGACAAGATGGGTTGGAAGTTAAAAGCATGTGTTGCTATTGCAGAGAGGACCCAGGTTCAGTTCCCAGCACCTGTAAATGATCTCAAAACTGTCCATAAACTCGAGTTGCAAGGGATCTGACATTCACTTCTGACCTCCTTGTGCACAAAGCATGTATGTGATACATACATACATACATACATGCATGCATGCACATACACACACACAACCAAACAACCACCACCAGCAACAACCAAAAACAGCTGATGAACAAGGTTCTCAAAATCATCCATGGTTTAAAAACATGAATGAAGCCAGGCGTGGTGGCGCATACAGAGGCAGGTGAATTTCTGAATTCAAAGCCAGCCTGGTCTACAAAGTGAGTTCCAGGACAGCCAGGGCTACACAGAGAAATCCTGCCTCGAAAAACCAAAAAAAAAAAAAAAAAAAAAAAGTTATTCTTGAGACAGAGCTTCCTATGGTGCCTCTGTTGGCCTGGAGCTTTTTAAGAGTTTTTAAAAAATAATTAATTAATGAAAGGGGGATCTTAAGTCACCATTCCAAATATGAATGGCAAATAGCAAATATGAAGTATCACCCAGTCAAAGCTTACAAACAAAAACTCACTGTTGGAGCTGGTGAGATGGCTCAGCAGGGTAAGAGCACTGACTGTTCTTCCGAAGGTCCTGAGTTCAAATCCCAGCAACCACATGGTGGCTCACAACCACCCATAGTGAGATTATAAATAGTGTACTTATTTATAATAAATGTTTTAGGGCCGGGCGTGGTGGTGCACGCCTTTAATCCCAGCACTTGGGAGGCAGAGGCAGGTGGATTTCTGAGTTCGAGGCCAGCCTGGTCTACAAAGTGAGTTCCAGGACAGCCAGGGCTATACAGAGAAACCCTGTCTCGAAAAACCAAAAAAAATAAAAAAATAAAATAAAAATAAAATAAATGTTTTAAAAAAACCTCACTGTCAATTTACAGATTTGTTTCTCTTCATTTTTAATTATTTGTAGGTGTTTGCTGCATGTGAATAGAGGTGCCCATGGAGACCAGAGACGTCAGATCCTGTGGAGCTGGAGTCACAAACGCCTGTAAGCCACCTGATGAGGCTCTGTGTCCTCATCCTCTGGACAAGCAGCCCGTGAGCTTAACCACTGAGCTATTTCTCCAGCCCCTGGACCAGACTGTCCTCCACCCTGACCTCCACCTTTTTTTAAAAAAAGATTTATTATATGTAAGTTCGCTGTAGCTGTCATCAGACACTCCAGAAAGAGGGAGTCAGATCTCCTTATGGATGGTTGTAAGCTACCATATGGTTGCTGGGATTTGAACTCAGGACCTTGGGAAGAGCAGTTGAGTGCTCTTACCCACTGAGCCATCTCACTAGCCCCTGACCTCCTCCTTCTTTAACCTCCTAATTGCTGGGACTACCGTTGTGTGCTACCACACCTGGCTGTCATTAAGCATTAATTTTAAATAAAAATAATTTTTGTTCAATTGATGTTTTGTTTTAGACAGGCTCTATGTAACCCATACCAACTTCTGATTTGCTAGGTAGCTAAGAATAACTCGGACCTCCTGATTCTCCCTTCCAAGGGATTACAGGCATTTGCCATTTTGTCCAGCAAAACTCATTCTGTAGACCAGGCTGGCTTCGAACTCAGAAATCCACCTGCCTCTGCCTCCCAAGTGCTGGGATTACAGGCATGCGCCACCACTGCTCAGCTTAAATTCCTCTTCCTTCCTTCCTTCCTTCCTTCCTTCCTTCCTTCCTTCCTTCCTTCCTTCCTTCCTTCCTTCCTTCCTTCCTTCCTTCCTTCGTTTCTTTCTTTAGGCACGGCTTCATGGATATGTATCCTTGTGTGGCCTTGTCCTGGAACTCATCATACAACTTTGAAGGCCTCAAACTTGCTTCAGTTCAAAGAAATTGAAGAAGATAAAAATTGGGCGAGTAAGAATGACTACACAACAAGCATGAGCTTGGGTTACCTAGTAACCCGGGCAGGACACACCCTGAGTAATTCAGGGTACAAAGGACTTGTCAGTATTGATAACAAGTGTGGAGAGTGAGGGAGATGATTTGTGCCGAGCTGTGTGGTTAGGCAGTGACTAGGCATGTGTGTTTAATATAGTTGGACAGGTTACAAAAAAAAAAAGCTACTGTTGCAAGATGCAAACACTGCAATTTGGGCAACAATGAATCACCCACCAGACCTCTTTAAGCAGGGAAGTAAAATGGTTTAGAAGTATTGCTTCCTCTCCTATGACCAGATCTTGAACTCCCAATACTGCTGAAGATGACTGTGATTTTCTGATCTTCTTGCTTCTGCTTCTCCAGCATTAGAGTTGCAGAACTGAGGCACCACAGTTGATTTACAGTGTCCTGGGAACTGAACCTATGGTTTCATGCATGAGAGGCAAGCACTCTAACTACTGAACCACACTCTCTTCTTTTCTTTTCTCTTTTCCTTTCTTTTCTTTTCTTTCTTTTTTTTTTTTTTTTTTTTTTTTGGTTTTTCGAGACAGGGTTTCTCTGTGTAGCTCTGGCTGTCCTGGAACTCATTCTATAGACCAGGCTGGCCTTGAACTCAGAAATCCGCCTGCCTCTGCCTCCCAAGTGCTGGGATCAGAGGCGTGCGCCACCATGCCCAGCTTAACATTTTCAAATATGATCCCTAAAAGGCAAAGCATGGTAGAGTATATCTTCCATCTTACCACATTTGAGGCTAGAAGATCTCTGGGGGTTCAAAGCCATGAACTATGTAGGGAGTTCCAGATTAGCTATGTCTTCCTAGGGAGACCCTGTTCAAAACAAACCAAACCCAAGAAACAAGAAAGGATTAGTCCCAAAGACATCAAACTTCATAGAAGGAAATCTGCTAGTAGAATTGTCAATGTATAGACTCCAGAAGTAAAGTTAAGAAAACATTATTTACACCTTTTGTGGGTGGGGATGATGTTCAATTGATGGCGTGCTTGCCAAGGAAGCACAAAACCCTGGTACAACAACCGAATGGCATCTCCAGACCTCTGTTCATATTCTAAGTTCCAAGAATGCCTTTGCTCTCCAAGTTTAAGTCTTTCCTTATAAAACAACTTCTCTTCTTCCTCTTCCTCCTTTAATTGAAGAAATATCTCTAAAAGTGTCTCACTGAGAGTTACTATTCCTGTGATGAAACACCATGACCAAAAGCAAGTTGAGGAGGAAAGGGTGTGTTTGGATTACACATCATTGGAGGAAGTCAGGACAGGAACTCAAGCAGGGACAGAATCTGGAGGCGAGAGCTGATGCAGAGGCCATGGAAGGGTGCTGCTTACTGGCTTGTTTGTCATGGCTTGCCCAGCTTGCGTTCATATAGAACCCAGGACTACCAGCCTAGGGTTGGCCCCCACGCTGGGCTGGTCCCTTCCATGTCAATCACTAGTTAAGAAAATGCCCATCTGTGTGTGGTGGCCCACAGAGGCAAGAGGATCTCTGAAAACTCCAAGACAGCCAGGACTATACAGAGAAACCCTATCTTTAAAAAGAAAAAGAAAAGAAAAAAAAAAAAAGGAAAAAGAAAATGGCCACAGGCTTGCCCATAGCTCGATCCCTTAGAGGCATTTTCTCAACTGAAACCCCCTTTTCTCTGCTAACTCTAGCTTGTGTGTGTCAAATTGACATAAAATTCAGCCAGAAAAGTATGAGTAATTTTTGCTTGCTGTCTTCACTCTTGGGTTTCAGACTTCTTACCTTTGCTACTGCTGGTTTTGTTTGTTAGTTTGTTTGTTGTTGTTTTGTTTGCTTCTTATGTCCCAGGACCCTTCATGCATGTGAGATGGCAACCTGGCCAAGTGCTCCCATGTAATCCAAGATGTCTGTAGGGTCCACATGCTGACAGAGGGGGGAAGCTAAAGACATCACTTTCTTTAGCTCTTATTGGCTGCTCAGACTCTGTCAGGAAGCTTCTTCCTGGAGCATGCAGGTCTGGTTGTTACCATTTTAGAAGCTGAGACAGGAAGGTTTCAGGAGTGGAACATCTCAGCACTAGAGCCAAGATACATATTGTCACCAGTCCCTCAGGTGTTTTTAAAAATAAGCTTAGTAAGGTCTTTATGTGTTTAGTAATACATATCATGTCAATTCTATTCTTTCCATTATTGTCTTAAATGTGTGTGTGTGTGTGACCAAGGCAGCTCTTATAAGGATGACTTTAATTGGGGCTGGCTTACAGGCTCAGAGGTTCAGTCCATTATCATCAAGGAGGGAGCATGGCAGTGTCCAGGTAGACATGGGGCTGGAGGAGCAGAGAGTTCCACCTCTTGTTCTGAAGGCAGCTAGGAGAAGACTGGCTTCCAGGCAGCTAGGACAAGGGTCTTAAAGGCCACACCCAAGTGACACACACTGCCTTCAGCAAGGCCACACCTTCTCCAACAAAGCCACAACTCCAAATAGCACCACTCCCTGGGTTACGCATATTCAAACCACCACATTGTGTCAGTCTGTAATACAGTCTGTGTGCAGAAGCCAGACATCAACACTGGGTATCCTCTTCACCTGAGACACACAGGTTCTCTCACTGGACATGAGCTCCCTGATTCAGCTAGAATGGCTAGTGGTCCTCTGCTGTCGCCACCTCCCCAGTGCTGGGATCACAGGTGCCTGTTTCTACACCCAACTTTTTAAGTGGGTAAGGGAACTGAGCTCAGGGTCTAAAAGTACTTCACCAACTGAGCCATCTCAGGCCCAAGTCTGTGCTTTTCTAGGTCTATTAAGACAGTTGGTACTGGGGCTAGGGCGATGGCTCAGCAGTCAGAAGCATCTGCCATCCTTTGAGAGGAGTAAGACTCAGTTCCCTGCACCTACATGGGGCAGCTCACAGTCACCTCTGGTAACTCCAGTTCCAGAGGATCAGACATCCTCTTATGGCCTATCTATACAAAGACATATAATATACATATAATACAAATACATACAATACATATAATCCAAACACACATATAATATACATATAATACATATAATCCACACACATATAATATACATATAATACAAATACATACATACAATACATATAATCCAAACACACATATAAAAGAAATACATAATTAAATTTAAAGGACCAGTTAATGGGGCCAGAGGGGATCAGTGGTTAAGAGTCCCCGTTGCTCTTATAGAGGACCTAGGCTTGATTCCCAGCACCCACATGGCACCCGCATGGCAGCACATACATGCAGGTAAGACACTCAACACATAAAATAAATTTAACAGTTTTCTAAAATAAATAAGAGTTAATATCCAGCCACCCACATTCCAGCTGGGGACAGTTTGATACTTTGTTTTCATTCCTTCTTTTCTTTATCTTATCAATTCATATAAGAAAACAAAAACCTTGACTGTTGTTATTCTGTAGTTTGGCAAGGAAGGACATTTTTGGCAGTAAAACACGGTGGTTGAAACTACCTTTTTTATTGTTGTTTGTTTTTAACTAAAAGCCAGGAATATTTTAAATACTATTTTGTACGAAATAAAAAAAAACAGCACAAGTTGGTCGCAGCGGGGAAAGCACTGCTCCGCTCCACTTCCTGTCTCCCCAAAGTCTCCATGAAGTCTTTCAGACTTGTAAAAAGAAAAGATTCCCCTTGCAGCTAAAAAACAAAGAGGAGGGCTGGAGAGATGGCTCAGCAGTTAAGAGCACCAAGGTCTTCTGAAGGTCCTGAGTTCAAATCCCAGCAACCACATGATGGCTCACAACCATCAGTAATGAGATTTGATACCCTCTTCTGGGGTGTCTGAAGACAGCTACAGTGTACTTACATATAATAAATTAATAAATCTTTTTCTTTTTCTCTCTCTCTCTCTCTTTTTTTTTTTTTCTTCCTCGAGACAGGGTTTCTCTGTATAGCTCTGGCTGTCCTGGAACTCACTTTGTAGACCAGGCTGCCCTCGAACTCAGAAATCCGCCTGCCTCTACCTCCCGAGTGCTGGGATTAAAGGCGTGCGCCACCACATTCAGTTTATTTTTACTGTTTCATTTATTGTTTTATTTAGTGAAGCAATTCCTTAGTTTGACATAATTATATTTGGAGGCTGCTCACTAATATCTTTTCCACAGTTGACCTCTACTTGGGGAAAAACAAAAGACACCGTATAAATTTTGGGTACCCAAACAGAGAAGCCAGGAAGTTAAATAGCATTAGTAGCCCTGATATTAGTGTCAGAGGAACCTGTATGCCCTGTTGACTCAGTTCGGCACACACTTACTGAGCCACCCCATACTGGGACTCTTCTACTCACAGGATCCTGAGAAGTAAATCAAAAAGGACAAAACTCCCTACTGTTGGGGAACCTCCGTAAGAGCTGTAGAGAGGCAGTAAAAAGTAAATGTAATAGCTGGGGGTGTAGCTCAGTAGGAGAGTGCCTGGCTACCAGGTGTGAAGTCCTGGGTTCAAGTCTTCTCAGTACTGCAGTAACAACCACAACCACAACAACAACAACAACAACTAGTTTATTTGAAATGTTAGAAAGTGGGTATGTGAAGCCGGGCGGTGGTGGCGCACGCCTTTAATCCCAGTACTCGGGAGGCAGAGGCAAGCAGATTTCTGAGTTCGAGGCCAGCCTGGTCTACATACAGAGTGAGTTCCAGGACAGAAAAAGACTACACAGAGAAGCCCTGTCTCAAAAAAAAAAAAAAAAAGAAAAGAAAAGAAAGAAAAAAAGAAAGAAAAAGGGGGGGGGGCGTGGAGGAGGGTTTAAAACAGCAGCATTTGAAACACTGAGGAAACTGATGTATGAGGGCTTGGAGCTAGACAGGAAGAGGGACAGGGCTCTGAGGCAGCTACAGCAGGCTGTCCGGTCTCCTGAAGCCCTGGAGGAATAAGCCTAAGGTACTTACGGATAGCACTGACTCAAATACAGTAAACAGGCAGACTAGATTGTAAATAAAGATGGTTTCTAATAAGAAGCTTCCACTCAGGAGACCACCCTATGAACACAGAGCCACAAGTGAAATAACTCCTTAGCCACCTCTTGGCATATGAGATAGAGTTAACTATCAGCTACAAACTGTCCCTTAGATATGAGAACGGAGAACTTAGTGTAATAGCCAGCACACCTGCAAGGATGGGGTAGAAATACTGGCCAGTCAGTAGCAGTCAGCAGATGGTCAAGGTTACAGCTACAGTCAGGGATGGACAGAGACCACAGTACTTGATCATCTCCTGAGTGGGTCAACCCATGGCAGCCCAGAGAATTAACAATCTCAGTAGAAATTACCTCAGCCATGCTCAGAAATGCCATTGCTCTAAAATGTCCTCCACACAATGGTTCCCTCCCTTTTCTCAGAAACCCCTTCTCAACTCGCAGGAATTCCTTTCGCTTTTCCTTAATTTCTCACTTTTCCTCACTTTCTATTCTATTAAATATATATATTTTCATGTTACTGTTCATCATCACAGGGCAAAGGACCTATCAGCAGGGGCTAATGCAGAGGCCATGGAGGGGTGCTGCTTACTGGTTTGCTCCTCATAGCTTGCTCAGCCTGTAGAATCCAGGACCAGCAGCTGCCCAGGCATGGCATCACTCACAGCGTACTGCGCCCTTCTCCATCAATCATTAATTAGGAAAATGTCCTACAGCATTGCCTTCAGCCTGATCTTATGGAAACCTTTTTTTTTTAATTGAGATTCCCTCCACTCAGATAACTTTAGCTTGTGTCAAGTTGGCATAAAACTACCCAGCATGATAGACCTTCTGTTGACTTGACACAAACATATCACAATAAAGGCACAACATTTCCATCCCATCATCCCCAAGACTCCCCATTAAAACATAAATAACATTAAAAGTCCCAAGATAGCCCTAGGCTAATTTTATTTGATGTTAGTTCCGTTCTCCAGTGTGGGGCTGCAAACAAGAAATGAGTCAGCACTCAGGTGATTTCCTGTAAACCTGCTTCCCACCTTAATGGATAAAATAAAGGCTAGAGCCGGTGATTGAATGGAGAAAGAGGGGAAGGTGGAGCTGAAGGTTTTGGGAGAGAAAGAGAAAGGGAGAGAGGACTATGGAGGACAGAGGAGGAGGAGGAGGAGGAAGGAAAGCAGAGCAGAAGCACGGGGCCTGGAGAAACAGAAAGTTATAAGGGGTCTCACAGATGGGAAAGATGGCAGTGTAGTGGTAGATCTGCCCAATCTAGGCGTACAGCTTGTATTCATATTAATTGAGTTGTGTTTTCATTGCCCGGGCATATTTCGGCTGGAGATTCACTGCAACAGTTTAGTTTCTTTAAAATACCAGTCTCTTAAAATCCAAATTCTCCATAAAACTCCAAAATCTCTCAACTGTGAGCTCCTATAAAATAAAAAATAAATTAAGCACCTTTTTACTTCAAAATGGAAGACCTGATCTGTACTGGCTGATTTTGTGTGTCAACTTGACACAGCTGGAGTTGTCACAGAGAAAGGAGCCTCCCTTGAGGAAATGCCTCCATGAGATCCAGCTGTAAGGCATTTTCTCAATTAGTGATCAAGGGGGAAAGGCCCCTTGTGGGTGGTGCCAACCCTGGGCTAGTAGTCTTGGTTCTATAAGAGAGCAGGCTGAGCAAGCCAGGGGAAGCAAGCCAGTAAGGAACATCTCTCCATGGCCTCTGCATCAGCTCCTGCTTCCTGACCTGCTTGAGTTCCAGTCCCGACTTCCTTTGGTGATGAACAGCAATGTGGAAGTGTAAGCTGAATGAACCCTTTTCTCCCCAACTTGCTTCTTGGTCATGATGTTTGTGCAGGAATAGAAACCCTGACTAAGACATGATCTCTTCTTAATCACTGCTAATTTCTCAGCTCCAGCTGACCAGCAAAGGGAAGGTTTCCTTGTAGTAGTTCTGGTATCTTGTTAATAACAGATGATTATTCAGCCCCAGTTATCCAGGACCACAGAATCTTAATTCAAAATGACGAACGGCCCCACGGAGTCTTTACTCTTCCCTCTGAGACTTCACAAGCGAGGCCTTCACAGTCTTCACTGCTCTCAACTTCTCCTCTTCCAAGCTCACTGAGCTCTCAACACTCAATGGCCTCGCTAGCCCAAATTTCCAAAGTCTTTCCACTATCTCATCCAGAGCAACATGCTTAGACCTGCCACAGCAATACCCTGTATCAACTTGCCTTAGTTAGGGTTACTACTGCTGTGATGAAAGACCACGACCAACGAAACCTGGGGGGAAGAGGGTTTATTCAGCTTTGCTTCTTCATCACTGTCTACTGAAGGAAGTCAACAGGAACTCAAGCAGGGCAGGAGGAGGAGTGCTGCCTACCGGTTTGCTGCCCCTGCTTTCTTATGGAGATTTCCTCCCCCTTCTCTCAAGGGCCCTCTCGGACACTGCAACGTTATCAGACTTTGTTGTGACCGAGCGCCAATCTAAAGTCCTTCAACATAGAAATTATTCTGAAAACTCTGAGGCTGTCACAGAAATGTCACAGAGGCTGGTTACCGGCCGGTCTCCAATAGTCTGTGCACCACGTTAGCAGAATGCTGTGGAGTCTGGGGTGTTGTCTAAGGCCCTATGCCCTCCTGTCTCACTAGCTCTGCTCTGTGGTCTGATTTCATCCACACTTTCTGAGTTATGACAGTGTTCCCTGTGTGTGCAAGCTTCTCGCAAATCTCTATCTTCCTCAGCTTCACTCTCTGCCCCTCGGGACTGGGACAGTGTGGCAATGAGGGAATAGGATGAATGTGTGCACTTCCTCTATAGTTTCCAGTTTTCCTGTGTGAGCTTTGCTCCATCATCCTTCTTTGCAGGGAAACTGGCTGCTCTCAAAAACTGGGAAACCTCTATTTCAGTCCTAGGTCTACTGTGCTGAGCTGTTTGTGCCCTCAGACTGTTATTCCCTCAGAACAAAGTTTTGAATGCAAAAGCAAGAAAAAAAAATCTACATTTCTTTCACTTAAAACATGTTTTCACATAGAACCAGGCTGTGGTTGGATTTGAGTCCAAGGCCTGGAGCTTATTATGTAGATCAGGCTGGTCTTGAACTCAGAAATCTGCTTGCCTCTGCCTCTTGAGTGCTTGGAATAAAGGCATGTGCCACCATGTCCAGCTCCTCTAAGGTAAATTTTTATGACATATCAAAATATTTCCAAAGCCTTTCACACACATTAGAATGGCTATAATATATATTTTTTTCAAAAATGGAAAATAACTAGTACTGACCAGGTTGTAGAGAGCCTGGGACCCTCCTGCATGGCCTGTGTGGATGGAATGTAGACGTGCACATGGGTGGAAAATAGTTTGGCAGTTCTTCAAAAAGTTACACATAGCCCGGTGGTCGTGGCACACGCTTTTAATCCCAGCACTTGGGAGGCAGAGGCAGGTGGATTTCTGAGTTGGAGGCTAGCCTGGTCTACAAAGTGAGTTCCAGGACAGCCAAGGCTACACAGAGAAACCTTGTCACGAAAAACCAAAAAAAAAAAAAAAAAAAAAAAAAAAGTTACACATAGAATTACCATATGGTCCAGCAGTTCTACTTCTGAGCATATTCTCCAGACATCTGAAAGTAGGGGTGCAAACAGATCAATGAGCTTTTTGCTCATAGCAATGGTAGTCTCACTTGCCAAAAGGTAGAACAACCCAAATGTTCATCAAGACAGGAATATTAAAAATAAACAAAATAAACAAAAGCAGGGTATGCATACACAGTGGAATATTAGTAAGTCTTAAAAAAGAATCTGAGCTGGAAACGTGGCTCAGTTACATGCTTACAGTGGAAGCATAAGGACCTGACCAAGCCTGCTCAGTCAGTCAAAAGGATTAAAAAGAAAAAAAAAAGACAGTTAGACAACATTGTAGTAAGACCCCAGTCAATTCTGAGACTGAAGGCAGGTTTAATTTTTTCCAATCCACTTTTTATACCATTTTAATTACATTGAAGTATTAAGGGCGAGTAGCACAATGAGGAATCCAGCAAGACAATAAATAGTCAAGGATCAAGCAAGACAATAAATACAAAGCACCATGATCACTCTGGTGATAGCAGTTTCTAAGGATGATCAAGATATCTGAGCCTACTTTATTCTACCTAAAATCAGATTCTTTTTTTTTTCTTTTTTTTCTTTTTTTTTTTTGGTTTTTTGAGACAGGGTTTCTCTGTGTAGCCCTGGCTGTCCTGGAACTCACTTTTCTCATGGTCTTTGTAGACCAGGCTGTCCTCGAACTCAGAAATCCACCTGCCTCTGCTCCCAAGTGCTGGGATTAAAGGCGTGTGCCACCGCACCGGGCTAAAATCAGATTCTTACTTCCTTGTCCTTGGGCAATGTTAGGTCCCTGCCCGAACTTACTTCATTGTCATGCTCTAATGTCAGGTCCCTGCCTGAATTTACTTCATTGTCATGCCCTAAGGTCAGATTCCTGCCAAGCCGCACCACAACAGGCTCTCCACAAGAACCCAAGAGTCTTCTGAACACAGGTTAAAACAAGACAAACAAACAGCAAGAACAATGACCAGGTGCGGTAGCACATGCCTTCAATCCCAGCTCTGGGGAGGCAGGCATACCTGAGGCTCGAGAGCCAGCAAGCCTCGGTTACTTGGAAAGCTCCAGGCCAACAAGACACTCTGCCTCAGAAAATGAGGCTGATGTGTTCCTGAGAATAACACATGAAGTTGCTTTCTGGCCTCCAAATGCATGGGCACAGATTCAGGTTCACATACACATACACCCACACACAATGCAAGTCTGATGACTGTTATAACATGGATGTTACTTGAAAACATCTTCATAATCCCCCTGCTTTACACCCCTGAGTTGAGACTGAAGGCACGAGTCACACGGCCAGCTATATTAGAACAGGCAAAGTCAGAGACAGACAGTAGGAGAAGGTGGAGTAGGAAGCTTCCGAATGTTTTATTAGGATGATGATAAAATTCTGGAAACATATCTGATAATGGTTGCACAACACCAACCATGTAATCTATGCTAATGTTATAGTAATTATTTAATCTCAACTGGGCCTTTCTTCTCTACCTTAGACCATTCAGTTCCCAGATAAAAGATACAAAACCTTTATATTTATGATAAGCCTTTAAAGTACTAGAGCTGGGCAGATATCAACCCTCTAAGCTATTAGTATCTACTTCCCTATCAATAACCCTGAGTTATAACTCCTCATATTCCATCTGGGCCGCTCTTCACTCTAATTGGCCAGTCCTCAAGGTCATGCTTTCAAGATTCGCCTACCCCATTATGTCTGTTCCTCTCTCTTCCTTCTTTCTTGGAAGGTTCTCCTGTCTCAGACCCCAAGCCTGGGAACTAAAACTCCACCTCTCTCTCTCTTCTGCCCAGTTATAGGCTATAGACATCTTTATTGACCAATCAGGGATAACTTCGGGGGCAAGGTTACCCAGCATCACTTAGGGTATCTGCGGATCTTCTCATTGGCAGGCAACCAGGACTAGTATTTAGCATTACAATACCTCAACAGTTTTACATTAAGGAGCAAGGTCTGCCCAACAGAGTCTGGTAGATGTGTGAATTCACCTTTGGGTACAGAGTTCAGCATTACAATACATAGCAATAGACCAAGCCTCAATAACCTGTCCATTTAAAAACAGTAAAAGATGGCTCAGCAGGTAAAGATGCTAACACTCAAGTCAGCCAAGCAGACTTGGTTCCCAAGTGATAACACTTACTGTTATGTTCTCAAGATGCTTATGGAGGAAAAGATGTGAAAGAACAGAGCAGACACAGCGGCAGACAGACTTGAAACATCTGGCTTGCTTTGTTTCTCTAAGTATTAACTCAAGGAACAGAGATATGGGTCCATATACTGAAATTTAATCTTATTTTAGACAACAGACCTTCTCAGCCCACCCTTCCTTGTTCTCTCCAGATGACATAAGATCAATGTTAAGAAACAAATGGAGCTGGAGAGATGGATGCCTCAGGGGTTACGAGAACTGACTGCTTTTCAGAGGACCCAGGTTTGAGTGCCCTTAGCTTTAACCTTAACTGTCTGTTAACTGTTACTCACTGGCCAGTGTTTCTACCCCACACCAGGCAGTTCTCAACTTCCTGTAACTCTAGCTGCAGGCGGATCCAACGAAGGTACCAAAGGTATTGCACTTAGGTACATGGGCATACCCAGATCTTGAATTTCTGACCTTCCTGTAGAACAACCATTTTAAGCTTATCCCTGATTGCTGGCTTACAAATAAATGAGACTCAGACTATGGTTATTTTATTTGACTTTGACAAATTACTGGTAGGAGGGGGGGGTAACCCCTAATATACTCTTCTTCTCTTTCTCCTTCTCCCTTTTTTTTTTTTTTTTTTCCAAGACAGGGTTTCTCTGTATAGCCCTGGCTGTCCTGGAACTCACTTTATAGACCAGTCTGGCCTCGAATTCAGAAATCTGCCTGCCTCTGCCTCCCAAGTGCAGATCAGGCGTGCACCACCTGGCTTAATTTACTTTTCTCACTGTGGATCTGGTCACCTCCCCAACGGCATACCCCAGATACTTGCTGTTTCTCCTGGCCTCATGCTCATGGAGCAACTCCACTCATGGTGGCTTCCTCTGCTCCTCTCGCTCTCCTCCTTCTTTCCTGTTCCTCTCTCTTCTCCACCCCCCAACCAGGTAACTCAAAGTCCATCTACCTCTAATCCCTCCAGTAATTGGCTGTAGCCAATTTTATTTAACTGAATAGTTTTAAACCAAGGGAGAAGGTTTGCACAACAAAAGCTTGTAAATGTGAGAATTGGCTTGTAGGCCTAGGCCTTCCAGTACAGAATTTAGCACTACAACACCTAACAACAGACCAAGCCTCAGCACTTTCCCCCCTCTCCAGTGCCACCACGTTACATTCATTTGGTTCCTACCATATTTATGTGGTTCTGGGAATTAAACCCAAGGCTTTATAAATAAGTACTCTATCAAATGAGCTATACTGCTAGCCCAATAGGTCTTGACTAATAGAATGTTATGTGTAGTAATCAGGGAGAATTTAAAGAAGAAAAAAAAATCTATGGGACAGTAGTTGCAAACATGTCCAGAAATTTCATTTTCTGTAGACGTAGGTGAGAGGTAAGAATTAGACTTTTCCTATATGCATCCTTCCCTAGTGGGTAGAACTTGAGCCCCATTGGTCACTTATGGTGTAGCTTCTATGATGTGATGACATGTGGTACCGTAGCTATGTCTTGAAAACTCAGCTTTCGGATCCATGCAGCCATTACTCCGTGGTGGATCAGTCTTGAATATGTGGATTTAGACCTGGTCTTCAGGAAAATACTTCAGATTTAGGACAAAAACGGTCACTGTGACCGTTTCAATATTCCTGCGTGTAACAGAGGCAAGGATGGGCGTGCAGGGCTGGAGTGGCAATAACTGTGAGGCCAGGGCAGGAAGATGTGATTTCAAGGCCAGCATATGCTACAAAGCAACATCCCTATCACAAAAGAATAAGGGCAATAGCAGAAAGTTGTCCTGCTCAGGCCACCATACTGTATGCATCACTTTAATTTTCATTAATTTTGATATATTGGGGATTGAGTCAAAGGTCTCTCAGCTGCGAGGCACTAGACCTCCGCAATGTGAGCCCATTCCCATCTCCACTTCTATCGGTTTGTTTTGTTAAAATTTAAGACAGTCTAAGTTGCTCACTGTATGGCTCTGGCAGGTCTGAGTCTGTGATCCTCACGCTTCATCCTCAGTAGCTGGGATGACAGGCCTGTGCCGCTCGTTCCAGCATGTCTCCTTCTCCTGAGGAAAGTCACACGTTTATCACATGTAGCCATGAGAAACATAAGGGTCATCACGGAGTCTAAGGTGATAAGTACCTAGCAACCTTAGGGGGCTGAAATGGGGTTTTCTAGTTATCTATGGTATGTATATAATAAACCACTTCGACCCTAGTGATTGTAAAATGTGGTGAGAATTTTGGTTTCTTTAAAAACATAGAAATATTATAAGAATGTGTTTTCATTTTAATCCCCAGTGTGGTATGTGGGGTTGCCCACCGAAGCTGGCTATGATCTGCCTCATGCTCTAGCCAGGGTGCCATTTTGTCAGCTGCAGGTAGTCTTGGCAAGTGTGTGCTATTTGGAATTCTGGGGACTTTTCCGAGCGTATATAAATGCTAGGGCCCCCGAGAGGGAGAGGTGGGGTTGGTGGTGGTGGGTTGTTGTTTGCTAGGTAGTTGTGGGAAGTGAAGAAACAAGAAGAAGAAATCAGATATCCTGGTGGCAAAGATCAACCTTGTCCCAAGGAACTTGATGCCCCTACTACTCACCCCGCCTGTGACCCAGGCTGTGTCCTCTTGACCAAGGCTCCCAAGGGCATCTTGCATGTTTTAATAACATCTTCTGTTTCAAAGCCATAAAGGAATCAAGAGGTCTGTTCCCAAATTAAAGACAGAGTTCAAATGCAGGGCTTGTGCATGCCTATGCTTCTCTGCCAAGCTGCTCCCAGCCCTCTTTTTAAATCTCTAATTTTGACTATCAGCATCTACGATTTTACAGCGATGGATATGTTTGTCTGACACCCTTCATCTACTCACAGAATCTGCATCCCGGTTCTGATTCTGATGAAATATCCTAAGAGATCTGCATTCTTTCACGAATCCCTTGAATATAGATGCTGGATAAAATATAGGTATTCACTTAAACTGGAAGTGGAGATAGATAATAATGTTTTAATAGGTCATAGTGAATAGTTATATAGTTTTATACGAAAGGGATCCAAAAATATATTTGAGCCCGAAAACTAATGTAGGATTTGCTAAAGGAACTATGTTTTTTCTTTTTCTTTCTTTTGTTGTTGTTTTGTTTTTTTGGGGGGGACAGAATTTTTCTGTGTAACCCTGGCTGTGCTGGAACTTCCTTTGGAGACCAGGCTGGCCTTGATATCTGCCTGCCTCTGCCTCTCTGTACTGGGACTAAAGGTGAGTGGCACCACAGCCCAGCAGGAACTATGTTCTTTATGATCTTAAAGGGGTAGGTAAAACTACGTCATGGCTCATACATCTTAAAAACTTTCAACAGAGCATGGCTGCAGGGGCCTGTAATCCTAGCTCTCAGTAGACTGAGACAAGATTCCCTGTTCCATGTCAGTTTGGACTCCAAAGCAAAGCTCCAGTTCTACTTCTAAAAAACAAACAAATAACACCCCCCCCCCCATCGTTCCCCAAAACAAAAACAACCAAACAACAGAAATTTGAGTTCACTGCTACCCACCAGCCTCCACCCCCACCCCCTGTCTTGGGAGATAGAGAATCAGTGCAAGTTTAAATCCAAAGCTAACAAGTTATTGTTCCAGGCCAGCCATGCCCATAAGTAGGACCCTGACTCAAAATCAATCATCAATCAATCAATCAAAGGGTGTTTTAGAGGTTTCTATGTTTTTTTTTTAAACTTGATAAATCTGTCAACCCTATTTTGAGGCTGACTACAGCTTTCCCAGGTTTGTCAATTATAGCCTAAGAAATCACAGGACTGAAGAAGTTTAAATGTGTGTATGGTTAATCAGTTTCACTGGATTTAAAGTGCATTTCTCCATTTGTTTGACATGCATTCTCAGACTACTAGAAGAATTTGGTAGGCAAGCCAAAACATTTAATAGATTCTTTTTTTTTTCAATGCAAAAATGGGGAAACGGGGCTTGAATGATTGCTCAGTAAAAAAATGCTGGCAACTACCTTTGATCCCAGCACTAGCGAGGCAGAGGCAGCAAGATCTCTGTGACTTGAGGCTAGCCTGGTCTACAGATAAAGTTCTAGGAGAGCCAGGGCATGTTAAACAAATTTTTCTTCTTTTAAAAAAAAAGAAAAAAGAAAATTGTCCCAGCACTCGGGAGGCAGAGGTAGGCAGATTTCTGAGTTCGAGGCCAGCCTGGTCTACAAAGTGAGTTCCAAGACAGCCAGGGCTATACAGAGAAACCCTGTCTCGAAAAACCAAAATTTAAAATAAAATAAAATTGGATAGGGGCTGGTGAGATGGCTCAGTTGATTAAGAGCACCGACTGCTCTTCCGGAGGTCATGAGTTCAAATCCCAGCAACTACATGGTGGCTCACAACCATCCCCAATGAAAAAGAATCTATGAGCTAGGGCTGAGCGAGTAGAGCAGGAGACAACAGGGCCAGAGCAAGAGGGACAGGCCTGGAACTCACACTGTAGACCAGGCTGGCCTGGAGCTCACAGAAATCCACCTGCCTCTGTCTCTGCAGTGCTGGGATAAAAGTGATGGGCCACCACATCCCTCAATATAGATTTTCTTTGTTTGAGACAGGGTCTCACTCCATAGACCTTGACCTCAGGAGATACCCCTGCCTCTGCCTCCCAAGCGATCCATTCCAAGTGCACCACCATGCCCCGTCCGTGCTGTGCACTTTTGTGAAAAAAAGATCAGTCCTAAAGTTCGTTGATCTAAAAGATCAATTCTTAAAGTTGAAGAGGGCTGTCGTCGAAAAACTCACTGAAACGAGACTGTGTTGGAGAGCCACAGCACGCTGGATAAAACACCACTCCAACTACCGCCCAGCTTCCCCGGTGTCTCGTCCTTTAGGAACAAGCACCCAGCGCCCCTCAGACGCTCCGCGCTCTTTCTCCGCAAGTTTTCCGCCTGCCGCATTCCTTCCCGGGCGCGTCGGCGCGTCGCGCGTTGACGTCATGACGCACACACGCAGCCCCGCCCATGCAGAGCTGAGAGCCTGGACGGAACTGGGCTCGCTCTCCTGTTGGGAATGTGAGGCTCTCGGTACGGTCGTGGTCTGCGTTCGTCCGGATCTTCCGTGGCCGCCGCTACCGCCGCTACCGCCAGCACCATCTGCCCTCAGGCCGCGCGCGCACGCAGAGGCCCGGCAGCCGGGTCCGAGAGGCGCGCGCACGCCCGCTCGCCCGCGTGGTCGCCGCCCCTCGGAAGCCTCCGGAGCCTCACACGGGTTCGCTACGGAGGGAGGCGGAGGCCTGCGGGAGGAGGCGGAGGAGGAGCGAGGGAAGATGGCGGCCGTGGAGCTCGAGTGGATCCCGGAGACGCTCTACAACACCGCCATCTCCGCTGTCGTGGACAACTACATCCGCTCGCGCCGCGACATCCGCTCCTTGCCGGAGAATATCCAGTTCGACGTTTACTACAAGGTACAGGCGATCTGTTCTATCGGACCCCGCCGCTGCTCCTGGGCCGCACCCCCTTCCACGTCCACGGCCCGGCCTGTAGCTCTCGAGGTAGCGTCGGCTGCGGTGGCCGCTTTCCGATACGCCGCCACCCCCGCGTCTGCCTCCCGGTCTGTGCGGCCCGGGGGGGTTCTTGTGTGAGAGCTATCCGCCATCCCCTTAGGGGCCCCAGGGTAGGCCTGCGGGAATGCCTGACCCAGCCGAGTCCCACCCGGTCCTCTAGTCGCTGGGGTATTTTCTGTCTTCTCTAGTGTTTGTATCAGCTGGACTTTTTTGTTCCGCTCCACCCCTAATTCTCCCTACTTTGTCATCTCGTCGATCCTCTTTACCCGAGTAACTGCTTTCTTTCTTTTTCTTTTTTTTTTCCCCTCCCTTCTCTAATCCGAGTTTCGTCCCTTTCCTTTCTTTCAATCCGAAATGATTTAGTTAGGGCTTAATGAAAATGGTCTGTGGGCTTCATTTGCATATCCTTGAAAGCTTTTTTGTGTGGTTTCTAGGTTTGTTTTGGTTTTTCGGTTTACACTTTGGGTTAAATTGGGAATTTTACTAATAGATTAGTAATAGACTGGATCTTTAGAAAGGACGCAGTGAAATTCCCTGAAAGCAAGAAGTAGAAATCTGAATTATACCAATGTGTATGAAAAGTGCGATTTTGCAGCATTCTTGCGTCGCTCCCTCTCAAAAATCTGCACAGAAAGTCCCAAGTTGCTCTCCAAGGAGTTTCAAGGGTAAGTGTTCATAGACGTGGACAATTTTTGCAGTGTTCTGAGAGGGAGGAGAACTTTATGGACTCGGAGCCTCCCTTTTCCTCTCCCCCACGTTTGAGTGTGAACACTGGCCTTATTCAGGGATCCTTGCTTTGAGTCAGCGAGAATTTCAGTTTCCAGTAGCCACTTTTGCAAAATATGACCAGTAGAGCTTTTATTTTTAGATCTTTAGTATTACTTGATTAGTTAGTTGTCTCCCAGCAGTGTAATTTGATATTTAGCAGATTTGTATATTCTTATCTTTGTTCGGTGTTTTAGGGCGTTTGTTTTATTAGAGAGATTGTCTGCTTTTTCCAGCTTGAGAACATTCTTTCAGAATTAGCAACTGACATACTGCAGTCTATAAACCCTGCTGCTGCTTTGCACCAACCCTTACTTAACAGGTAAACTCATTTCTCTCCTAAATACCTGGAGAAGATTCATCTTGACAGCATGTGTTAAAATTTTTCGATTTAGAAGGAAACCTCCCTCCATTCCAAATGGTTTTGATACATTGATTACTTGTGTGTGACTAATGTTAGTTTTATGCATTTAGGCTACATCGGTACCAAGGACAAATTAATTTGTTTTGCTCAACCTGGAAAACTGCTGCAGTATGTGCTATTTCTGTTGATTTTATTAAGTCATATGTATAGTGTACACCTTCTAGAGCAAGTCACTGGGAATCTAACCAGTAAAAATACCCTTACTCTCTGAATTCTGTCAAAATGCTTTTAGTATCTTTTAGTACCCTCCACTGAAATTAAAGCCTTTCCTTTGAAGATTATTGTTAGTGAGTATGCTTTGGCCTGTGTCCTGTCTCTGTGTAGGTCAGAGTTTTCATATTGCTTTTTTGGGAACATTTTATTTTTTAGTCAGATACTTGATGTGGACCTTGGTGCAGGGCTTGGAGCTGGGTTAAATACGGTCATCTGTTACATTTGTTTACGTCTTATAACTAAATTCACCTGTATAGTAGAGTATAACCCTGCAAAAACTTGTTTCCTTTTTTTTTAAAATAAGAATTACTTGTTTTATTTATGAGTACACACTGTATCTATCTTCAGACACACCGGAAGAGGGCATCAGATCCAATTACAGATGGTTGTGAGCCACCAGGTTGTTGCCGGGATTTGAATTCAGGACCTGGAAGAACAGTCAGTGTTCTTAACTGCTCAGCTATCTCTCTAGCCCTTCTTTGTCTTATTTATGCTTTTACTGTTCTGGAAGTTGAATCTAGGGTCTAGTTCATGCTACACAAGCAGTCTACTACACTACATCCCCAGATTTTTTTTTAAAGAGATGTATTTATTTATTTATTTTATGTATGTGAATACATTGTAGCTGAACAGATGGCTGTAAGCCTTCATGTGGTTGTTGAGAATTGAATTTTTAGGACCTCTGCCTGCTCCGGTTGTCTCCGCCATTCTGGTCAACTCTGCTCACTCAGTCCCTGCTTGCTCCGGCCCAAAGATTTATTATTATACATGAGTACACTGTAGCTGACTTCAGATGCACCAGAAGAGGGGGTCAGATCTCATTATGGGTGGTTGTGAGCCACCATGTGGTTGCTGGGATTTGAACTCAGGACCTTCGAAAGAGCAGTCAGTGCTCTTACCCGCTGAGCCATCTCACCAGCCCTTCTCTTAACTTTTTATGTATTTATTTTAAGACAGAATTTTTTTGGCGGGCCTGGAACTCTATGAAGACCAGACTGGTTTCTTGACTCAGAGATACACCTGCCTCTGCCTCCTGGTGCTGAGATTTAAGGGCCTTAGTGCCAGACAAATCTCCGTGAGTTGAGGCCAGCCTGGTCTATACATATGTGAGGAGTTCCAAGCTAGTCAGAACTATGCAGAGAGACCTTGTCTTAAAAAATTTATTTATTTAAAGATTTTATTTATTTTATGTATATGAGAACACTATAGCTGCCTTCAGACACAGCAGAAGAGGGCATCAGATCCCAGTACAGATGGTTGTGAGCCACCATGTGGTTGCTGGGACTTGAACTCAGGAACTTTGGAAGAGCAGTCAGTGCTCCTTTTTTTTTTTTTTTTTTTTGGTTTTTCGAGACAGGGTTTTTTTGTGTAGCCCTGGCTGTCCTGGAACTCACTTTGTAGACCAGGCTGGCCTCGAACTCAGAAATCCGCCTGCCTCTGCCTCCCGAGTGCTGGGATTAAAGGTGTGCGCCACCACGCCTGGTGAGAAGACTTTTCTAAGTGTGAAGCCAGAAGCCATATGACCCTGCTTCAAGTGAATGAGGTGGTCAGTGTCCTGAGGGACAACACTCAATGTTGTCCTCTGTGTCCCATGTGCCCAGTCAAAATACAACCTGAGAGAAAAAAAGAATATTAATTAATAGAAGCTACTACCATGCTTATGGAGTACAAACTGACATATCTTTGTTGTTTTTGGTTTTTTGAGACATGGTTTCATTGTATAGCCCTGGCTGTCCTGGAACTCAAAAACTCTGCCTGCCTCTGCCTCCTGAGTGCTGGGATTAAAGGCATGCACCACCACTGCCTGGCTGGCAACATATCTTTTTGGTTTTTCAAGGCAGGGTTTCTCTGCTGTCCTGGAACTCTGCAGACCAGGTTGGCCTTGAGCTCAGAAATCCGCCTGTCTCTGCTTCCCAAGTGCTGGGATTGAAGGCGTGTGCCACCACTACCCGGCTAACATATCATTTTTAATGTTTAAAGTTTATACTTGTGTGTGTTCCATGTATCCATATATACACCTGAGTATGGAGGCCAGACAGAGAACAACCTAGGGTATCATCCTCAAGATGACCACCCATTTCTTTGGACTCAGTGTCTCATTGGCTAGACTGGCTGACTACAGTGTCTCAGGGATCTTACTGTCTCCACCTTCAAGTGCTTTGATTATTCAGCAGAGTGCCTTACATGGATGCTAGGGTTTAACTCTGGTCCTCATGCTTACAAGCAAGCAAGCACTTTATTGATGAAGCTAACTCCCCTGCCTCCATTTCCTTCCTCCCTCTGCTCCCCTACCTACCTTTCCCTTCTCTTCCCAGCCTCTGATGCTGTTGATTCATAGTCTCTTGTAGCCAGTGCTGCCATAAAACTCATGAGCTTCTAGCCCAGTGGTTCTCAACCCGTGTGTTGAAATCCTTTTTTGATTTCATATCAGATATCCTATATATTATATTAGACAGTAGCAAAATAACAGTTATGAAGTAGCAACAACTTTATGGTTGGAGTCACTACAACATGAGGAACTGCATTAAAGGGTTGTAGCATTAGGAAGGTTGAGAACCGCTGATTTAGCCTCTTCCTCCTAAGTGGTAGGATTGTGATTGTGTGTACATACTACCATGTTTAGTTTAGTTTTGTTTTTTGGTTTTGGAGTTTTCTGTTTGTTGTTTTTTTTTTTTTCCCCGAGACAGGGTTTCTCTGTATAGCCCAGCTGTCCTGGAACTCACTCTGTAGATCAGGCTGACCTCGAACTCAGAAATCTGCCTGCCTCTGCCTCTCAAGTGCTGGCATCAAAGGCCTGCGCTACCACTGCCTGGCTTCTCTTCCATTCGTGAGCCTCAGAGAGCAAATTCAGGTCAGGCTTGGTGGCAAGAATCTTCAGCTGCTGAGCTGCATTGCCTGCCATGCTTTATTCCTATTTTACTTTTTTTTTAAAGATTTATTTATTTATTATATGTAAGTACACTGTAGCTGTCTTCTGACACTCCAGAAGAGGGTGTCAGAGCTCATTAGGGATGGTTGTAAGCCACCATGTGGTTGCTGGGATTTGAACTCAGAACCTCTGGAAGAGCAGTCGGTGCTCTTAACCACTGAGCCATCTCTCTCTACACCCCCCCCCCCCCATTTTACTTTTTAAATGATGCAGATGATGCAGTTACACTTGGAGCGCAGAAGTGTGGCATCCCCTGAAGCTGGGAGTTAGGTGTGGTTATAAATGAACTTGTGTCCTCTGTAAGAACAGTTGTGCGTCTAACTGCTAAGCCATCTTCAGCTTCTCTTCCCTGCTAGAAGTAGAGTGCTTGCCAGCATGTTGAGGTCTTCTCTAGCTGGATCCGTACAACCATAAAATAAACTTTTCATGTTAAATTAAACACATACATAGAATAGGGTGATGGATGGACCTGCATGTGTCTTGTACACAGCTCTAAAAGTGACTATTTCATTCATATATATATATGTGTGTGTGTGTGTGTATACACACATACATACATACATACATATATACATAGGTATATGTATGCAAATACATGCATACATACATGTTTATCTATTGTGTGCGTATGCATGTGGAGATCAGAGAAGCCTTTGCAAGTGTTGGTTCTCTCCCTCCACTGTGTGTGTTCTGGGGATCAAACTTGGGTCCTCAGCCTTGGCAGCAAGCCTTTGCTCACTGAAACATCTTGTTAGCACAGAGGTACCATTTCTTATAATCTAGCATGGTAGCATATGCCAAACTTCCAGCAGTCAGGAAGCTAAGACGGGGTGGGAGTCAAGAAATTAAAGGCCAACCTGGTAGCCTGATGTAAATAGTGAGATCCTGGTATTATTGTCATGTCCTCGTTATTTTTATTATATAATCTAATTTCTCACCCATTTTACCCCGTCTTGTATTTGGGTGCAAATCTAGATATTATTTCACCTATGTTTTTTTTTTTTTTTTTTTTTTTTTTTTGAGACAGGGTTTCTCTGTGTAGCCCTGGCTGTCCTGGAACTCACTTTGTAGACCAGGCTGTCCTCGAACTCAGAAATCCACCTGCCTCTGCCTCCCGAGTGCTGGGATTAAAGGCGTGTGCCACCACGCCCGGCTCTATGATATTTTAATAACTAATACTTGAGCATAATGCGTGTCTGATTTCAAATTGCTTGTTTCAATTAGGACCTTGAGTTCTACTACTTAGTAATGGAACTTATTTGGAGATAGAATCTCATATATCATATAGCCCATGGTTGCCTTGAACTTCATATGTGGCTAATAATGGTCCTGTTCTGGGCTGGAGAGATGGCTCAATGGTTAAGAGCACTGACTGCTCTTCCAGAGGTCCTGAGTTCAAATTCCAGTAACCACATGGTGGCTCACAACCATCTATAACAACATCTGATGTTCTCTTATGGGGTGTCTGAAGACAGCTACAGTGTACTTACATATAATAAATAAATAAATCTTAAAATAAAAAAGAATGATCCTGTTCTGATCCTTCTGCATCTTACGTAGTGGGATTACAGATATGTACCACCATGCGCAGGTCTGCCAAACACACTATTGAGCTACAGCCCCAGTGGTCCTGGAATATATCTTTTGTGTGCTTGTATTGAATGTATGTAACATGTAATGATATGTAATATATGTGCACGTGCACACATGTGTACACTAAGACACTGGGGGTCCTACTTTGTCACTATGCCTTATTATCTTGAGAGTTTGTCACTAGACCCGGAGCCAGGCTATTAGCCAGCAAGTTGCAGTGGTACAACTGTCTACACTCCCACAGTGATGGTGTTATACTCACATGTGCCAAGTCTTATGTTAGTGATGGCAATCTGAATTTAGGTCCTCTTGCTTGGGCAGTAGGTACTCTTTAGCCACTGAGCAGTCTCCTCAGACCAGATATCTCTCTTAAGTCTCTTTTTAGCTGTAAGTTCATTTTCTTCTTTTTTTCTTTTCATTTCTTTTTTCCTTTTTTAGAAATGGGTTATTTTGTTCTGTGAACAGAATTTTATATATTCTGGAGGGTTTTTTTGTTTTTGTTTTTTATTCTGGAGTTTTGATGGTTACTAGATGATGAATGTCATCTCCCCACCTGGGTGTTTTTACATTTGTCTCTGAGAACTTCATGAGTTTCATAACAGATTTGTTTGGTTTTGTGTAGAAGTGTGGTTGTAGGTTATGCAGTTAAGGTGTGGTGTACATGTGGAGGCCAGAGGTATGTATGGTAGTCCTCAGGCCTTGTGGACCTTGGTCCTTTTGTTTGTTTGTTTCTTACTATTTAGACCATTCTGGCCTGGAACTCAGAGATATGCCTGCCTCTGCCTCCCGCATGCTTGGTTTAAAGATGTGGGCCACCATGCCCTCTCCACCTTGGTTTTTGAGAATGGGTCCCTCATAGCCATATGCACAAATGCATGGGTGTGTGCTTGTATGAATGTGTATGTGTGCATTTCAGACCAGCCAGCTAGGGCTTTGAAATCTTGTTTTAAGAAAGGGGGGGCGGGATCTGGGGTAAGTGGGACTAGCTGGCCAGGAGCTCCAGCTGCCCCCACTGCCCCCCAGCCTCCCCGGTGCTGGGATTATAGGAGATGTTGGGCATTGAACTCAGGGCGACATGCTTGCTCTGCAACTGTTTTTGATGACTGAGCTCACTCTTGAGCTCCTTTTTCAATTTTTTGTTTATGTTTTTCTGTGACAGCGTCATTAATTCAGAGTGGCCTGGAATTAGAATCTTCCCACCTCAGCCTCCGGTCTGATACCGGAGTTACAGATGTGCACTACTGCACTTTGCTGGTAGGCCAGGTTTTTGTTTTGTAGCCCCGACTCTCCTGGAACTTACTATGCAAAACTCAAGAGATCCATCTGCTTCTGTTTCCCAAGTGCTGGGCTTAACCACCACCAGCTCAAGTTTTATCTTCTTAATTTTTGGCAACTGTAGATTTTCTGTGTTCAAAAGCTTCAAACCAGTCAGGCAGTGGTGGTGCACACCTTTAATTTCAGTGCTCAGGAGTCAGATCTCTATGCGTTTGAGGCCAGCCAGGGCTACAAAGAGAGACCCTGTCTTAGGAGGAGGGAAAAAAAGAAACATATTTTTGTCTATGAATTAAAGCAGCCATATTCAGAATTTGTTTTCAAGTTTTCCATCTTTGTTATATTCTATAGTAGAAAACTGAGGCTGCTGTTCACCAGCTACTAGCACCTTGCTCTAAAAAGGTTAGTTAGATCACATATGGCAGTTAACACAGAGACCCACAGCTGGTTGAGGTGCAGAGAATAAGGCTATGGGATGCTTAGCCCCTTCTTCCCAAAAAGTGGAGTAAGGAACTGAAGCCTGTGAGGGTCAGAGGGAGGAGATGGCCACAGTGAGACAGCAGGGCAGCTGCACGTGTGAACTTTCGGCATCTGTGACAGCATGCACAAGTCCTGCTTCCAGCCAGATGGTAGCCACTGGGAGAAGAAGAGTCACTTCTCTTTGAGGATGTGGCCCTTGGAGAGTAACCCAAGCACCAGTGGATAGCCTACAATCAAGAGGGTGTGGACACCGCAAACTGAATTCTATGTTTTGTTTTGTTTTCAGTTTTCTTTGAAGAGGGCACAGAATGGTGTTGACAAGTAAGGAAGCTGGATCTGAAAGGAACTGGGCAAGGAAGAATTGAATATGATCAAAATACATTGTATAATAGTGTCAAAGAATTAATAAACATTTTTAAAGGGGGATGGAGAGATGGCTCAGTGGTTAGGTTAAAAGAATTTACTGTTTTTGCAGAGGACCAAGGTTCAGTTCCCAGAATCCACTTGATGGCTCAGAATGACGTGTAACTCCAGTTCCAGGGGCTATGATGCCGCCTTCTAAACTCTGTGGGCTCCTGTATGGATGTGGTACGCACACACACACACACACACACACACACACACACACACACATATTAAGGTCCATACACATAGTCAGATAATACAGTTTTTTAAAATACTTTTTTTAAAAAAAGAAAACAATAAAGCCAAGTACTTAAAAAATTTTTGGAAGTTACTGTGAAAACTTAAGCATGTGAGATTCACTGTTAGATCTTTCTTATAAATTGTTCATAACATGGTTGGGATGACATATCTATGTGTAAAAATTGGGGTTTTCCTTAGGATCATATTTACCAACTTCTGAACTATTTCAAAAAAAATAATAGAATAACAACAGTACTGAATACTTGGTTGCTAATTATAAACTATAGAATAGAGACTGTCTTGAGTTTGTCTCTTCTGAGTTTCAAGTTCATCCAAAGTTGGGAACTAACAAAATTATTCATTCCAAAAATTTAAATGCATATCTAGTACCAGGAATCATGCTAAAGATTGGGAATATAGTAGCGACTGAAGCCACTTAATAGGTTATAGGATGTTATGGAGTGATGGTTAACAAATACCTTCCCCTCATTTCTTCTTTGAAATATAAATATACTTTTTTTTTCATTTATTCTCCTCACTTCCCCTCTCTCCCAGATCAACTCCTTCTCTGTTTCCCTAAAAAAAAAAAAAAAAAGGAACAGAAAGAAACAGTGGGCCTACAGGGATATCCACCACACAAGGCCTAAAAAGATACAATGACTGGGCTCAAACCCATATCACAGCTGGATGAGGCAACCCAGGAGGAAAAGGGTTCCAAGCACAGGCAAAAGAGCCAGAGACACCCCCACTCTCATTGTTGGGAGTCCCACAGGAACACCAAGCTACATAGCTAGAGGGTATATACAGAAGACCTGGCTCAGACCCATACAGAGCCCCTGTTTGCTACTTCATTTTCTGTGAGCCCCCATGAGCCCTGATTAGTTGCTTCAGTGGCTTGTGTTCTTGTAATGTCCTCTGGCTCCTCCAAGCCTTCCTCCCCCTCTTCTGAGGAGCTCTCCTGGCTCTGCCTAGTGTTTGACTGAGGGTCCATGCACTCGCTCCCATCATTTGCCTCTCTGAAGACAATACAATCTGTGAGTGTAGCACAGTATCATTAGGACCATTTCATTGCCTTTTTTCTCTTCTGCTAGTTGTGTTTGGTTCTATCCTGACAAATACCTTTTTAGGTTAATGCTTGTTTGTCTTGAACCTGCTTGGAAGAAAGCACACTGTATCATAGGGAGAATATAATGAATGGAATTTGAATTGAGAACTCTGAAAGAGCTCCATGAGGAAGTAACATCTTAGTAGAGACAACTTAAGTTATAAATTAACCAAAGAATTCTGGCCAGTCACAAGATTGGCGGCTGGAAGATCACTGCACAGTGAGTTCAAGGCCAGTCTGGGTTATATGAAACTTAGTCTCAAAAGACAACAAAACCCAAAAATCACCTCTTAATCAGGCAGGTTTTTTTAGACTGATAATTTATCAAGCAATTATCTATATATAGGCATACCCTACTTTGGAAATTAAAACATCAGGGATGTTGTTTCTTCCTGGGATCTTGGATGAGAAGAAAGAGAGGAAGCTTTGGAAAAACAGGCCAGGAACAGGATACACCCAGTGAAGGAACAGATTGGATAGTGCAAACTTAGGTAGGTAGATTTTGTTCTACTTACATGTATGTCTGTGAGGGTATCAGATCCCCTGGAATTGGAATTACAAAAGTGGTGAGCTGTCACATGGGTGCTAGGAACTGAACGCAGGTCCTTTGGAAGTTTCCTTTATAATTTTCTTTAAAGAGAAAAGAGCTCTATTTATAAGGGCTTTAGGGCAGCTGGAGGAGATGAAGGCCTTGGGAGAAAAGGAGGAGCTGAGTAGAAGGTCCTTGTATTTCTACCCCCCCCCCCCCGTCCTCCTTTCTCTTCCCTCCTCACATCTGGTTAGAGTCTGTTTAAAAGTTCACTACAGCATTGAGATTGGTAATGGAGTGCCTAGAGGTTGGAGGTAAGGATTCATTTACCTCTGCCCTTTGTTCCTGGGGTCTATCTGCAGCAAAAGCTTAATGGGCTATAGCCCCATTTCCAGCTCCACTTGGGACTTCTGGATGGATGTGGAGGGTGGTTGGGGACCTCAGAAAAAGTGACATCAGGCACCTGCCGATTGGGATAATGAGGCTCACAGTCATGTTGTGTGTTATCGTGCCCATATCCCCCTAGGACCTCAAGTCGGAAGGTGCTTTGCTGAAGTGTTAGATGATAGTAAGGTCACCAGGATTGAAACTGAAGAGGGGTCAGAGAAGTGAGCATTTGCTGAGGAGCTGAGACTCTACAGTTTATCAAAGAAGCTATTGACCTAGGCTTCTAGTAAGGAGAGCCTTGAGGCAGCTATGGGCTCCAGAAAAGCCAGGTGGCTTTAGGTGTCATCTGAGATTTGGATACCTTTGTGCAGGCATGACCCTTGATGTTGGAGAACTTAAAATCTGTGTAGTTGGAGTTCATCTTCCAGATTTATTCTTGGGTTGGTGTTCCTAGTACCATCATTTCTTTTTTTTTTTTTTTAAAGATTTATTTATTTATTATTATATGTAAGTATACTGTAGCTGTCTTCAGACACACCAGAAGAGGGAGTCAGATCTTGTTACGGATGGTTGTGAGCCACCATGTGGTTGCTGGGATTTGAACTCTGGACCTTCGGAAGAGCAGTCGGGTGCTCTTACCCACTGAGCCATCTCACCAGCCCAGTACCATCATTTCTATGAGAAATAGTTTACATACTGCCCCCAGGGAGCATGAGCTGTCCAAGTAGAGGGCAGTCAGTGTTTAGCCAGTATTCAGCCTCTGACCACATGATAGAGACAAGGCTTAATCATTGACCCCAAAGATGAGCTCTGGAGAGCAGTAGTACCAAAAACAAATGCAGGAAACCCTGGACTTCACAGGGAGATAGTAGTGTTGAGATCCACCAGTATGTTCTGGACTGATAGGTGACATGTACCGTGTGAATTGATGTAGCCAATTTCTAAAACTGTTGTGTAAACCTTAACCTAGGTATAAGGATAATCAGCTCAGCCTTTGGGCCACTAGGAACTCTCTCAGCCATGTGACCCCATACCAGATTAAAGTACAGTTCATCTTTTTGGAGAGCAAAGATGTCTTGATTAGGGTTTTATTGCTATGAAGAGACACCATGACCAAGGCAACTTTTTTTTTTTTTTTTTTTTTGGTTTTTCGAGACAGGGTTTCTCTGTATAGCCCTGGCTGTCTTGGACCTCACTTTGTAGACCAGGCTGGCCTCGAACTCAGAAATCCGCCTGCTTCTGCCTCCCGAGTGCTGGGATTAAAGGTGTGCGCCACCACGCCCGGCGCAAGGCAACTTTTTATAAAGGACAACATTTAGTTGGGGCTGGCTTACAGTTTCAGAGGTTCAGTCCATTATCACTCTGGTGAGAAGCATGGCAGCAGCTAGGCAGACATGATGCTGGAGGATCTGAGAGTTCTACATCTTTATCGGAAGGCAGCCAGGAAGAAGGACTGGTCTCTGTGCTTGGCAGAGAGCCTGAGCATAGGACCTTAAAACTCACCTCCCACAGTGACAGGACTTTCTCCCAACAAGGCCACACCTCCTAATAGTGCCACTTCCCATGGGCCAAGCATATTCAAACTACCTCAAAAAGGAGAGATGTGAGAAAAAAGCGAGGCAGAGGCTGGGAAGGTGTGTAGAGAATAATGAGAGAGGAACTGGGCTTATTGGAAAGGCAGGTAAGAAAACATGGGATTAGAGTGGAGCAGTCCCTGGGTACCCTAAGGACTTAATACCTTCCCACTGGAGTAGAAAGTGTCATGGCCTCACAGTGTGGCAGTGGTTCATCTTGAACATAACCATAACCTTGTTGATGGGGACCAGTTCCCTTGTGTCTAGTATATTCCAAATGAGCCTTGTCACTTTGATATCTGAGCCACCTCTTAGGAGTGCTCTAGGTTTTGGTCTAGGGTGAATACCACTGTGGTCACCTTTCTACTGTCACAGGCAGCCCTACTCTGAGTGACAGGAAATTGGTAGGTTTAAGGTTTTTATGCCTCCAGCCATGTCCCTTAGCTAATGCTTCTGCCACCTAGTTCTGCTAGTAGCTGACCCCCCCCCCACACCCAAACACACCACACATGCACACCCCTATGACCTACCAACACCTTGGCTGCAGGGCTCAGCTGCTAGGCTCCTGCTTCTTCCAGGTTCCCCCTGTCAGACTCCCCAGTTCATCTTTTTATTGGCTCTCCATGTAACTAATTCTCACTTATTAGTGTTACGGGTTTTTATTTTTTTGTAGTATTTTATATTCATGAATATTTTAGGTTTTTGGTTTTTGAGATAAAAGAGTCTTAGACTGTAGCCCAGATTGACCCAGAATTTACTAACTTGCTTTGACTAGCTTTGAACTTGTGACAGTTGTCCTGCCTCAGCTTTTTGAGTGCTGAGATTACAGGTATAAGCTACCACGCCTGTTACATTTTAGAATTTTATGTGATCATTTAACTCCTTGGTATTTTTGACTGGGATATAGTGGTTGCAAAGTCAATGTTGCTAGGTTCCTTTTAATATCCTGATGTGTTTATATGTTCATATATATAGGTTGCCTGTATCTGCACAAAGTGGAAACCAGAGGTCTGTTTCAACTCTCTAACCTTGGGTTTTGGTTTGGTTTTGGTTTGATTTCTTCAGACAGGGTTTCTCTGTGTAGCCCTGGCTGTCCTGGAACTCACTGTGTAGACCAGGCTGGCCTTGAACTCAGAAATCTTCCTGCCTCTGCCTCCCAAGTGCTGGGATTAAAGGGGTGCACCACCACTGCCCAACCCCTAACTTTGGGTTTTTGTTCTTTGTTGAGACAGGGTTTCTTCACTGGCCTGGAACTCACTAAGCAGGTCGGATAGACTGGCTAGCCTGTGAGTCCCAAAGGATCCTCCAGTCCCCGCCTTCCCTGTGCTGGGATTACAGGCACTTATCCCCACCCTTGTTTTTCTCAGGGCTTCTGAAGTTAGAGCTCAGGCTCTCGTGCTTGCACTAGCTACCACTCTACAGTGGAGCTCACCCCCAGGCCTAATTTAATTTTTAACATTTAAAAATTTGGAGTTGTTGAATTAGCCCAGTGGAAAAATAAAAGCCTTCCGTGCAAGCCTGGTGTTCAGTCTCCAGAACCTGTAGTGGAAGGAGAAAATGTTTAAGAAAGAAGAAAATCTTCCTAGAAGATGTTCTTGCAATCACACCAAAAATTATGAATAAGATTAAAAAGTAAAACATTTTTTAGGGGTCAGATAATATTTTTATCAAAAGTTCATATCTCCAACAACCTTTTTGGTCTGCCAATTGCATTGATTTTTACTTTGGGACAAACTTAAGGGTTAAACAGAATGCAACTGTTAAGTCATTACCCTGTCTGATAATTTAAATATGAATCACTGAGACAGGTTTTCAAACTCATAGAAGCAGCTCCTTACATTGGTTTCAAATCCTACATAGTAGGTTAGACAGATTTTCAATTAAAGGATATTGAGAACTGCACAATATATACAATTGAGTTTGTTTTTATTTAACTTCCAAGTACAGGCAAAATGGTTATATAACTAGTTTTCATTTTCTTTATTTTATAAAAGAAAGTTTAAGTGATAATGATGAGCCAGTTGTTTTGGCGAGGGTTAAGGGGGAACATGTTTATATATGACATGCACGTTTGAACGTTCATTTGTGTGTGAATGTGCATATGTGCTGTGGGACACTTGTTGCAGAGTGTATATGGAAGTCTGAGGATAACCTTGGGTGTCAGTCCTTCCTCACCATCCTTCTTGCTTTCCTTCTGTGTGCTATTCTCCTGTCTCCACCTCCTATCTTCCCCATAGGGTTGTTGTGATTACAGCCTGGGGATTCAAACTCACCCTCACACTTGTGTGGCAAATGCTTTAGCCATGGAGCCATTGGAAAAAGATTTTTGTCTTAGTGTTTTTTTTTTGTTTTTTGTTTTTTTTTTTTTTTTTGGTGGGGAAATGTCTGAGTATCTTGGTTAGTAGTTTTTTGGTTCTGCTTTACATTATTTTGCCCATAAAATTGGGATTTGGTTATAAATTCTCAGCTTTATTTTTCCTTAATTATTCTGTAATGCTTAATTGACAAGTAAGTATAACTGATTATTGGTACTAGCTCTTATTTTTCTGAGTACAAGAGTCATTTCCGAGATTAGCAGTTTTCTACTTATGAGCCAGTTTTTTGTTGTTGTTGTTGTTGTTGTTTTTAAAGACTTATTTATTTGTATGTGAGTACACTGTTGTCTTCAGACACACCAGAAGAGGGCAGCATATCCAATTACAGATGGTTGTGAGCCACATTGTGGTTGCTGGAAATTGAACTCAAACCTCTGGAAGAGCAGTCAGTGCTCTTAACCTCTGAGCCATCTCTGCAGCACATGAACCAGGTTTTAATGGTAACTTGAAAGCTCATCATTCCACGGGCATCACAGTCTGCTCCCCTCCCCAGCGCTGGCTGGGTCCGCAGAAATGTGCACCTGTTTCTCTTCCCTCTCTCATGGTGGAAATGGAACCTAGGGCTTAATCTGGCCTTTTTGTGTTACTGATAATCTTAAGTCCAAGAGTATGCTTAATTTGTAGTTTGCCTTCCTCATTTATTTATTTATTTATTTATTTGCAACTAATGTTCTCATCAATTGAGTTAAATATTAAGGAGCTGTAAATACAAACTGAACTATTCTGTTTTTGTTTTTATTTTGTTTTTGTATGAATGATTTGACTGCCTATATATCTGTGTACCATGTTTGCCTGGTGCCAAGGAAGCCAGAAGAATGAGTTATATTCTACTATGTCGTTGGAGTTACAGACAGTTGAGAGCCACCATGTGGGTGCTAGGAATCAAACCTGGGTCCCCTGAAGAGCAGTCAGTCTTTTAAGCCATCTCTCCAGCCCTTTTTCATATGTGTTTCTCTTTAACGATGTTATTAGTTATTTTTACTGTTTTTACATTTGTGCGCATATGTGGAGCTCAGAAGACAGTTGAAGGAGTCTGTTCTCTCCTTCCACCCTGTGGGTCCCTGTGACTGAGTTCCCGTTATCAGATTTAGGTAGAAAGTTCCTCACCCACTAAGCCATCTTGTCAGTTCCTAAATTGTTCTTTTAAAAAACCAGTTCTAACAAGTCAGACTATATGAATCCTGTCATCCCTGGATCTATAGATAGATGTACTATATAAAGTTAGTGCTTGTGAAATTTATGCAGAACTAAACTGAGGATTTGAAATGGGCTGAAGGGCCCAGTGTAGCATCTTGACAGGCTGTTTTCTAGATGCTAGCCTTGCTGTTAGTGACTTAAAATTATCTAGTTTTGGTTAAAGAAAAAAAGAGGCAGATTTAAGTTTCTCAAATTATAGACTTACTTAGGCTAGTAATATACTTACATACCACTTCCTGGTACTTTACCATGTTCCAGATGCTTCTGTTTCACAGTAGTAATCCTGAGCAGTTATGTGCAATTGTTAAAGTTTTTAATATGTCACAGAAATTTATTCATTATATTTTTCTTTGTGGAGCTGGGCAGTAGTTACACATTGCGAATATCTTTAATCCTAGGCAGATGGATCTGTGACTTCAAGGCACAGTTGGTCTAGACTTGAGTTCTAGGACACCCAGGACTACAGACAGAAACCCTGTCTAAAATAGTAATAGTAATAATAATTCTTTTATTTTTTTTAAACAAATAGCTTAAGTATTTTATTCGTTTGCAACTAAGCTTGTTAACACTATATAATGAAAATGTACAAAGAATAATGTTGCAGGTTTTGGTTAGATTTAAATCAAAGACATTCATTAATAAGGAATCTTCAGATGTGAATACCCCAGAAATGTCCGCAAGCCAGCTGATCACAACAACTGTCTCTGAATATCACCTTACTTTGTAAGGTATTAGCAAACATTTGAATTAAAACTCAAGATTTTTCCAAAATAAAGCCGTAATTAATATAACTATTCTGTATTCAAACTAAAACAGTTTTCATAAAACTTTCCTTTCCAAAACAACAGTAAAGGAACCAAGGCATTTTGTAAAATGTGGTCCTGAACAAGTCACAGTAAAAATAAATGTATACTTAAATCCCACCTCCTCAAAACAGAGGCTGCTTTCTGCTCACAACCTTGGGACCAAGGCAAAGAACAGCCAATAAGCAACTTCCGGCAGGGTATTGCCAAAACCAAGCTCTAAGGGTTGAACACGGACACCTCAGGAGAGTTTGGGGTAACCTGGACAAAGGGTCCAGATTCTATGTTGAAACTGATGCTAAGGTGAGCGGCTCCTCCCGGGTAGCAGTGCTGTGAGCCTGGCCCAGCCCCGCACTCGTTACATGCTCCGAGGACACCCTGATCTTCCGCTCCAGGGGAGATCTTTTCCCTGTAGAAGTTCAGCGTTCAGGGAGCTCCGTGACTGTATGAATGAGGTGAGCTCAGACTCCACAGGATATTTTAAGGCTTGGAGTCAAAGTATTTTTCCAGCACAGCTAGGCAGAGTCCATGTACTGATAGCCTGTCTCAGTTTGTTCTAATTTCTCACTACGTATTTGCAGATTCAGGACTGCAGACCTTCCCTAGATCATCATAATCACATCTAATGTCCATCCTAACTCACATTTCAAATTCTATGCCTGGGAACAGTCCCTGTATTTAACGATAATACCTACAAATAAGCAACCCACTGTTACAACCTATATGGTCACCAAACATTAATGATATTCTGTAGACCAAGAAAATGTTTTTAACCATAATTGTCGTGCATCAAATTCACAGCCAGAATCCCCAAGATCAAAAAAATTTTTTTTGCACAATACAAATAATAACTTAAAACACAGACACACACACGCACACACTCTCACTTCTCACAGAGCTGTGCTTGGGGAGACTCCACGTGTTGAGTGCCACTGAAGGCATTCTTTGCTAGACTGCTGTTGCAGGTACTTTGTCTGGAAAACCTATCACAGTAGGGCACAGCTGTTTAGTGGATGAACAGAAAAGAAAGATATGCTTGTGGCAACCAGAAAGGTTTAAGGTCTTTCAAGTTGTATAAAATGGACCTGCAGAGACATTTAAGTGTTCTCAGGGTGCAAAGTTGGAGCTGAAATGTGATATCAAACCAGTTGCAAAAAGTGTACAGCAGCCATCTCTTGAGGTCACACCTGGTACCAGATAGGCAAGAAGGCTTCAGGATACACCTGGGAGTTTGGTACTGAGGGTCTGCTCATACTCCTCTCGGACTTTATCTCATAGTATTTTAAGAGACGCTCACACATTAACCCCACTTGTCGAAGGGTAAAGGTGGGCTGGCCCTTCTTCATCCAGAAAGCACCTGGAGAACCTGGTGCAGTGAGTGCCGAGGAGGAAGGCTGACTTTCTGAAGTATAGGCTTCGCTTTGACTGAGAACAACTTCTAAATGTCTCCATCTCTGGTAACGATTATATTCTTGTTTTATGTTCTGAAAAATTTGCTCGGGAGTTGGAAGACAACTCTCGCTGCCGGGCGGGGCAGGCTGCTGGAGGCTCGCCGGTGGCGTCTGCATCTGAAGTGGTGGCGGCTCGGCGTCCGGGGGGCCTGAGGCCCGGAGTGGGGCCGGGCAGAGGGGCGCAGCGTTGCCGATTCGGGGAACCGGGCTAATAATTCCTTTATTAGGATCCATTTTTTTCTATCACAAAGTTGAAAGTTAAAACGTTTGAAATAGTTATTTTTCTTTTTTTTATTATTATTACAGCTTTACCAACAGGGACGCTTGTGTCAGCTCGGCAGTGAATTCTGTGAATTGGAAGTTTTTGCTAAAGTTTTGAGAGCTTTGGATAAAAGGTAAATTTGTGTGTATGTGTATAAGCTTTCTTGCTTCCTTCCTTCCTTTCTTGTCTCATGTGGATCAAGATGGCCTTGAACTTGTTAAACTTCTGATCCTCCTGCCTCTATTTAAATGCTTGGATTACAGATAATGGACAGGGTCACCCCCTTGCCCCCAAAATATCCACCACCACTACAACAAAAACCTGCTAAAATGTATATAACATAAAATTTGCCACTTGTATCATTTTAAAATGCATAATTCAAGGACTAGAGAGATGTCTCAGTGGTCAGGAGCACTGGCTGTTCTTCCTGCAGACCTGGGTTCAATCCCCAGTATTACCTGTGAGCTCACACCTGTCTGCAGTTCCACTTCCAGGGCTTCTGACACCCGTATGCAGATATACATGCAGGCAAAACACCAATGGACATAAAAATAAATTATTAAAAATGCACACAATTCAATAATATTAAGTATACTTCCCTTGTTTGACCATTTAGTAATAGACATTGCCAGAATGTTTTCACTGTCAAGACAAAAGTTATGAGTAAACAAGCCACCACTGAGTGCTATGATAGCAAATGCCATGGCGTGGGAAGTAGAGCTCAATGAAAAGTCTTGAAGAACAGAATGATGATAGCCACACTTTCTCTATAGTGGGAGGAAGTCAGAGAGCACGCTTTATAAATGCACAGAACACTTGCTGAGGGGTCAGGCGGTTTTGTTTTGTTCTGAAGCAAGGGGCTCATGTGTGGGCATTGGTCCTCGCCTTACACCTTCTTGAGCCAATATTTCTCTTCGTGTTCTCTGTTGAATTTGCCAGGCTGGCTGACCTGTGAGCCTCCAGCAAGTCTGTTGTTCAAGCCTCCATGCTCTTCTAGGGTGCACTGGGATTATTGGTGCTTGTGCTGCTGTGTCCAGCTCTGTGTGTGCTCTGCAGTGCAGACTCAGGTTGTCAGGCTTGTGAGGCAAGGATGAGCCGTTTCCCTAGCTCATTGTCTTTTTATTTTGGAATGTATGTGACATTTTTTTTTTCAGACTTAGCTTCAACTCACCTTATTCTTTTGGGGAAAACTAATACACAAATATGTATGTACACACATATTTACTAGGTATATTAATGGAGGAGCAGCTAGCTCCAAAGGGATACCATCAGTGACTTCTCAAGAACTGCTTTTCTTTTTTCTGCAGACATTTGCTCCACCACTGTTTTCAGGCTCTGATGGACCATGGCGTTAAGGTAGCTTCCGTCTTGGCCTACTCCTTCAGTAGACGGTGCTCTTACATAGCAGAGTCCGACGCTGCAGTAAAGGAGAAGGCCATCCAGGTTGGCTTTGTCTTAGGTGAGTAATGGCAAAGGAGAGGGCATTTGACTCTGCAGTGGGCCTGTAGTTAAACCTTCTAACCAGAAGGCTTCTTCCAAGAGTTCCCAGTCTGTACAGGCAGGTTGTGAGCAACTGTTATACCTGTGGCCTACTCATATTTAGTCTTAAGTCCTAAACCTTTCTGGCATTCTATCCTAGGGAGGTAACTTAACGACAGCGTTTACATATGAGGAAGTAGACTTAGAGAAGCTGAGTAAGTGAAGCAGCCCATAGCTTTGAGTGAGCTATGTTTAGCATGAGTTATGTCTGTGATCCCAAGCATGCCATTCAGCAGTGTCAGGGCAGCACCACCCCAAACTCCTTAGCTACTGACTACTTACTGTATGCTGTGGCATGAGGCATACATCTTCTCAGGGACCGGTTTTGGTTTTCATTTCTAAAAGTAGTTATTTTTAATTTTGGGCGAGCTACTGTAAGGATAGCAGAAACATCGCTTTATAATATCCTGGAAAGATTTTTACATATAGAAAAATACTGTTCCATAACTTTGTAGTGAGTAGTTTCACAACTGTACAGAGTGAAAAAGTATGTTTTAGGCAATTATTTATTCAAATTATTTCCTCCTTCTGTCCAGATCATACTTTTTAAAAGTTAACTATATACGATGTTAATATTATGGAGTTTTTAGCTCAGTGATTTAGTGTAAGCGTGTCTCTAACGTTCAGGCAGCTTACTGAGTCATTTAATGCTGCTGCTTTTGTTCTTCAGGTGGCTTTCTTTCTGATGCAGGCTGGTACAGTGATGCTGAAAAGGTTTTTCTGTCCTGCCTTCAGTTGTGTACGCTACATGATGAGATGCTCCACTGGTTCCGAGCAGTGGAGTGTTGTGTGAGGTAAGCAGAGCAAATCCTGTGATTAAGTGCTACTTAGTTATAGTGGTACTTAGTGCTAGTGGTGCTTAGTTATAGTGGTACTCAGTGCTAGTGCTTTGGGCTTAGAATTCTGTCCTTGTTCCCAACAGTTGATTAAATCTTTACATCATGGTCTCATTAGTCTAATCTCGCATCTCCAAAACACACACACACACACACACACACACACACACACACACACACACACACAAAACGTATCACCTACACACAGGCATAGTCCAGGCGAGTCTCAAACTCTGCCTCCCAAGTACTGGAATTAAAGTGTGCAACACCATGCCTAGCCTATTTTGTTTTTTATTTTTTATTTTATTTTTTTTATTTTTGGTTTTTCAAGACAGGGTTTCTCTGTATAGCCCTGGCTGTCCTGGAACTCACTCTGTAGACCAGGCTGGCCTCGAACTCAGAAATCTGCCTGCCTCCTGAGTGCTGGGATTAAAGGCATGGGCACCACGCCTGGCTAGGAAACAATTTTAACATGGATTTAAAGAGAATCAGAATTTCATATCTCAATTTCCTAAAGTTCAAAGGTAAATAGAAATGAGAAGCTAAAAGAAAATAGTGGTATCTCAGTGTTTGAAAGAAAATAGTATATATACCTCACTGAATTTTTAGGACAAAGGAAAATATTTCAAATCCAAGATCCAGCAGGTCCTAATGTGTACAGGTAGATACCCTGTGAGTCTTAGAAGGCAAACCCTCTGAGTCAGTCACTAGCACAGGGTGTGGCATCCTTACTGTGATACTGCTTCAGGTTAGTCCCAGCTTATCTACCCCTCGGTCCTGTGCAGTTGTTAGTGCCTCTGCTCAGGCTCTCTCATCAAGCAGGAGGAATAGGAATGGCTGACAGAGAGCTGGCTGTGTGCTGCATCGCACAGTGGTTTCTTTATTAGCTTAAATCCAACTAAGTGAAACAGGACAGAATCAGAATTGAGCCATGGCTGCTGACCTAGAGGTTAAAGTCTCCTATGGGAATCTTATGGGAAGTTGTACATTATCAATCGGAAATTTAGAATAAAGGAACACATTTCTAGACATGTACAAACTATCCAAATGATGATATAAAAAAATTGAACATCTCAACAGACCCATAACAGGTAGAGATTGCAAGTTTGTATTAACAAATAGAAATTGCAAATTTTCTTATATCAAAGACAATCCAGGACAGAAGATTTTGCTGGTGAATTGTAAGAGTTAGCTCTGGTCCATTCCAAACTACTAGAATACTGAAGAGGAATTCCTTTCCAACTCATTTTATGAGGTCATTATGACCTCATTAATGAAAGCCCAGGAAATACATAAGATACTTAGAGACTAGTGCCTCCTTAAATACAGATCAGAAATCCTTAACAAAATACTAATAAATAAAACCTAAAAAAAATCTAGAACAATTTATTCTGTGATCTTAATTAAAGTGAGGTCTAAACCAAGAATGCAAGAGTACTTTGACATACGAAAATCAAGAAATACACTATACCGTTATAATATAGACTGAATAAGAAGTATGATAAGTTTTCAACAGTGGACGTTGAAAAGTATTTGACAAAATCGGCTATCCTTATTTAGTAAAAACATGTAGAAAGCTAGGACTAGAAGAGAACCTCCTTGCTTTGACAAAGAACATTTATGACAGACCTACAGGACATCAGGCTATAACACTAGCCTGAGCTACATAGCAGGACACTGTCTGAAAGAAAAAATAGGGTGGTACTATGTGAGGGAGTTCGGGATGGGGAAGAGAGAACAGTTAACTTGGTAATACACTGGATGGTTTTTCTCCTTGGATCAAGAGAAAGGTAAAGGATGTCTTCTACTGGAGGTAGTCAATATTATGTTGTAATTTTTAGTCAAAGTAGGCAAGAAAAAGAAATAAAGAACATCTGAATTGGAAATGGGAAAAGGACTGCATTCATTGAACTCAGAGACTTGTGACTGGGTGCAGTGGTGCACATCTGTAATCCCTGCAATCGGGAGGTAGCGGTATTGGCATTGCTGAGAACAACCAAAACCCCCGGAAACTTTGCAGAGGACACTATCAAGACAGTGCTTTATTTTTGTAATCTCAGCACTCAGGGGACATTCCTTCCTGTCTTTTCACCCAGCTTGTTCTTACTTATTTCCTTTCAGATAGGATCTCAGTATATATCCAAGGCTGGCCAGAAACTCAGTCTCTTACCCGAGCCTTCTGAATGTCAGAACAGGGTACACATCATTCTCACTGATCCTGACTCAAATAAAGACAGCTTGCAGACTGGGGAATGGTATTTACAGCTTGCAGACTGGGAAATGGTATTTACAGATCAGGTATTGGACAAGGGTCCAGGATCCAGAGTGTACCAAGTGTACAACTTAACAGCAAATGACCCAAGGTTTTAAAAAGACAGGGACTTGAGTAGACCCTTTCCAAAGAACCTGTGTAGATTACTGTTGTGCATGTGAAGAAATGTTAGTGATAGACCTGCACGTCTGTGACTTAAGGGAACTGTAAGTCACACATGTTCCATACCACTTCACATGGACCAAAGCCATGCAGGATTTTTTTGTTTTTGTTTTATTGCTTTTTTATCTGTTTCTTTTTTTGTTGTTGTTTTTTAGATTTATTTATTGATTTTATGTATATGAGTACACTGTAGCTGTCTTCTGGAACGAGCAGAGGTACTAAAATTCAACTTCATGTGGCTTCTCAACAGCCGCATGAAGGCTCACAACCATTTGTACAGCTACAGTGAACTCATACATTAAATAAATAAATCTTTAAAAAAAATCCAAGTCTCTATCTGCAGATAAAAAGATACTTGTTCTGTGTATACATGAGATCACTCCATTACCCAGGCTGACCTTGAACTCATTCTGTAATCCAGGCAAGTTACTGTGCAAGCCTTGAGCAAATTGCCTCATTCAAGTATCTGTTGAGTTTTACTCTTGTGTGCTTCTTTATACTTGAGTTCCCTGCTCTAAAACAGTCATTCCACCTACCATTCTAGAGCAGTGTAATTAATTATCCCTCTCTCTCTCTTTGTCTTCTGCAGAGTGGTAGGTAATGAACGTAGGGCCTCACATATGGTAGGCAAAGGTCCTACCACCTAGTTATGCCTGCCTCTTAGGTGGTTTTGTTTATTCTTAGTTTCATTATCTAGGCCTAGCTTTGTGTCTAGAGTGTGCTGGTATAAATGCCATGCTCTTTTTTCTTTTTTTTTTTTTGTTTGTTTGTTTCTTGAGACAGGGTTTCTCTGTATAGCCTTGGCTGTCCTGGAACTCACTCTGTAGACCAGGCTGGCCTCGAACTCAGAAATCTGCCTGCCTCTGCCTCCCAAGTGCTGGGATTAAAGGTGCGCGCTACCACTCCCCGGCCATGCTCTGTTTTCTTTGAGATGTCTTTTATGCTTTTATTGTCTCTAAGCATTTTCAAAAAATTGTATTGGCCCTATAGATGATTGTGGCATTCAACCAGCAGTGTAATAAATGAGTATTTGTTCTAATAACTATCTTTCTTGTTTCATATAGTCTGTAGATGTATAGTCTACTACTGCCTAGCATTTAGTCTGATCTAAAGCATGTGGATACTCTTTCATAATTTGATTGTTAGCAGGCTGCACTTTATTTTGTGTAGCATACTCAGGATTTTCTGTCACAGGGGGTAGAGGACAAATAGGTCTCCCAGTTGTATCATTGACTCTACCTTAGTGGGCAGTCAGCAGAAATGAACACTTAGGAAGCAGCCTGACCGGGAGCAGCGGCAAGTGCTGAAGTGACGGCAGGTGGGACTGGGTCACATTCATCTGTCTTCACTATTTTCTGTGTTAGATCTGAATTTGGAACAGAAAGGATTTTTGTGTATTTGTTTGGTTAGCACATGTTGGGTACACAAACTATTTGAATATTTAGAGAAACTGGACGAGATTAATCACAAAAAGCTTTCAGCACTATCAGTGCCTCTCTAGAGAAAATGGTTCTTTCAAATACAGAAACAGGGCCTGTCTCTGTCTCTGCCTTGTTGGCGCTGCCTGGTTGGCGCTGCTGCATCATTGTAAGAGGTGGTCAGGGTCACTGTCCTGGCAGCACCCAAAGTAAAGAACTTTTGTTTTCTACAGGTTGCTTCATGTGCGAAATGGAAATTGTAAATATCATCTAGGTGAAGAAACATTTAAATTAGCTCAGACATACATGGATAAGCTGTCTAAACATGGCCAGCAAGCAAATAGAGCTGCTCTCTACGGAGAACTATGTGCACTCCTGTTTGCAAAAAGCCACTATGATGAGGTAAGTTGGCTTTTTGTTTTGAGACAGGGCCTGTTTCTAGCCCACACTGGCCTTGAAAATGTGATGTTCTCACCTCAGCCTCTAAAGTGCTGGGGTTGCAGGCACGTGCCACACAGTGAAATAAGTCCCTCTTTTACACGTCTTCTAAATTGCATTTCATGTATTGGGTGTCTTCAGGGTTATTTTTCTGTTTAGTTTTTCAAATAAGACATAGACCAGGTAGCCCCGACCAAGTGCAGGCTCATGATCCTTCTGTTTCTGCCTCTTGAGTGCTTCAATCAGGTTAAAGGCCTGAACCACTATTCCCAGCTTTCACATATTAGGTTCATGTAATAGATTTTTGTTGGGCCAGGCAGTGGTGACGCACGCCTTTAATCCCAGCACTTGGGAGGCAGAGGCAGGAGGATCTCTGAATTCGAGGCCAGCCGGATCTGCCGAGTGAGTTCTAGGACAGCCAGGGCTACACAGAGAAACCCTGTCTATAAAGACAAAACAAAACAAACAAACAAACAAAAAAAAAGATTTTTATTACAAAGTGGAAAAATACTTAATTTTCTAATGAAATATATAACAACCAAGAGTGTTTGTGAGGTGGACCTTAAGTACTGCAAGTGAAATATATGGCTTTTAAAGTTTTTGTACGGGTGTTTGTCTGCCCAACTTGCTTTAAGGGAAATCCTGGTGAATCGTAATGCATTTGGTTATGTCATTCTGAGTTAAGTATTTAAACATGAGTTCGAACATAAGTATTTAATTTGCCAAGCACCCTACTACAGAAATGTTTTAAAACTTCATTATATTTAACATAGTTCTAAAAATGTTTTTGTACTACTTTGAGACAAAATTAGAGGTCTTAGCCTTTCTATTGCTGTGATAAAATGCCGTGACCAAGAAAGAACTTTATTTCATCTTAGCATCAGGGTAAGAACTCAGGGCAGAAGCCTGGAGGTCTCACCCACATCAGTCATCAGTCAAGCAAACGCACCATAGGCTTGCCCACAGGCCAATCAAGTTGGGCATTTTATTAAATTTCCTTCCTCTCAGATGACTTATCCCTGTCAAACTGACATAAAAACTAGATAGCACAGTCTCTTAAAATTGCAAACCAGGTTTTGGAATCCAAGTCTGGTGAAGTTAGTAGCTCTTATTTTTACATTAGTTATTTTGAATAGCATTGTTTCTTAAGTGAAATAGAAAAACCCGGAACTTTCAGAAGATAACAAATAATTCTCTTTCTCCATCCTTTTTGTGGGTGTGTTGTGAAGGGGGTGCATAAGCACATGACTGGAGGCTGGAGGTCAGTGGTGGGGTGGTCTTCGGAAGCTGTCTGCCTTGAGTAGATTTCTTCTTACGTGTTTGCATGTATGTGTGTCTGTTGCTATGTGCACATGAGTACAGAGATTCCAGAGGAGGCTAGAAGAGTTTGTTGGACCCTTGTTACAGTAGGCAGTTGTGAGCAGTCTAATCTGGATGCTGGGAACTGAATTTGTTTTGTGTGAAAGAGCAGCAGGTCCTCTTAACCACTATGATATTATGTTTGCATGTTTAGTATGCATGAGTGTGCATGTATGTGTTCACATGGGTGTGAGAGCATGTATGTGGGCAAGTACATGTGCAGGCATGCATGTGGAAGTCCAGGGTTTGAACAGGAAATCTCAGTCCCTGTTCCACCTTGAGATAGGCCCTCTCAGTTAAACCCAGGCTTTATCAATATGGGTAGTCTAGTCAGTCAGATTGATGGGGCAGAACTCCCCTATCTCCACCTCCTGAGGCTAGAAAAAGAGGTGAGTTTACCCCCACCCCACCCCAACCCCAGCATTTAAGACAGATTCTCTCATGGGTACCTGGTGCTCCATGAGCAGGCCCAGGTAAGCCACTGGGATAAGTGCATACCACCTCAGTGAACGTTTTGCCTGGGTTTGGGAGATGAGACTCTCAGGTCCTCAACTGCGCAGTATACACTTTACTGAAGTATCTCCCTGTCCCCAGAAACTTTTCTTGATATAATAGCAATTGTCACTATCCAGGATAATTTCTTTTCCCTTTATTTTTAACCTGATAATCACTAAGAAAAGGTCCTTTTTGTTTATTTCGCCTCAAATTACATAGATGCTAGCTCATTCCCTGCCACTTGACCTCTATGCCAGAAGCCAGCTCTGGCATTCTGGTTTGCTCTTGAAAGATTGTCAGCAGGGGGAAGAATTGGTCTTGTGAGAAATTAGGGTTGCTTTTTAATACTAAAACAGTTACCTATCTCAAGTCTAAATTACTTTGCCGTGAGAGCCTACGTGTCTGAGTTCCTCCTAGTCCCAACACTGCAGAATCTTTGGTGTTTAGCACCTTATTATAAACAGTGGGGGCTAAGTAAAGGGTTAATTGTTAGGATTTTTTTTTCTTGTCGGGAACAGAGAAGGAGGTTTGGAGCAATAACTTTTTTTTTTAAAGATTTATTTACTATTATACATAAGTACACTGTAACTGATTTCAGACGCACCAGAAGAGGGCGTCAGATCTCATTACTGATGGTTGTGAGCCACCATGTGGTTGCTGGGATTTGAACTCAGGACCTTTGAAAGAGCAGTCAGTGCTCTTACCTGCTAAGCCATCTCTCCAGCCCAGCAATAAACTTTTAATTGAACCAAGAGAAGAGAGTCAATTGCAGAAGGAAAAACTTTTACACAAGCAAATATGCATAAACTCACGTTCATAGACAAATTTATAAACACACAAACACCTTCATGCAATCCAGTTGGGTCCACCTACTTATCTCATAATTACATACTTATATACACATCCATCCATTCCTGCATGTGCATATGGAGCCCAAGCACCAGTGCAGAAAGGACTCACTTATTATGAATGGAAAGTGAGCTCCAGTCTTTACTGCATAGAGAAAGAAAACTTCTCTACCCTTTTATTGCTAAATGAATTTAACCCACATTTGTAAGAAAAAAAGCTTTGTCCTCTTTAGTAAGACTAATCCTCCTTTGCTGTTAAGAAAAGACCTGAGCTGTCCCGTGGTGCCTGCTGCTTCTGCTCTCTGCACCTCTTCTCTGCCCCTCTTTCTCTGCATTCTGGGTATTGTTCTCTTCTGCCCCTGCCCCAATGCCCTCTTTATTTTTAAGGGAAGTAAAGGGGGAAGACCTCTCAGGCTATAGATGCTCGCTAGATTTCTCTAGTTACTCTATGCTGCTGTCTTCCCTGTCCCAGTGCCATGCAGTGTAATTGCCCTTAGTTTTTTGTACCTTTTCTAGGAGAATAGATAATGGTTTTTTTTCAAGCATCCTTTTTTTTTTTAAACAAAAGTTCACTAAAACTTCAAACATGAATTCAAATCATAAATTAAATAAGAAATTTACAACAGAGATATATACATGTGTTAAGACTAGACATTATCTCACTAGCTTCATAGGTTCATGGAGAGTAAAAGATCTTAATTTTTGTATCTAAGTTGACACTGAAGTTTTGTATAGATAAACCCAGTCAATATTTTATCTTCTGTCCTTGTACCCACAATAAATTGTTAGTTCCCCTTTATGACATTTGGTTAATTGTTTTACAGCCTCTCCTAAGTTGTAAATGCCTGCTTTCTATCTCAGAAGCAATTCACTCTTGACACTTGAAGACACTTGAAGGTTCTAACTACAGTATTCATATCATAGAAGACTTACAATAGCAGTCCTATTACAAAGGGCTTAATAGTTATTAGTATAATTTTTTAAAATTCTTTAAAAGGATCATCATTAAGAATTAAGAAATCGGGCTGGTGAGATGGCTCAGTGGGTAAGAGCACCGGACTGCTCTTCCGAAGGTCCGGAGTTCAAATCCCAGCAACCACATGGTGGCTCACAACCATCCATAACAAGATCTGACTCCCTCTTCTGGAGTGTCTGAAGACAGCTACAGTGTACTTACATATTAAAAAAAAAATAAATAAATAAATAAAATCTTTTAAAAAAAGAATTAAGAAATCTAAGTTTCTGGGCTAATATCTACTTATCAGTGAGTACATATCATGTGAGTTCTTTTGTGATTGGGTTACCTCACTCAGGATGATGTCCTCCAGGTCCATCCATTTGCCTAGGGATTTCATAAATTCATTCTTTTTAATAGCTGAGTAGTACTCCATTGTACCCCCCCCGGAGCTCATGTCTCTTGCTGCATATGTATCAGAAGATGGCCTAGTCGGCCATCATTGGAAAGAGAGGCTGATTGGTATTGCAAACTTTATATGCCTCAGTACAGGGGAATGCCAGGGCCAAGAAGTAGGAGTGGGTGGTTAGGGGAGTGGGGGGCTGGGTATGGGGGACTTTTGGGATAGCATTGGAAATGTAAATGAAGAAAATACCTAATTAAAAAAAAAGAATTAAATCATTTATTTGTCTATTTAGCATTACTACAAGTCATTACATCTTCATTAATACACAGAAATCTGCCTAATAGAGTAAGCTAACACCTAGTGATTATTCTATATATTTAATAATAACAGGAAGTCGTATTAATAGTAGGAATCTTTCTTAAGATATGGCCTTGCTCGGCCTTGCCTAGAATGGCTCCTCCATCGTGCTGTTATAGTGCATGGTGAATTCGTCTCAGGAAGATCACCTCCTAGTTTTCAGTCTCTTTAGATAGCTCCTGGCACCTTTCTATCCCATTTTTGTTTTTTCTTTGTGTAGCCCTCACTATCTTGGAACTCATTCTGTAGACCAGGCTGACCTCAAACTCAGAGATTTGCTTGCTCAGCTGGGATTAAAGGTGTGTGCTACCACTGCCTAGCTGTACCTTAGTTGTTTGTTTGTTTGTTTGTTTGTTTGTTTGTTTGTTTTTAATAATAATAATAATAATAGTGCATGTCATGATGCTGTGGTATCAGTTAAATGCATTAATGAACATGAATTGCTTATTAGAACAATAGCATAAAGGAGGCACTACTAAACAGACAATAGTAGCTGGATATAATAGCACATACCTTTAATCCTAACACCTAGGAGACAGGCCAGTTGGCTTGGATTTCTCTGAGTCTATATAGCAAGCTCCAGGCTAACCAGGGCTACATAGTGAACCCTGTCTCAGATATAAAGGAGAGAGTGAGTAGAAGAGTGGGAGATGGGGGAGGGGAGAGAATGATAAAGTGTTACAGAAGGGAAAGGAAAATACAGGAAACAATCTAGGACTGACATCTAAAAGATGAGCTTGGTAGACTAAGGGGCTGGAAGAAGGGGAATGGTTCCTAAGGCAGTAGGGGATCCTATATACCAAGGCCTCTGGGAAAACTAGAATGTGTCTGTAATAGTATAATTTAGGAAAATTGTGGTTTTGAGGGGGAGTGTTTCATAGGACTCCTAGACTCACCTCCATTGAACACGGGAACATCCTTCTTCTGCCTCCTTGATTTTGAAATTGTAAGTATGCACCACCACACTTGGCTTCAGAAAACTTGTGGATGTAAAAATACAAATAGGGTGATCAGTTCATACTTCCAAAAAATTGTCTCAGAGAATTTCAGTTGTAAATATTTTGTGTGTGTATTTAAGTATTTGTGGGGTAACTTCACAGTTTTATTAAAGACGATCATTAACTGTGTCGCTGTTCTTTCGCTTTTCAATTCTTTCAAAGGCATACAAGTGGTGCGTTGAGGCAATGAAGGAAATTACAGCAGGCTTACCAGTCAAAGTTGTGGTGGATGTTTTAAGACAAGCTTCTAAGGTGAGTATGATGTTTATAACATTAAATGTATCATAACACTTAATTGCCTTTAAATAGTTAATCAAGTCTTCATAATAACTTACTTAGTTGATTTATTAACTAGATCTGTTTTCTAAGCTTCTCTGCTTAGTTTTAGAAACTTAGTTTCTAATCTAAACTGTCTTATGGCTGTGTAGTGCCTTTAATCCCAATACTTGGGAGACAGAGACAAGTTGGTTTCTGGGGTTAACCTGGTCTACATAGTGAGTTCTAGGACAGCCGAGACTGCATAGAGAAACCCTATCCCAAAAAACAAGCTTACAAAAAGAAAACTATCTCATCTGCTTTATTTAATTTTCCTTTATAAAAGAAACCTGAGAAGATAATTATGAAGTTCACATGGTGCTAATTTGGCTTGAATGCTTGTTTTTCCTAAATCTGTGTGGGGACCTCAATTTCTCATTCAGAAGTCATGTGGGACCTGATGACATTTCTGTAGGCTGCAGGCTGGAACTTCTAGTGTGTTTAACTTTCTCCTAAGATTGTGTTTCACTCAAGATAGCTTGTTACATTCGACCTGCTAGACTGTCTTTGTTTCTTTTCCCCCTGTAGTTTCTTTTTCTGTAAATGAGTATATGAATGTTTCGAAGCTGTTTATTAGTACCTCAAAGTTACTGCTTCAGTGTGTAATAGTTAAAGCTTTGGTGAACTTTCACACACTCTCTTTGTCTAGAAGTTTCTCACATTTGAATAGTCCATTTTGGTTGGTATAATCTTAGTTCAAAATTTTGGATTAGAAGACACCATTGTTTTTGTGAAATACTAAAAAAGTTGTTTATTGCTCTGTAACCTTGGCTATCCTTCAGCTTGCTAATAGTTATAATTGTCCTCCAATTGTAACTCTCCTTAGGCTTCAGGCTTGTCCCAGTCATTCACTTTAGAAGGAGAATAGCAGCATAGTCAGGTAGAGTCTTTCTGAGAAAAAAATGTTAGCATACTTATTTAAAACATTAAATATGTGTTTGTATGAAATAATAGCATGCAAATTTTATATATGCACATGATATTAGAGTTTAGAAACTGGTAGTCCGGCCTGGAGAGATGGCACAGTGGTTAAGAGCACGGACTGTTCTTCCGAAGGTCCTAAGTTCAAATCCCAGCAACCACATGGTGGCTCACAACCATCTGTAATGAGATCTGACGCCCTCTTCTGGTGCATCTGAAGACAGCTACAGTGTACTTACATATAATAATAAAGAAATCTTTAAAAAAAAGAAAAGAAAAGAAACTGGTAATCTTCATGGTTCAAATATTTTTTAAATAATTGAAAACTTGGATTTCTTCTGTACATATAAAAATTATTGTGTGAACCTGTGGCCGTGATAACCATATGTCTCAGATCTTGTTTGATCTCATAAGCTGAGGGGGGAAAGCCCTGAATAGCATAAGCTGTAAACAGCAGATGGCAGGTAACAAAAAGGTCTGGTTAGATGACTCGGTGGGTAGAGACATCAAGCATGGCAGCTGAGTTGAACCCTGCAGGACTCATTGGTAGAAGGGAAGAAAGAGCTGCTGCAAGCTGGCCTCTCACCTTCACAGATTCTCTTATGCTGTGCTTATGTGCACGTGTGCACTCTAAATAATTAATAAGTAGTGTTAAAGTGTGGGACCAGAGAAGCAGCTCAGCAGTTAGGCACTGGCTGCTTCTCCAGAGGACCTCGGTCTGATTTTCAGTACCCACATGGCAGCTCACAAACACCAGATCCAGGAGCTCAACGTCTAGCATGCTGTGGGCATAGTACCTACACACACATAAAGACAGTGAAAAAGCTTATTAGAATTCATCCCATAAATGGAGTGTGTGTGTATGTTTGTACACTTAAAAATACTATGCTGAGTCCTCTCCACAACATTTTATTTTAATATTATAAAATGCACTAGCTCGTGGATTACCTTTGTACATCAGGGTTATTTTTGGGGGGTGGGTTTTTTTGTTTTGTTTTGTTTTGTTTTCTGAGGCAAGGTTTCTTTCCTAGTTCCAGCTGTACTGGTGCTTGCCCTTTTAGACCACTGTAGGTTGGCCTGGATCTGAGAAATCAACCTGCCTCTGCCTTCTGAGTGCTGGGACTAATGGTGTGCACCACGGCAGCCTGACTGTTACAACAGGTTTATACTGGAAATGTCTCAGAATTTCCCCAAATTGTTTACAGATCTGTTCCTTATAAAATTACTAGAGATTTGGAAAGAAATTAAAAATTGAAAGAATCATTGAAGGTTTTGGGTTTTTTTTGTTGGTTTTTTTATTGTTGTTGGTTTTTTTGTTTTGGTTTGTTTTGGTTTTTCCAGACAGGGTTTCTCTGTGTAGCCCTGGCTGTCCTGGAACTCACCCTGTAGACCAGGCTGGCCTTGAACTCAGAAATCTGCCTGCCTCTGCCTCCTGAGTGCTGGGATTAAAGGCATGCACCACCACCGCCCGACAAAGTTTTTTTTTTTTTAATTATTAACTATTACATAGTGAACTCAAGCTATAGAACACTAATGAAGCATTTGAGAGTTATTTAATAATTTCCCTCTTTATTTTTAGGCTTGTGTAGTCAAACGTGAATTTAAGAAGGCAGAACAGTTAATTAAACATGCAGTGTATTTGGCACGGTAAGTGATTGTTACTCAAGGTGCTGTTTTAATGTGTTTCTCAACATTAGATACTAATACTTCTTCTATATCTTTTCATAGAGATCATTTCGGATCCAAACACCCAAAATACTCTGACACACTGCTAGATTATGGGTTCTACTTACTCAATGTAGACAATATCTGTCAGTCTGTTGCAATTTACCAGGTATGTTAATAGTTATCTCTCTTTGCTTTTACCCTAAGTTGACTTGTTTGTCATCTGTAAATCATATGTAAGATAACTCTTGGAGGAACTGGAGAGATGGCTCAGCAGTTAACGACACTGGCTGCCCTTCCAAAGGACCAGGTTCAGTTCCCAGCACCCAATTGCCACTTCAAAACTGTCTGTCACGGGTGTGTGTTTGTGTGTGTGTGTGTGTGTGTGTGTGTGTGTGTGTGTGTCTGGGGGACTTTTGGGATAGCATTTGAAATGTAAATGAAGAAAATACCTAATTTTTAAAAAATGTAGATTATAGGACATTTATCTGGAAATAAAAAACTGTCACTGCAGTCTGACACGCTCACACAGACATACATGCAGGCAAAACTTCAATACATATTTTTAAAAAGCAATAGCAGACCAATTTTAAAAAATAAATAACTCTGTGAGCACCCCTTTCTTTCTCCTGTAGGCCCCACCATTACTTTACTAAGTGTTCCTCCATAGAAGGCCTCAGAGTCAAATGTCTTAAGCATCGTTCAGGATTGAAACCATCAGGCAGCAAGCGGATCTGGTTTCCACTGGACTCCTGTCTGTAATTTGCCCAGATGATGGCCTAACTTTGTGGAGGATTTATAAACTGTCAATCTAGCAGTAATTTTAGATCTTGCAGTTGTTATTTCAGGTAAAAGTACTCTACCATGACACTAGACAGGATGTCACTGACTTTACAGTTGTTTATTAAAGAAGGGTGTTAGAAGAAGCTGTTAGGCCCGAGGCCTTGACACTGGTGGAACCAACTTACTGCAGAAAAGTAGCCAGTGTGGTTTCTCAGACAGTGTCTTCACAGAACCAGGTCTTTCAGGGCAACTTTGAGATTCTGCCCTTCTGGCAGGACTGTCCTGTTTGAAATTTAAGGGACTAGGTACATAGAGTGTGTGTATATAGTTTGTTGAACTTAGGTAGTGTACCATATTATTAAATGTCTTTATGATTCTTTTAGGCAGCCCTCGACATTCGACAGTCAGTGTTTGGTGGCAAAAATATTCATGTAGCAACAGCTCATGAAGACCTGGCCTACTCTTCCTACGTTCACCAGTACAGCTCTGGAAAATTCGACAATGCACTGTAAGTCCCACCTTTCTCTCTGCGAAGGCTGATGCTGCTCCCAGGACAGTAGTCCTTAAGGATTTGTATGGATAGCTTTGTCTTCCTGGGGGGATAAAATGGTTTTGAAGTCATTTAAAAACCATCCTAATTTTTAAGACATACATTTATGCTTGTCTTGGTTTCAAACTAAGATTTATGCATTTCTATATCAGAATGGGCTTTTTTTTTCAGTATTTTCTTCATATGTTTGTGTTTGTTTGTTTGTTTGTTTGTTGAGTAATTAGTAGCCTTTGTGTCAATGGTAAATTTAACAACCTACAAACTTATTGATGGAGAAAAAAACCCAAAAAAGTGGGTCAGACATGCTCATTTATTCCTGTTTCCTACGACTGTTTCATGCCGTGACAGCAGAGTTAAATAGTTGTGAAAGACTATTGCCAATGTTAACAAAGTATTCACTGTATAGCCCCTAACAAATTAGCTTTCTGGATCTGATAAAAACGAAACTTGTAATATTTTGGAGGAAAATTGTAGCCAAAAATAGGCCAAGCATTATAGAACAGAGCCATAATCCTAGCCCTAATGCTGGGTTTGGAAGACCAAGAACTCCAGGTACTTGGTGCCAAGTATGACTGCCTGAGTTCCATACTTGAGACAACCAATGTGGAAGGAGAAAACTGACTCCAGCTAGCTCTCTTCTAACAGGGCCAGCTTGGGCTACACAGTGAGTTCCAGGCCAACTTAGGCTATACAGCAAGACACCTTTCTCCAGAAAAACCCAAACATTTCCAAAGGCAGACTTGACTTTCTCGAAGGGGTTCTAGCTGTTAACAAGGCTGGCCTTATACTCTGGGCTCACACAGTCTCCTTGCATCCTCTTCAGAGCTGGGAATTTTAAACAAAACAAGATAAAAAGGATTAGATTCTATGTGGTTTAATCTGTTTATGTCCAGAGCGACAAATCTATAGCCAGAAAGGGAATGATCCTCAGAGGTGGGGTGTTGGAAGGATTTGGGAATTGCTGGGTATATATATATTTAGACTTTTTTTTTTAAGGTCACAGATAACCAGATGTTACTGTGGACAGACAATTAGAGAGGAGAGGGATTTGGGGGACTTGATGTGCTCTGGTTAGTGACAGTGAACCACCAGCATGTGGAGGGGAAAATCCCACAGAGAAGGAAGAGCAGATGCTGGAGGTGTGTGTGGCTCGGGGCTAAGAGGGTTGCTATGGGGATGGCAGAAAATGATGTCAGAGAGGTGGCAGGGAGACTGAGTTTTATAGACCATAATGCAGACTTTTATCTTGAGGGAGGTGAGAATACATTGGTGTTAAAAGTTAATTCATGGGCTGGCGAGATGGCTTAGCAGTAAAGAGCACTAACTGCTCTTCCAGAGGTCCTGAATTCAAATCCCAGAAACCATATGGTGACTCACAACCACCCATAATGAGATCTACAGTGTACTTACATATAATAAATAAAATCTTTAAAAAAAAAAAGTTTAATTCACAACAAAATGAAGTTTTGGCACTGAGAATGAAGTCATGTTTGCTAGCATGTGTGAGATACTGAGTTTGAATTTTCATCCCTCAAAACAAAACTGATTCTCTCTCTCTCTTTTTTTTTTTTTGGTTTTTCCAGACAGGGTTTCTCTGTGTAGCCCAGGCTATCCTGGAACTCACTCTGTAGACCAGGTTGGCCTCGAACTCAGAAATCCGCCTGCCTCTGCCTCCCTCGTGCTGGGATTAAAGGCGTGCGCCACCACGCCCGGCTCACAAAACTGATTCTTAAAACTTTTTTTTTAAGATTTATGTGGATTTGTGGGGGTGTGTGTGTGTGTGTATGTGTGTGTATGTATGTATGAATGTATACGTACCCATGCATGCCAGATGATTGATTGTAAATGCCCACGGAGGCTAAGAAAAGGGTGCCATCCTCTGGAGCTGAAGTTACAGCCATTTGTGAGCCACCCAATCTGTGTGCATTCTGGGACCTGAACTTGGGTCCTATGGGAGAGTAACAAGTGCTTTTAATTGCTGAGCCATCTTCTGGCCCAAAAACTCTTACTCGTTTTTATAGTTTTATTAGTACTTTCTGTTAATGTCATAACATGTGTTGTTTAACTAAAGAGAGACGCTAAACTCTGTGTGTATTGCAGATTTCATGCAGAAAGAGCCATTGGTATCATTACTCACATCCTACCTGAAGATCATCTTCTTCTGGCTTCTTCAAAGAGGGTGAAAGGTACCTTTGTGATCCAGTCTCAATGATTGTAAAGTGATATGCGGCATAAATAAAAGAAGGCTGTTAGATTGTTTGCATATGTGACTAAAATAGTTCCCTCAGCTCTGCTTCACTTGAGCCCTTTGATACAGTGGTGTTGTTTGCTCATCTGTCTTCCTCCTGCCTCTGAGTAAGGCTGAGAGTAATGCAGGTGATTCCACAGGCTTGCTTACAGTGGGGCATCCTTTTACCTCAACTTGTAACTTTATTGCTAATTCTCATCTATGCTTTCTCTTAATGCATTGATTCTGTTTTGACTGCATCACCCTTGTGGTCCTTGTGTGCATGTGATGGGTCTAACCCTAATTCTGGGTTTCCTTGCTTCAGTTTAACACTTGCACATAAGTGAGATAGGAAAGAGAAAGAGTAAAGTTACCAAAGCCTCACTAATACTAATCACCATTTTGTTGATTAGTCTGTCCCTCCCCCCTCCCTCCCCCTCCTTCCTTCCTGCCCTCCCTCCCTTCCTCCTCCTCCTCCTCCTCCTCTCTTTCTCTCTCTCTCTCTCTCTCTCTCTCTCTCTTTCTTTCTTTCTTTCTTTCAAGTTAAATTAAGGTCCAGTGATATGGCTAAAGGTGAGTGGGCAGCTGCCAGGCTTATATCCTAAGTCAGTCCCTACCACATACAGGTAGCAGAGAGAGCTCCCACACAATGTTGGGGGGGGGGGAATTAGTAACTCTTCCAGCTTTATAACTTGATATTTTTCACCTCTTACATCATGAGTTTTTTTCATTTCAATACACATAATTTTCCTCTAGGCTCCTTAATCTGTTCTCTGGTATCAAAACTGTTTTAAACCTTCTTTTTAAAAAAAATGCTGCCATGAGGTAGCTTTCTGTTCACTACCTTTATATAAGTCGGTGCTAAGAAATAAAATTAGTTGATAATATCTATATTCTTAAGGTTTTATATTGGGTTTGAAATCCTTGAATAGAACTTTGAAATTAAAATGTCTCCTGGCCTGATTGGGTTGTTCAAATAAGTAAGGAAAGAAGCTGGGGTTGGTTGGTTTGTTTGTTTGTTTGTTTGTTTGTTTTTGGTTATGTTTGGTTAGAGATTTTGTTTTATAAAGACTGGTTGCAGAATTGTAAGAATTACTGAAAGCACTCCTTGGCAGTTGGATAGCTTTAACTTTCATGTCTCCTATCATTTTACTCTTTGTTTCTTGTTTATGTATTTGGTTGGTTTGGTTTTTTGAGACAAGGTCTCATATAGTCTAGGCTGCTCTTGAATTTGTCTTGCATCCAAGGCTTCTAGTCCTGTTGCCTTGGCCTCCCAGTTGCTTACATAGGCATTCACCGCCATTCCCAGGTGACCATTCTCTTTTAAAAGCTAATTTCCATCTATAAAAGGTAGCAGGTTAATACAGTAGAGGCTGATTCTGCAAGATAATTTAAGGTACACCATTTTCCCCTTAATTTAAATGAATATTTTCTATGAATAGAACAACTTTCCCAAAAGTGTACTGTTGAAGAAGTCTTGGGGTGGACCACAACTGCACACACATGGAATCCTAGCACTAGTTGAAGCAGGAGGATTGCCATGAATTCAAAGCCAGCCTGGGCTACAAATCAAGAGCCCAGTTCAAAAACAAAGAAAACAAACCCTACAAATGTGGAAAGCTTTGACCTTGGCCAGTTCTTAACTACAGTCAGTTATGTCTTCGGTACTCAGTAAATACTACATTCCTTAATTTTCAGTTAAGTGTTGGGCCCTGGGACGTGGGTTTTTGGTCTGTTGATGTGTCACTCGCCTGCTCTCTTTGTGCAGCACTTATTCTAGAGGAGATTGCGATTGACTGTCACAACAAGGAGACGGAGCAGCGGCTGCTTCAGGAGGCACACGACTTGCACTTGTCTTCGCTGCAGCTGGCTAAGAAAGCATTTGGGGAATTTAATGTACAGACTGCAAAGCACTATGGGAACCTCGGAAGGCTCTATCAGTCAATGAGAAAATTTAAGGTAAAAAAGGTTTTATATTCTACACTTGATCTTAGCCAAAAGGCTGAGAAGCGATAAGGTTTTATATTCTTTGTCTCTGAATAATTAGTAAATTTAATGTGATAAATTTTCAGTAATCTTAAATAATACCCCAAAGGAGCTGAGAGAAAACTGAGCTAGTGTAAAAACCCTGTAGTGAAATTATAAGAGAGATTACAGAGACAAGACCATAAAGCTGGTATTACTGTAACAGGCTCGTCACAGCTCTCAGCTCAGTTGTTTAGGTTTAACCAAATGTCTGACCTACATTAAGTGTTCAGTGAGACTGCAGTTAATTCTACAGTTATCAAGAATTAGGAGCTAAAAAATTTAACAATACACTTACACTCATTTTCTTTTGGAATTTTCAGTTCTAGTTCATTGTAGTAGTGCATTCCTTTACGTTTAATACTGGGAAGGCTGAGGCAAGGGGATTCTTCATTTGGTGCCAGCCTGGGCTATATAGGAACTCTTAACAATCCCCTCCCCCTTTGTCTCTGCATGTCACCACTGCTCATGCATTGAGCATGCAAGATCATTAGGCAATAAGATCAAAGAACATCATTTGCCTTTTCTGAAAGCTGCTGCTGAGAAATAATACTGGTTTTGGTAAACTGGACCAAGTTGATGACAGTGATGGTCCTAAAGCCTAAAATGATAAAGTTAGAAACTGTCAACATTCTAAGCTAGGTGTGGGGATACATGTCTGCACGTATGTGTGCATGCACATGTCTGCATAAGTCAGCACCACCTTAACAAGTCTAAGTTAATTTTGGGGATGTAGTAATTCAAATTATTATGATGATGATGTTGTTGTTTGTTTTTCAGACAGGGTCTCACTATATAGCTCTGCCTGTCCTAGAAATCACTATATAGACCAGGCTGGCCTCAAACTCAGACTGGTCTGCCTCTGCTGGAATTGAAGGTGTGTGCAATCACACCCATCTTTATGTTCATTTCATTTTGATGGTTTTGTTGTTTTTGTGACAGCATCTTCTCTATGTAGCCTAAGTTGGCTTTAAGCTGTCAGTCCTGCTGCCTCTGCCTGCCTGCTGTTGGAAATACAGACACATATTCCCACACCTTGCTTAGAATGCCTTGGTCTTCAGGACCATCGCTGTCATCAGCTTGGCACAGTTTACCAAAACCAGTAATGTTTTGCAGCAGCAGCAGCTTTCGGAAAAGGCAGATGGTGTTCTTTGATCTTACTGCATAAGCTGTGGTGATGTTTAGAACAAACTCTTTCATTGAGTAGAATTGTCCTAAGAAACAGTGCAATCTAATATTCCACTTGGCCTGTTTTTCAGGAAGCTGAAGAAATGCACATAAAAGCAATTCAGATTAAGGAGCAGCTCCTTGGCCAAGAAGATTATGAAGTGGCCCTTTCAGTGGGACACCTGGCATCTCTGTATAATTATGACATGAATCAGTATGAAAATGCTGAGAAACTGTACCTGCGGTCGATAGCCATTGGTATGTTACCTTTCCGTCCGTCTTCCTTAGTTGAGGTCTAGAGAGCTTGTCTGTGCTCCTAGATCCTGCTGACAAGTAAGTGCCGCATGCACGAGGCAGCCATAGCAGAGCAGAGCACAGTGCTCTCTCTCTGCGCCACTCCTCTCAGGCTCTTCCTCCGCACTGAAGCCAACAAGCACAGCCTGTGATACAAGCCACCATTTAAGGTGTCTGTCCTGCTGCTGCCCCCGAGCCTCCTGCCTCCTGGAGCTCTTACATCCTCACCTCTGTGTATTGTTGCATCACAGTCGATGGTGACTTCCATGACTGAGGAATGTTTGACTGAACTTGCATGTCGCCATCATCTAGTCTATGTTGAATGAACACAGAGCATTTGAACTGTTGTCATTTGACAGCATTACCTCATTGTATGAAATTGTTGTGGTTCGAGCTCATTTTGAATTGTCTATATCTCCTGTAACTGAGGCCTCTTGGTCACCTGTGCGTCAAGGTCTCTCATCCTGTGGCTTGTTTTCTTGAGAGCGCCTGGATAGGACAGTTCATTTCGCTTCATTTTATTTTGGTTAGTTGGTGTTGACACAGGGACTTGTAGCTCCTGCTTCTTCCTAATGCTGGGTCCCAGGATGCACTACCACACCCTGCCTAAGGATGCCTGTGTTTCTATAGAATGCCTTGATGTCTTTAATTTATCACCAGTACTTTTTAAATTTTGTTTGAGGAATTTTGGTTTTCCTACCAGTTATGAAGTTACTTTGCTAAAATATCATCTTTTAGACACTTTACTTATATTCATGTTTTGATCTGCAATACTAAGATTAGCGTGTTCATCTTAGAAGAAACTTTACTTTTACTGTGTATATAGTTGACCTGGAACCATTTCTTCAATGCTCTGTCCTGTCCCCTTTGCTGTCTTTGTTACAAACAGTGGTCCATATATTTGTGTGCTAGTCAGTTATACATTGACTTACTTGATAAATCCGAGTGTTGGAAATACTAATGTTCTTTTTTTTTTTTAAAGATTTATTTATTTTTATTATATATAAGTACACTGTAGCTATCTTCAGACACTCCAGAAGAGGGAGTCAGATCTCATTACGGATGGTTGTGAGCCACCATGTGGTTGCTGGGATTGAACTTCGGACCTTCGGAAGAGCAGTCGGGTGCTCTTACCCGTTGAGCCATCTCACCAGCCCACTAATGTTCTTAAAATCAAAAAGTAATAGGCAAGCACTTTCCTTGTGATGTGTAGTTTCCTTAATTTTCTTCTACCTAATTTTCAACACTTGTTTGTTTATAGCTTATTTTTCTATATATGATTTTACATAAAGGCACATGCATAAGTATTTTCTTATATTTCCTTTTCATACAAAATGAGCATCGTGTGGCTGTCCACTATGCTTTTGTTTTTCTGTTGCTGTGACAGAAACATCGTGACTAAAGACAACTTGGGCGGAGAGGGTTCATTTCAGCTCACACTGCAGATTAACCTGTCATTGAGGGAAGTCATGGCAGTGACTGAAGGCAGGCACCATGGAGAAACCCTGCTTGCTGGCTAGCTTACTGGCTCACCATGGCCAGCTAGTTTTCTTTGATAGCCCCAGATACTGCCTGTCTAAGGTATTGCCCACTATAGCCAGGCTTTGCCAAATCAGTCATCAATCTACATCTCTCGTAGGCAGTGACCACAGACCAATCTGGTTCAAGCAGTTCCTCAGTTAAGCTTTCTTCTTCTTGCCTGTCACTTTAAAGTTGTATCAACTTGGTGGGGGGAGGGGGGATACTTGCTTTAAAAACAAAATTTACTGGGTGGTAGTGGAACACAACTTTAATCCCAGCTCTCAGGAGGCAGAGATAGACAGATCTCTGTGAGTTGGAGTCCAGTGTTGTCTACAGATTGAGTTCCAGAACAACCAGGGCTACACAGAGAAACCCTGCCTTGAAAAGCCAAACACCAAAACGAAATTTGTCAGAGATGATGTCGCACCCCTTTAATCCCAGCACTGGGGAGGCAGAGGCTGTGATAGCATGCGAGTTTGAGGTCTGTGTAGTGAGTTCCAAAACAGGCAGGGCTACACATAAAGATTCTACAAATCTTTCATGTTATTTAAAAATATCTTTAAAAACATTAGTCCTAAACCTGAACTTTGGACTGGTAGGTGGCTCATCACCCTAGATGACTTGAAGTCTTTCTTGAGAAGTCTCATGATAGGAGGGAAGGAGACGCCTGAAAGGCAGGATCCCCAGGCCTCCACACATGCAGTAGCTTGAGTGTGTGAGTACACAGAAACACACATGTAAAATAAGTACAACCTTTTTTTAAACCGGTGAAATTTAGCGTTCTAGTAAAGCCAGTTCCTTGAAGTCTTTAGAGACATTGCAGGGATGAAAGTAGGTAAGAGCAGTGATAGAGGGACTGCACCTCTTTCCTTCCATAGGACTAAAACCAAGTCAGCCTACTGAAAGAGGAGAACCTGGGCCAGGGGTGATGGCTCATGCCTTTAATCCCAGCACTTGGGAGGCAGAGGCAGGAGGATCTCTTTGAGTTCCAGGTCAGCCTGGTATGAATGGCTACACAGAGAAACCCTGTCTCAAACAAACAAACAAACAAATTGTATTGAAATCTAAACAAAAAAGTATTGTAATTATTTGATCTAAGTCTTTTTGTGTTGCTTTAGGGAAGAAACTGTTTGGTGAAGGCTACAGTGGACTAGAATATGATTACCGGGGCCTCATTAAACTTTACAACTCCATTGGGAATTATGAGAAAGTGTTCGAGTATCACAACGTTCTGTCTAACTGGAACCGGTTGCGAGATCGACAGTATTCAGTGACCGATGCCCTTGAAGACGTCAGCAGCAGCCCCCAGTCCACTGAAGAAGTGGTGCAGTCCTTTCTGATGGCTCAGAATGTTGAGGGACCAAGCTGCTGAGGGACAGCCTCAGCTAACAATTACCTTTCCCAGATTCCGGGGAATTCATACTGTGAAATCAAACCATGTTGTTTTTAGGGCTGGCATTTGCATTGAAACACTGGTCCAGTCCACCCAAGACCCTATTTCGGGTAGTCCTGTATTGCAGTTCCTGTAGAATAAGCATATATTGAGTTATATCAGCATGTGCCGCGTGTATAAGTAGTCCCACATTCTCACCCCAGTAGAACAACAGGAAACCGTTTTTTTTTTCTTTTTAAAAAATAATTCGTTTTTCAGAAAGTCTGAAAGAAAAAAAAAAAAAGAACCCCTAAATAAAACTATTTAAGAGTTTAAAAGAGTTGCATTCTTATTATGTAAGGATGATTTCAAAAACTTTTTAACATATAGTTAATTCTTCCATGTGGAGGTATTCAATACTGTATTGTAAGGAAATCTTATGGAAAACTCTTTATATGCAGTATAGAAAAGTAACATAGATACTAGTAAGAGGGGAGGGGCACCCTGACCTAGATTTGGCCGTCTTTTCCAAATCAGGGCATTCAGCCATTCCAGAACTGTCTCAGTGACGGACTGTCAGGTTCGTCTGACTGGACCAACGTTGATCTGTCGGTCCGTCTCAGAACCCCACGTAGACCAGCAGTTGTAACTCTGTATTTGGTACCACGGTGAGATGCTCTAAAGTGATTGCTGACAGGACCAGAAGGACTAAAAGGACCAGGCAGCCGTGGACGGTGTGACTTGGACCAGCGGCTTTCAGTTGTGGCTTTAGTGACTGCAGTTGCCTTGCCAGTAGAATGCAGAGTACTAATGCAAGAGCTTCATTTACATCAGAGATACCAAACTGTGGGATGTGGGCAACGCCAGTGGCAAATATTTAGTCCTGGTACATGGATGGCAATATCATAAGCACACCAATGTCTAACCATCTCTGCAGCCACTCCCTTTAATCTTTGCCCTGAATCTCCATGTAGTTAAAAAACATACTGGCTAAGAGTCATGAAATCAGTCATGTTCAGATGAGAATTTTAGGTTTACTGTATGGTGTGTGGGGATTAAAAAGATGAATGCACACAAAAAGAAATCTTAGAAAATTTGTTATTGTTGAAAATAATTGTACAACTAAGTCATTTTAACGGAAATCTCGGACTCCTTCAGTTGCAATGTTTCACTGATTGGGGCTTTGATTTTTCTAAGTTTTTCAAGCTAGCCAGATTACTCAATGTGGGGCTAATGCTCAGTTCCTAAGTTGTGACATGTAACAAAAGAAAAAGACCTTCTGTTGTTACCTCAATTCTTAGCACAGTGGCCCCTCTGGTCTGGCACCTCTGTGGTTAAGAATCTGGGTTTCTCCCCTATTTTCAGGGGCTCTGACTTGGCTGTTAGCTACACTGCTCCCGGCAGTGCTTGGAGGTGTGAGTGAATGGGTATGTGTCAGATTCTGTTTTGTTAGCATGTTTGTATGTCGGTGAGGGGAAAACAAAGCTATCATGGAGAATACAGAAACATTATTTAAGATTTGCCTGAACTTTTTGTTTTAACTTACCCTTTTTTGTGTTTTTTTTTGTTTTTTTCGAGACAGGGTTTCTCTGTAGCCCTGGCTGTCCTGGAACTCACTCTGTAGACCAGGCTGGCCTCGAACTCAGAAATCCGCCTGCCTCTGCCTCCCGCGTGCTGGGATTAAAGGCGTGCGCCACCACGCCCGACTAACTTCCCAATGTTTAGCTTGGTTTGAAACTGCTCTTTGTGGACTTAGTGGTAAGCCAGTGTGGTATGGCCTTTAGAAGGGACTTTCGTGGAGATGCACCCCGCAGATGAGGCAGGCTCTCTGTCATCCTGACACAACCACTCAAACTTATTCCTCCAACTGAATTTCCTTTAAAATTCTTCAAAGAACTCAATTTGGCACACTTGCAGTTTATGCAGCTGGCTCTCCCCTTCCCCCTTAATTACTGTTTTGTGAGAGTCACCTTTATTTCCACATAGTCTGTGTGACCAAGGAGTAGCATCCGGTTACTCAGCTGGAGCCCCACAAGCCTATATAGTTAATCCCTCCAAAGACAGTTTCAGGAGAGGCTTTTTGTATACTTTTATTGGATATTTAGCGTCCTGTGGTATGTTTGTGGTATAGGAATGTCATGGTAAATTGTTTTTCAATAAATGTTTTAAAACTTAAGTTTTCACATGGATTATTTGTATTTAATCTTCATTTTTGGTGGTGTGCACATACAGTGTTTTGTATAGTCAGATAACTTCCGGGCTCATCTTCCTTAGCTCAGTTCAACTGAACTCGCACTCAGTGATAAAGGAACATGGTCTTAGAAGCCTTGACTACAGGGTGATAATGTCAGTTGGCAACCAGCCCCCACCGCCAGCAGCAGCTCTATCAGCTGCTCCATCTGACCATTCCTTAATATTGTTCTCTGTAAGTTACTAAAGGCTACTCTAATGCCTACACTCTAGCACTCCATCTTCTTAGTGATATGACTTTATATGTTCTGATTCTAGTGAAAAGAATGCCCTGATCGTTTCAAGGGTGGGATTCATCCCTCAGCAAGGGTGATGTAGTGAGAGGAACGCCACCGTAATTTTATTTTAAATATTATTAAAGCAGGGTGTGGCACATATCTATAATGTCAGTATTCAGGAGACTGAGTGAGGTAAGAGACTGAGTTCCAGGCAGCCTGGGCTACAAAGGGAGATTGTCTCCAAACTCTAAAAGGAAAAACTGAATAAAATTTACCTCAGAATAATCAGTGGCTTGCATGTAATTTTAAATAAGGGCCTCTGCTCTCACCCTCCCCTGGATTCTCGTGTTCCTAAAGTCTGGTGCTATTCCATTTGGGGGCATGAGGAGCCTGTGCATGCATGTGACCCAGGGAGTCACTTGTTCGGTGTAATAGCGCCAACTGAGTAAAAGCTCAGTGCACAACATTTATGGTCCTCAAACTAGGCTTTGCCCTGAGGATTTAAACCCTTTCTTTCTCCATCCATGTACATTCATTTTTATAAACATCTCACCAGCACCCTGCCCGGGTATTGCTGCCTGTGAGAATCAATGATTTGAATGGAGCCCTTTGTCCTAGACCATGGGAATGTCTTGTGAGCATTCAGTACAGGGAACTGCACGTGCTGGCACAAGTTCAATCCCAACTCCATGGGAGGCTGAAACAGGAGAATCACTTGGGATGCCCCAGGATGGCCTAGTGATAAGACCCTGTCTCAAGAAATGCAGTAGTGCACCAGCTGCCAGCCTGGAAGTCTGAGCAGCCATTGAACTTGATTGTCTTTATAGGCAAAACGCGATGCAAGCTTTTGGCCAAAATTTTGCAAATTCAAAGAATGTTTTGCTAAGTTACAGATGTTGTTAACTGCCATCTTTTTTCTTTTTTATATATATGTTTTCCCCTAGGGTGTTTAGCCTTGCTGCTTCCAATCTTCTTTTTCTGGATGGCAAAGTTACTACTGGAAAGAAATTATTTATAATTACTGAATTTTAAGAGTTTTATTTTGTTTTAAAAATTAACACTTTTCACCTCTTGGCTTTAGAGGACTTCAGATTAGCTGGAATTAAAAAAAAAAAGATTTAAGTAGAACATTTGGATTAGTGTACAGATCTTAACACTAGTATTTCTTTTGTCCCAAATCTCAGGAATGTTTTAGGCAGAAAACTGGCTTTTCCCCTGATGGTGATTGAAGGAGGGTGCTTTAGGATTGATTAAATAGCACTGTTTTAATTGCAGTTCTAGGTATCTATAGCATGAGTGGCCTTAATGAGTTTGTTGAAGTGCACATGTTTTTCAGAAGTAAAATTTAAGATTAAATATATATGCTATATATAGATATCTAGAAAACTTGGTTGTGGTGCACAAAGTGTTGAATCACTGAATCGCAGGTACCATTTGTATAACATCACTTGTTTCTGTATATTCCTTTTATGGGAAAATATGTTGCCATGGTGACTAAAAACTTTTCAATTTAGTTTTACTTTTATGTGAATGCTACATTTTATTAAATATTACCAGGTCAGTACTATTTTTATACCTTATTAAGTAACGGGTTTTAGTTTAATAGGCTCAAAATAAAAAGAAAAACCCTTAATGGAATAATTACAAATGAATCACTAACATTCTTTACAGGAAAATCCCCACTACTAGTGCCACAGTAATTTCTATAGTAATATCTCTGGTCATTAATAAATTCTGAAGACAGCTCATTGAGTCAGAACGGCCTTTCATATCATTCTCACTTGTAGTGCCCACCGTTATTTGTAATTATTAAACCACACTAAGTATGTTTGTAACCAGCATTGTGATATATTCTGTACTTGTATTGCTAAATGAATTATTGACCTAATAAATAGTGTTCCTGCATTCGTAGTGTATGCTTCCGATTGAATTGTGATTGCTTTGGGTTAGAATTTTGGCTTTTAGTTTGTAGACTGTGTGAGAGAAACGTGAAGCTAGAACAAAAGTGTGGTCAAGAAAAGGAAGCTGTGGGGGCTGGTGAGATGGCTCAGTGGGTAAGAGCACCCGACTGCTCTTCCGAAGGTCAGGAGTTCAAATCCCAGCAACCACATGGTGGCTCACAACCATCCGATCACGAGATCTGACTCCCTCTTCTGGAGTGTCTGAAGACAGCTACAGTGTACTTACATATAATAAATAAATAAATAAATCAAAAAAAAAAAAAAAAAAAAAAGAAAAGGAAGCTGTGCTGCAGAGGCTCATGGAGACAGATCTCTAACCTTGCCCTCGGCAGCCCTTGGAAATGACAGCTTTAGAGGAAAGTGACCATCTCTCTTCAGTAGCTTTCCTAGTACAAAAAGCTGTGGATGGTTAAGAGACTTGGTGGAGGTCAGTTAAAAGGATGACAGAATTCTCCAGTCTCCCCATGTCTGGGTTTCAGTTCCAACTGCCCCGTAACTGTAAGGATTTTAACCCTCTTTTCCACATGTGAAGTAGATCTTTTAAAGAGAACTATACCATGAAACAACCAATCAAAAGAATTACAGAAAATGAGGCCATATTTTAAATGGTTTGGTTTGGTTTGGTTTGGTTTTTCGAGACAGGGTTTCTCTGTGTAGCTCTGGCTGTCCTGGAACTCTGTAGACCAGGATTAAAGGCGTGCGCCATCACCGCCCGGTGTAACAGGATCTGATGACCTCTTCTGGTGTGTCTGAAGAGAGTGACAGTGTGCTCATATACATAATTAAATCTTTTTTTAAAAAGATTTATGTATATATCTATATAGATACACGTATGTATATATGTGTATGTATGTATATATGCATACACACGTGTGTGTATACATATACATTATATATATGTATATATATTTTATGTATACACACACACACACATACATATAATGACTATTTTAACATGCATGGACTTCAATATACTAAGAAGCCAAACAGCTGAGCGAGAGTCAGGAGACATGAGGATCCTTGGCTGCATACCAAGTTGGAAGCCAGTCTAGCCTACATGAGACTGAATCAAAATGACAACAAAGACAAATAAAATGACCATATAATTTTAGTGTTACATTCACCACAGAAGCAGTGGGGAAGGGAAAATGGGAAATGATTGCTTAATGGTTTCCATTTTACACCATGAAGAAGTTATGGAGATTAGCTGCACAGTAAATGGAGACATAATTGCAGTAAAAATGGTCAAGATGCAACACATTGAAGGCAGGAAGATAGTATGGTAAATCTTCTGTGTATTTAGAACTTTGTTTTTTAACACTTAGGTGTTTTGTTTGTTTTTTTAATGCTTTCAGTCTCTCTAGGCAGGGCTGGCAGAGATGGCTCAGTGGGTACAGACCCTTGTCATGCAGCCTGCTGGCTGACTACAGCCTCCAGTTCTCACATAAAAAGAGAAGCAACTCCTGTAAGGCATCCTCTGACCTCCACAAGCATGCCCTTGTAAGTGTGGGCATGCAGCCACTAAAGTACAAAACATTTCTTTTTAACACTTGCCTGGCAGTTAAGTCCGCCATGATGCTGCATTTGGAAGAATGGCCGTGAGGGCCAGGGACAGGTGTGCACTCTAAGTCCTGGAGAAACAGGAGCAGGGCTGGGGTGGGGTTGGCTGTCTCTGCCAGTTTGGTCTACGTAGTTTCAGACCAGGCCAGAGCTACACATGCAAATAAATGTAAAGCAACTATAACAACAAAACACAGTTTCTTTCCAAATCCGTTACTTCCAATTTGTTAGGGTTTGTGCTCACTCTTTCTCATTAAATTTCGACACAAAATACAGAACTAATCCACAAAATAGGACAGAAAATTCAGGAAACAGACCCAAGTAAGCCAGAAATGTGATAGAAGAGCTACGTCTAAAACTGGCCATAGAAAAGATGGCTTTGCCCTAAATGCTACAGTCTATAAGTACACACACCTACATATACAGACACACCCGTGGACAAGTGTTGAACCAATTGAAAAGCACACACACTAAGGCTCCGAGTGAGACACAGAAATCTGATGAAGAACACAGAGTGCTCCCCCTTCTCCTGAACTACAAGTGTAGACACAAGAAAGAGACTGGAGCAGCCATGCGGGCTGGGGTCAGAGTGGGCTGGGCAATGAGCCGTCACAGTTCTGGTTGGGAGCCTTTTCCACTTTGTTTTAGGGAGGAGCTGGAAATTCAGCTGAGTTGGTGATACTGCACACCTAGCATTCATGAAGCCATGGGTCTCATCTCTAGCACTGCTTAAACTAGGCATGAATGGGACGCCTATAAGCCCAGAGCTAGGGAGATAGGGGCAGAAGGATCGGAAGTTCAGGTTCAATCTTGACCACTTCGGGATTTCAAGGTCATACTATTGCAGTTCCATCTACTTGGGAGGCTAAAGCAGGAGGAGGACCAACTGAACTAGGCTGTCAAAGGCTGGTCTGCACAATTAAACCAAGTCTCACCCCCCACACACACACCCCAAAAACCCTTCAGAGAAGACCTCTTCTCTGGAAGGTCTCCTCTTGAGGCCTGCTGCCATGACACTGGTGAGGCTTTTTTGTTTTTGTTTTCTCCTTGGGGTTAGCTTTATCATAAAAGCATAGAGCAACATACTATGTCAACAGCTAACTCCTCTTCCATACCGCTTCCCTAGCTACTCTCTGACATCCTTACTACCACTCCAAGGTCATCCATTGGGTTGGACACACCTTAGCTGAGAACGTGCAACTAACTTTAGGAATAATGCATTGGAGGGCTGAAGCGGTGGCTTGGCAGCTAAGACCTGGGTTCAGTTCCCAGCATCTATCTACATAGCTGCTCACACCTTAACTAGTTAGTTCTTATTCTAGGGGATTTGGCGCCATCTTCTGGTCATGGAAGGCACAAGGTACACACACCTTGGACTTGGAATCAGGCCTAAACTACTTAAAGTAACCAATCAACCTATCAATCAAGAACACATTAGTCTCCCAGTTGTTTACATGTCATGAAAAATGTCAGGCTGGCCAAGATCAGGAGTCATAGTGTCACTGTGTACTGTCATTTGCAGCCAGTAGGTCATCAGCCCGAATCCTTACACCGACTTCCAGTACAGGAGACATTCATTGCCTTTATTCTTGGGGCTGTCTTTTCTCCTCTAGACAGTAGTTGAAAAAGTGCTGTTTGGGGCTGGTGAGATGGCTCAGTGGGTAAGAGCACCCGACTGCTCTTCCAAAGGTCTGGAGTTCAAATCCCAGCAACCACATGGTGGCTAACAACCATCTGTAATGAGATCTGACTCCCTCTTCTGGAGTGTCTGAAGACAGCTACAGTGTACTTACATACAATAAATAAATAAATCTTTTAAAAAAAAAAAAAGTGCTGTTTGGCTATGCTCTTTCTTTTGTTAATTCAACAGAATGCTAAATGACTAATATGGGCTGTTCACTATTATAATTGCTTAGGATATACCGATAAGCAAGTTAGTTATCTTCTGGCCATGTGAAAATATAATTTACAAATTTTAAAAAGAGGAAACTCTTTGTAAGCTTATTCTCTCATGTGTTTTGTCACAGGAATATAAAATTGAAACGGCGCCAGGCCTGACGGGCTCGGGGAAAGCAAGGGTTGGAGGAGCTGTGGGAGTGGATCAGACTGGACCTAGCAGATAACTTAGGCGTTCTTTGTATTGTTTAGCTGATTTTGAGACAGGCTAAATGATGTCGCACAAGCTGTCCTCCTGCCTTCCCTCCCCATCGCTGAGATTAGAGGTGTGCACCACACCAAGGCAGAGCTGACCCTGACTTCAGATGAATTGAGGAACGTTGGAGTTTTAAGCAGAGAAACCTGTGATCTGCCGTTTTAGAATTCTAAGATCGTACTGCGTTTGAGGAAAGAGGACACCAAACCCAGCCTCCGCTGTTGCCTTAAGGAGAGCTCCCCAGCACCTCTACCCGGGGTTTTGCGCGCGGGAGCCAGGTTGGAAGGCAGCGGTACTCCCCACAGTTCCTGTAGGTGGCGGTGCTGCCCCACGGACCATGACCAGCACCCTATTTTGCTGGGAGCCCCTCCGTATCACGCAGTTTCCGGTAGGCCGCCCCTCTCTCCGTGGTCCTCCTGCTTTGTCAAAATTGTTGTGATCCAGCCAGGCAAGGGTTAAAGGGAAAGAGCGAGCTGCTCCCGCACCACGTGACCTTCCTGCTACACACATTTACCCTGGCCCTGAAGTACCTGGTTCCCATTTGCCTTGGGCAGGGTCCTCATGTCTTGTCGCTTGTGTTGGGGGGGGGGGGGGGGGGAAGAGGAAAAATATAAAGGAAAACTGAAGTGAGTGGTGCATGCCTTGAAGGGGCAAAGGCAGACAACTCTCTGTGAGTTCGAGTGGTCTACAGAGTGTTCGGACAGCCAGAGATACATAGATAAACTCTGTCTCATAAAACAAACAAAATCGCTGGGCCTTGGAGGCTGGAGAGAGAAGGCTATCAGCGATAGCCTGTGCTTCTTGCCTTTCCAGAGGAAGATGTGGGTATTCCCAGCACCCACATCAGTTGGCTCAAAACCACTTATGAACTACAGTTCCAGAGAATCCCACATGCTCCATATATTCACACACACACACACACACACCACACCACACCACACACACACGCGCGCGCACACGCACACTTAGAGAGAAAATCACCGAGCCCACTTCCTTGCTTGGAGACTCCAGGTAAATGGTTTCTGGAGCTGGAAGCAATGTGCATTTTTTTAAGTCTCTAGTTTCCTCTTTTCCTTTCTTGCCTCTCATGGGTATCATCCAAACCCATCAACTGACTGCTGAAGGTGTGATTCATGTTGTCCGGAATGTGCAAGGCCCTAGTTTGGATTTCCAGCACTGTATAACAAAAGAGGACAAGAGGGCTTAGCGGGTAAAGGTGCTCGCCTTCCAGCCTGACGGTCTGGGTTCCATCTTGGGTCCATTTGGTGGTGGAAGGAAAGAACTGATTCCCTAATGTCCTCACAGTGGATCCTCACAGTATCCACTGACACAAAGGCACACACAATAAATAAATGAACAAATAAAAAATGAATGAATGAATGAATGAATGTAGCCAAGTGTTTTTGAACCTAAGTTTGTCATTCTTGTTGCATACCTGTGTTGCTTCTGTGTACTTTGGGGATATCAAATAACAACGGCCCCAAGAGTTGCACAGGAGTTGTAGATGTGTGAAGTCCATTGTTCAAGGCACAGGGTTGGGAGGAGCCATAGTAAACTAGGAAGCATATCAGAAAGGCTGATGCAACTGCTCCTCCACTCCAGCACCTGCCACATAGGACGCAATTCAAAAGTGGGTAGCTGTATGAGAGGCTAGAAGTCTGACTTTTCATTTAATGGGAAATGACAGTTATAATATTGGCAACTAATATTTTTAAAATGATGTGTGCAAGTGGAACTCCTCGTTGGTAATTAAATGCATTAGTAGCTGCCAAATTTTGATCACTAACCCAACTCACCATTCTGCTAAGACTATTGGTATTTCTTCTTTGGGATTCTATTTCTAGCCTCTCTCACGGTCATTTGGAAATCTCCCCAATACCCGAGCAGCATCGGTTCATTCCATTGTACCTCTCCTCCCTTGGCACTGCCTGCCCCACGCTACAGAGAAGATGGAGTCTAGATGATTCAGAGGCTGCTAGACTTGTCACTGACTGACCCGGTTCAATCAGTTATCCCATCCTGTGCTTTCCTGTGGCTAACATTGATAAAATCCTTCGTTCTTTTCCCCATTGGACTCTGATAATCCTCCACACAGGTGACCACAACTATTTACTTTGCAAAAAAATGTGCTACCTGCCACTTAGGAAGTGGCTGTAAACATTTTTTCCTTTGAGACAGGGTCTTATTGTATAGCTTTGGCTGGCCTGGAACTTCTTGTGTAGACCAGGCTGGACTTAAGACACACAGAAACCCAACTGCCTCTGCTGAGATTAAAAGAGGGACCACCAAGTCTGGCTTCAAATGTTTTTAAGCAAATGAAAGATGAATGAAGTTCAGACAAGTAAAGTACCACTGTCTTAAGAATTATTATTTCCCATTTATTATTATTTCCCATTTATTTATACTTAGAAATTGAGTATCCTTTTGATGAAGTAAACCTTCTTTACCCTCTTCAACCCCTTCATCCTCCAGAGTATACATGCAAGTGCCCAAGGGAGCCAGAGAGAGCTGCCCTCCACCCCTGTGGGTCTTCTTAGGAGCAGCTCTTGGGAGATTCTAGTCTTTCCTTAATCCTCTTTTTCTTCAGCTTTGGTTTTTGAGGAAGTTTCCTTAAAGAATCTGAAAGAATAAAAGGCAGAGAGGGTCCCAATGACATTGCAGCTTGTAAGAAACATCTGCAGGGTAGAAAGGGGAGAGCAATAAGGAAAGTTTGTCTCCCTGCCGTCTGTGTCCCTTGCTCTTTCTTTCACTGAGCCCTGTGAGGTGACGAGATGATATCACCCTCTGTGTACAGATGAGGATGTTCACCCAAGCACAGGGCAAGCATGTGGCATGTCCGAAGCTTTATAACAAGCTAGAGCTGCAGCTCCACTTCCCCTGCGCCCCTCTCAGTTCTCACCACCAATTCCAAGTGCTTTGAAAACACACGTCTGTAAGCAAACTGCCAAGTTTTAATCAATTTATGAATACAGTGCCAAAGAAACACCATACCTGTCACTGTAACGTAGACTCTGTACTGGTGGATTACAAATGACGGGCCTGCCGGTGTTATATGCCTTCCTTGTGTAACATGCGGGGAGGGCATCCTACATCTTCTCTAACCTCTAACATTTTCACCAGGCAAGTGTGTGTGTGTGTGTGTGTGTGTGTGTGTGTTACTGGGGATTGAACCCAGGTCTTCACATATGCTACAAGCATTCTACCTGAGCTATGTTCACAGCCCCTATCTCCAAGCTCCAACATCGAGAAACACACACACACACACTGAGAGAGACAGAGACTCCTCCAACAGGTCAGGTTAAAAAGACAGCAAGTTTGTCAAACTGAGGTGTGACCAGGTGAGACACCTGGTGTGAGCATCCCATGCAGCAGTTACCACTGAAACTTGAATATGGATTCTTTGATTCTACAAAGAGAGCACATTGCCCCGGGAAGGCCTGATGCCATTCATTTTAAAAAAAAAAAAAAAAAAAGCAAGTTTAGAGGCTGGAGGTGTGCTTCAGAGGTTAAAAGCACAAGCTGCTCTCCAGACAGCCTGGGCTTGGTTCCCAACATCCACATGGCGGCTATAACTGCTTGTAACTGCAGCTCCAGGGGATTTGATGCCCTCTTCTGACCTCCATAGGCTCTAAGATGTATATGGTACATAAAAACTCATGCAGGTACTCACACAAACAGAAATGAATAGCAAAGAAATAAAAAGCAAGTTCAGAGATGGGAGGTGGCTCAGTCTAAAAGAATTTGCCATGCAAGAATAAAGCCTAAGTTTGAGTCCTCAGCAGGCACACATCTGTGATGCCATTCTGGGGAGGCTGGGACTGGGCGATCAGCTTAGCTTAGTCAGGCTAGCCAGCCAGAGCTCCAGATTCAGTGAGAGACCCTTAGCTTCAAAAATAAGGTTGGGGAGTGACTGGGATGATTCATCTCCTACTGGTACCCCCCACCCCAGACATGAAGCAAGTTATCTGCAGTGTATAAAGTGTTAATCATGCAATAGTGGATGATGATAATGTGATGTTTATATCTTCCTATTTTTATTTATGTTTTTAATGTTCTGTTTATAATAATTAAAAGTAGGCTTAGCTGGGCGAGGTGGCACATGCCTTTAATCCCAGCACTCGGGAGGCAGAGGCAGGCGGATTTCTGGGTTCAAGGCCAGCCTGGTCTACAAAGTGAGTTCCAGGACAGCCAGGGCTATGCAGAGAAACCCTGTCTCGAAAAACAAAACAAAACAAAACAAAAAACAAAACAAAACAACAAAAACAAGGTAGGCTGGAGGCATAGTTCAGTTGGTAGAATCCTTGAGTGCACAAAGCCTTGGGTTTGATCACCAGCACCACATAAATCAGGTGGCTTTAATCCTAATTCTTACAAGGCCGGGGCAGTAGATCAGAATTTGAGGCCAGCTTGGACTACATGAGACCCTGTCTCAAAAAAAATTTTTTTTATTGTTTTAAATTCTTAAATTTACATTTATGTATGGGCCATCAGTATGGAGATCATAGGACAATTTGTGGGAAGAATTATTTCTGCCCTTCTACCCCATGGGTCCCAGATATCAATTGAGGTAATCAGGCTTAAGAACGAGGTCTTTACCCACTGAGCCTATTTGTTAGCCCATCTTTGCTCTCCAGTAAGGCCTCACACACTGTAGCCGAGGCTGGACTGGTAACTATGTAGTATGGGCTGATCTGAAACTCATGGCAACTGTCCTGACTCAGGCTTCGAAAAAGAGCTGGGATTACAGGCACAAGCCACCATGGGGGACTGCTTATGTTAATCCTTGCTTGAAGATACTGGGAATGTTGCTCAAGGATGTAGTACTTACTCAGCACACGTGACACCCTTGGTTATCTCCAGCTTCTCAGTCCACTGTCCAAGGCTTTCCCCCAGTGTCCCTGACATATACCTAACCTCTCCAATTTGCACTGTGTCACTCACGGCCAGGAAGGAAGAGAGCTGTCAGGCTCAGACTGAGAGAGGAGGCTGCAGCCTGTTGCAGAGAAACCCTCAGACTCTTCCGCAGCCCCTTATTCAGATAGTGGGCATCACCTCCTCTGGAGCAGTGTGAGGACCTTGGCTCCTCCAGCATGACAACTTCTTGGCCAGGGGCTTGCATCTTGGACAACCTCTCCTTCATGCCGCTGATATTTCCATGCAAGCCCCAGGCACTGCAGAGCCTGGGAAGACAGTCCTCTTGGTTGGCAAGCAGTGATCTCTCCGGTGCATCCAAGGGGCAGAGTGCGGCCTGAAATGGAATCCATTGTTGAGGAGACACTAGAGCAGAGATGAGCCTTAGTGCTACAGAAGCAGCCCCACCCAACCGCACCCCCAGCTGCTGAGGAACGATGGGATCTCCCTTTTGCCTAAAATGAGGTGAGAGTCACAGGAAACCTGATGGTGTGGGGTGAGCCAGGCTGCCACCTGTGTAGTCCAGGTAAGTCTCTCCGTGCTAAGTCATCTCAGCACAGACCTCCTGAGTCAGCCCATGGAATGCAGTGACCACTGCACCCATTGACGTCACTTCCTTGCTTCCTGCAGTGCTGAGGGTGGACACCAGGGCTTCATGCGTGGCAAGTGTTCTGCTGCCCGCACAGACAGAGCACCTTTGATTTTATGACCACAGCTTCCCTTTAAGAGTGGTGGGTGTCTTGTTTGCTTCTTGTAATGAGACAGTATGCTTTGTTTTTAAAATACTAACTCAAAAATTTTAAACTGAGATCCCGAAGATAGATTTTGCAGTTTTTCTGGCCAGTGAAGCCAAGAAAGGCAGGAGTCACTATAATGGCAACTTGTGTGTGTGTGTGTGTGTGTGTGTGTGTGTGTGTGTGTGTGTGTGTTGCTTGAGACAGGCTTTCTTTGTGTGGCTCTGGCTGTCCTGGAACTCACTTTGTAGACCAGGCTGGCCTCGAACTCAGAGATCCGCCTGCCTCTGCCTCCCAAATGCTGGGATTAAAGGCGTGCGCCACCACCACCCAGCAAATGGCAACTACTTATAGTTAGAAAAGGAACTACTAGAGCCAGACATGGAGTCAAATCATCACTCAAGCCCAGGAGTGAGGGTCAGCCCAGGCAACACAGCAGGACCCCCTCCCTTCTCTTAAAGAAAAGATGGGGCTATGTCAGTAAACCTATAGTGGGACGTGCCTACTTGTGTAAGGCCCTGAGTTCAGTCTCAGCATTGCAAAAAATAAAATAAATAAGAGGAAAGGAAAGAAAAAGGATTAACAAAATGATCCAAGTATTCATGTTCAAGAGCAGCAGAGATGCAGAGATGGGGAGGGCCCACAAAGCAGGTTAGGAGGGCAGTCACACAGGCAGCCTGGGGTTAGTCTTCCCACTGTGTGCCCTGACACAGTTATCTCACCTCCCTGTGCCTGGATGCTTCCTTTACAAATTGTGGGTAATAATTCTAATTGCTACTTAGAGTTACTTGTGACGATCACAGGAAGGAGCAGAAAGTGCTTGACACAAAGGCAATTTTCACTGTTGTTATTTAGGGTATTTGGGTGTGTGTGTGTGTGTGTGTGTCTTTTCCAGACAGGGTTCTCTGTGTAGCCCTTGCTTGTCACAAGTAGGCAAGTATGCACTACAGATTTACCAACATAGCCCTGAAAGATCCTGGCAGAATGTAAAAGGACACAGAAGCCCTGAAATTGGCAAGATAGACGTCAGTGTTAGCAGAACTAGCTTCACTGATTTAGAAAAATAGAGGTGCACAATGCTCTGGCCACTCCTTGAACCTGTGTGTCTGCCAAAGTTCTGACCAGGTGTGTGCCCATTGCTGCACCTTCATTAGACTCTTTCTTTGTACCCCTCCCATACCCATTTCTTGAAAATAGACATTGTTTAGATCTGGAAATCCCCTAATCTCCCCCTTCTCCTTTCCCCCCTGAGGGCCTATAAAAACTGGGACCTCTTTCCCCTCGAGGACGAATCCTCTACCCCTGTGTGGGATATGAGTCGTCCCCAGAGCTCTGGCTTTCCCCGAATAAAGCCTCATGTGGTTTGCAACAAGCTCGGTCTGTCGTGAGTTCTTGGGTGTCCGCTATTGTCCTGAGGCCTGAGCGAGGGGCTCCTCTCGGAGTCTTTCAGCCCCATCTTTTCTTTAAGTGAAGGGGAAGGGGTCCTGCTGTGTCGCCCTGGTCTCTAGACCAGGCTGGCCTGGAACCTGCCTCTGCCTCTGGAGTGCTGGGATTGAAGGCATTGCCTCCATGCCTGGCAGGCTTCTTATTTTGAACCAGAGGCTCAAATCAAAATCTGTACTGAAGCTTTGAGCGAGGCCTGAAAGTGAGGTCTGTTTAACATGCAAAAGATTGAGCAATGGATTCTGAGGAAACAGTAAAGAGTTCATTGGCATTGAACTCTCTGCAGCGATGAGAGGCTCTGGAAGGTAAAACTGTGAGTCAGTGAGTAGAGCAGTTTGCCAAGAGCTTGAAGGAAGGAAGGAAGGAGAGTGGGCAAGGGGATCACACAAAATTGGCGAAGGGCACCTATTCTGGAAGACACTGTAATGGTTGGGACATCCACCAAACACATCAAATCCTGTAACATGAGCTGGGTGTGGTGGTGCATGCCTATAATCCTACCACTTGGGAGACTGAGGCAGGGGCATTATAAGTTTGAGGTCAACCAGGACTCAACAGCAAGATCCCATTTAAAAGAAAAAAACAGGGGAGGAGCTCACAAGGCCTCCCCTCCCCTGAGGGGCTATAGACTGTCCGTGGCTGCTAGAGAGGGAGGGACACTTTTCCATCCCATCGGTATCACTTTTCAAATAACCCCTTACCATGTAGCTATAAGCAACCCTAATTACATCTTACACACACACACACACACACACACACACACACAGAGAGAGAGAGAGAGAGAGAGAGAGAGAGAGAGAGAGGGAGAGAGAGAGAGAGAGAGAGGGAGAGAGGAGAGCAGAAAGAATGAGTTGGGAAAAGATCAGTTGGAGACTGCTGGGGTCAGAAAACAGTGTGGAGAGAGAATGTGATCAAAACAACAAAACTCAATGTATAATTAATATGTTAATTTTGTTAATTTTAAAAGTTTTAGAAATTAAATAGAGACTATAGAATATGTACAACATAAAGCCTAAATCCTGATGTACACTATCGGCCTTCTCTATTAAGAATCTATTGATGTCTTACAAGTCTTGACAAGGGTTGGAGAGAGGGCTCAGCGGTTGAGAGCACTGAGTGCTCTTCCAGAGGTCCTGAGTTCAGTTCCCAGCAACCACATGGTGGCTCACAACCATCTGTAATGGGACCTGATGCCCTCTTCTGGTGTGTCTGAAGACAGCTACAGTGTACTTATAGCCAGGCAGTGGTGGCACATGCCTTTAATCTCAGCACTTGGGAGGCAGAGGCAGGTGGATCTCTGAGTTCAAGGCCAGCTTGGTCTACAGAGTGAGTTCCAGGACAGCCAGGGCTACACAGAGAAACCCTGTCTCAAAAAACAAACAAACAAAAACACGTCTTGACAAATGTGCCTGAAGACAGCCTCTATGGATGGGGAAGAGCTTTGCATTGACTGTCCTTTATAGTGGTTTTAAGTCTATTATTACTATTATTGTTGTTGTTGCTTTTGACCTTGTTATGTAGACAAGGGTGTCCTCAAACTCATAGATCACAAAACTCTGCTGGCTTCTGCTTCTTGGTGCTAGGATTAAAGATGTGACCAGCATACCTGGCTAGAAGTCTTTTTTTTTCTCTTTTTTAGCTGATCACAGTAGCACACTCCCTGGATCCTAGCACCCTAAGTCTAAGGCAGGCAGACTGCAGATCTGACACCAGTCTATACGATACAGAGTAGGTTCAAGTGAGACCTTCTCTCAAAACAAATAATCAAAGCCTATTAATTTTTAAAAGTTTATCAATCTGGTTCAAATTCCACATCACAATTAAGAAACTACTATTTGTTGTAATTTTGGTAGGACAGCAAAGAAAAATATCTGTTCTTCTGTAGATAAGAGACTGACTATGGAAGCTGACCTGAGAGTGCAGCTCCTTCCCTGAGCCAGATGCTAGAAAAAGCTCAAAATATAACATTATTACTTTCTGATTTTTTTGAAAGGCAGTTACTTTTTCATAAATATTTTTTTCATAGAATATCTGTGTATAAAATAGATATTTTAATTTTCAAAGAGTTTAATAAACACATGCTTAAAATTTCCTTATCTAAAATCTTTAGTAAATATTAATAGCTATAATATAATCACATCTTTTGGAGTTCTTTCTGATTTCAAGAAGTAAACGTGTCCAAGAGCAGGGTATCTGAGAGCCACTGTATGAGGACAGAGCTGGGGTCCTACCCTCATGATCTAAAAGTACATTAATCAAACTCCTACTGGACCTCAGAGGAGTTTTCTGGAAGGCCTCACCAGGAACTTGGCCGTCTGGTTCGTCTTGGTGTACTTATAGAGCCGACGAAGCTGCTTTGCTTCCAGCTCTGAGAAGAGGGAGACAAACCGCCACAGCATTCTGCAGAGAGAAACCCGAGACCAGTGTGAGAGAGGCTGACTAGGACCCGTTCTTCCTAGGCACTGTCCTGTGACCAGGATCTACCTGGCAGAAATAGGCTACAAGGTGCTTCCTCCGTCTCAGGTTGAGGGGATAGGGATGGAGACCAGAACAGAAATACCATGTGCTGGTATCAAACACCTGCACACAGCAGCTCTTCATCTAAAGGTGAAAGGGCTCTTAGGAGAAGCTTAAAAATGTGTGTGTGTGTGTGTGTGTGTGTGTGTGTGTGTGTGTATCTGTCTGTCTGTCTGTCTGTCTGTCTGTCTGTCTGTCTGTCTATGTGTATGTCTGCCACAGTGCATGTGTGGAGGTCAGAGGACAACCAATAGGAGTGGATTTCTCCTTCTACCATGTGAGTATAAGGGATAGAACTCAGATAATCTGGCTTAGTAACAAATGCCTTACCCACTGAGGCACCTGGAGGTTCTTGGGAACGGCTTTTGTCTACTGTGTGTACAGCTAAGGTACAATCAGTGCTATCCTGACGGCTAGAGGGACCTATTTTTTAAACATCAGCTATCTCCCAGGATCTTAACCCTCTTCATGCCTGGAGAATCTTGACAATAGCATAATCTTGAATGGAGGTGGGATAAGGCTAGGAAGCTGCCTACTTTTTCCAGTGCTTGATCTCCCAGGCTCGGCAATAATGCTGCAGAAAGGTGTTAATATGGCCCCCTAGGGCCTCAAGGCTCTGCTTCGTATACTTTATCCTTTTCTTCTGGGGAAGGTCCTTGGGCAGGTTCAACTTTCGAAGGAACTTCTTCAGAGGCCTCAGGTATTCTTTACACTGAGAGGTCACAGGCAAGGTGAGGGGCTGAGGGGTGTGGAGGAAAGGCAGGTGGACAGACCCCAGTGCCTGACAAGTTGGCCTGACTACAGTTCTTAATGGACCACAAAGGGCTGTGTGCTCACAAGGCTCCAGTGGGTCCCCTCCCCATTTCCATCCTGACTGTGACAGATCAGGTGGTGGGAGAGGAGGGTCAGAAGCCTCCTGATCCCTCCCAGGCTAGGGGGACAAGGTTTCAGGCTGGCTCCTTACAATTTTGAAGGTATCCTGGCTCAGGCCCTTGGCATGACGGACCAGAGCATCTCCCGTGGGCACGGTGCTGGAGCTCCTCTCTAAACAGGGAACGCTCCCCACCTGGAAGGAGGGGCACAGTCAGAGAGGGGCTTGGGCCTGAGGACCAGTGCTGGGCAGATACTGGCAAATGACAACCAAGGCCTTCTTTATTTTCCCTATGATCTCTCTCTCTCTCTCTCTCTCTCCCTCCCTCTCTCAAAACATTGCCAGGTCAGTGAGTCTGGCCCAAAAGACCCCATCTTTGAAAACCTCTCCTTGGAAAACCTAAAATATTTTACCTATTTCTTTCATAATTATTCTTGGCTATACTGAGAAACATTGTAAAGCTCTTGATAAACATTTACTAATTTTCTTTTCCCACAAAGACTGTGAGGTTAGCTACCATTTCCTCTGGTTATAACTGAGAACTCCCAGGCACAGAAAGAATTCTGTGACTCCTCAGGGGGATGGGCAACAACCATGTTTCCTTTCTTTTCTTCTTCTTCTTCTTCTTTTTTTTTTTTTTTTTTTTTTTTTTTTTTTTTTTTTTTTTTGGTTTTTTGAGACACAGTTTCTCTGTGTAGCCCTGGCTGTCCTGGAACTCACTCTGTAGATCAGGCTGGCCTCGAACTCAGAGATCTGCCTGCCTTTGCCTCCTGAGTGCTGGGATTAAAGGTGTGTACCACCATGCCCGGCCCATGTCTCCTTTCATTTGGACATACCGAGGTGCCAGGCCAATGTCTATGCATCTCTAAATGTTAGCATCATGGCATGCATGAAGGGCACCCGGTAAAGGGTGGTGGTGGTAACAAGGGACTTGTGACACAAAGTGAAGCAAAGGGAACTGAAAACTAGTGGTGACAAAGGGTCTGAAATATTACTGATTTAGCACAGGATTATTAGACTGGTGTTAACTGGGTTTGAAACTTAAAGTTTCTTGTCTTTTTTCATTTTTGTTTGCTTGTGTTTTGGGATTTTTGTTTGTTGTTTAGGATTTTTTGTTTGCTTGCTTTTTTTCCTCCCCCAAACAATGAAACCACTTTCTCTGTGCAGCCCTAGCCGTCCTGGAACTCACTCTGTAGACCAGGCTGGTCTTGAATTCACAGAGCTCCATCTGCCTCTGCCTCCTAAGTGCTAGGGTTAAACTCACATTTTCAAAGCCTCTCAGAACAATTGGATTACTTGCCGTTGGAGTTCAGGAGAGGAAGAGCCACACTCAGAGCACTCTGAAGGGAAGCTAGGTAAAGTAGGTACAGGACAGGTTCCCCCCAACTGTAGAGAGTGGGGGACTTTGGCTAACTCCATAAACACAGCACATAACTGAACAGAGACCGTAACACATACGTGTGCTCACATGGACATGGGTAACCCTTTATAACTAATGATCAAATGGGACTTCTCACTGTCTTGACAGAAACACAGCTTTGATAAACACGTTTCCTACTTGCTTACCCCTGCTTTGCGGCTCTGGGGAGTCAAACCCAGGACTAGGGCAGGCAAGCTCTCTACTCCTGAGCTACACCCTGGCCCAACTGTCTGAAGGAATTGTGTTCTCTTGTTCTTTGGGGCTTTTGCCAACCCACATACTCCACCATTTTCTCATCTTGTCTCCTTCCTTGAATTTCATGTTCGTGGCTTTCCAAAACCAGCCCTTCCCTGGTTCCCTCACATCCCAGCCTCACTTCACCTTCTCTAGTGGCTTGTCTCCTTCACCCCCTTGCCAATCTGAGGCTTCCATCTCAACAGCTGGGTGGGCAGACACCAGGATAGCACAGTCTCAGGTTCCCCACAGACTTCTAACTTACTGCTTCTGTGACCTGAGTGCCCCAGGTAGTGGGCAGGTTGGCTCCAGAACTCGGAGCAAAACCATGGCAACTGCCAACACAGAGCTCAGGCCCCTCTCTACCCTGTTCACTCATGCCTCAGGGTGGCAGCCAACTATCTCCTTCAGCTGGGATCTGGACTAGGTAAGTCAGTGAGCCACGTGTGCTGTCCCCCCCACCCCACTTTTTTTTGGGGGGGTTGTGTGTCAGTGCTTACAGCTGACTAGGACCAAATGGCACACCTCTGGCCAGAAGCTATTGATTTTAAACCTCGGTAAAGTTTCTGAAGTAATTTTCCTGGATGGACACCACTCCGCAGTTATTCCGGAGGCTTATTGAGAGAGAAAGTGTGTGTATTGGGGGCGCGGGGGCGGGGAGGGGAGAGTTGTAACAGTCTTTTCCAGAACAAAGGACTAAAAGGTGTGCTGAAAGAGAGAATGGAATATAATAAATCTCTACTGAAATACACTGCTAGCGCCCTGTAGCCATCTAGTTAATAAATGATTGTGTGGAGTGATGTTTGGGTTGCTTTAAGGGCACTTACAAAAGTACCAGCTGGCATGTATTTCATTAATCTCACCAAAACCTTCCTGGGAGTAGGTGCCAAGTAGTGACCCTGTTTCATAATGAGCCTGGGTAGCCGAGGTCCTATCACTTGCCTTAAGTCAGTGGCCACTGAAACAGAAGTAAGGCTTTTGGTTGGATTCGGAGTGCTCTGGCTTCTCCAGCATGCCAGCGGGAGGCCGGGGCGACCGAGCAAACACTTATCAGCAGTGTCTTGAGCTGCAGGCATGGTTCCGGCTGATGGGTGCTCAGCCGCTCGGTCAGGACAAGCTTTGTCCCTAGCAGGGCACCAGCGCCCCCTCGTGTCTTTCCCCAGCTAGCGTAGCGAGTTGCCCGGTGTAAAAGACCGTTGCAGCTGCAGTTTATCCATTTAAGCCATGTTTCCCCTGGAACGCTGGGTTCCATCTCCAGGGCCTCTTGGATGTCGCTCAGTTTGATCATGTTCTCCCTATTCTTTGGTGGCCTCTGGGTCAGCCAATAGAACTTCCCTCTGTCCATCTAGCCTCACAGGTCAGGACATGGCAGCTCTTACCAGCTCCAAGGCTGGACAGGCCAGGAGACCCTGGGGTTTGGGGCGAGTTCCTTTTCTGTCCAGAAATAAACTATTCTCTGTACTATTATGTTTAGCAAATTGTGGAGAGGAGATGGGGACAATCAAAGTCCCTACTTCTCTGCTTCACTTTGGAAGACCTGCTCCCTGAGGATTATTTCACAGCTAAGGACAACCATGTTGGTAAGAGGAAGGCAAAAGAAAGCCTCCTAGACACTCTATAAAATTGTCAGTAAACAATGTGTTTGAAAATGTAGAACATGCATTACCTCTGTCCATCCTGGGGAGAGCCTTAAGGAGAAAAAAATTGACAATAGTGGCATTCTGAAGATGTCACTAGGATAAATAAAATGTTATGTCACATATCTGTCCCCCGTGTCCAAGTGCTATTCTACGCCTAAAGCTCCTGAGCTGAGAGCAGCAGCATGTGCACACGGTTCCGTTTTTGAATATGCACTAAAAAGGTGTTGGAGTATATGCTCCAAAAGCCCCCAGGGGATGGCCCTCATTCTGCTTCCTCTGTCCTGCTGCTAAGCTGGCCAGGGCGGGACCTTGTAATAGTCGTGTCCAGGAAGGCACAAGACCTAGGACTGTTGTAAGGTCAAGGCCAGTCTGGACAACACAGCACAATTTTGTCTCAAAAAACAAAACTTAAAAATGTATTATGAAGAGACAGTGGAAAGACTGGAGTGGGAGGACAAACTAGGAGGGGGATAGTTGGCAGAGTGCTTTCTTATCACGCAGAATGTCCTGGGTTTCATGCCCAGCACTACAGAAACCAGACGCACATGCCTGTAATCTCAGCATTCTGGAGAAGGGAGAAGACTATTACAAGTTCAAGTCCAGCCTGGCCTATTGTCAGTACAGATTCAGTTTTAGTCACCCAGACTACATGGATATTCTGTCTCAACAAATAAACAAACAAACAAACAAAACCCCAAACCCCCAAAATTGTCACATACATCATCCAAAAGTGGCATGAGATATGAAATAACACTGAAAAAAATTTTAAAAAGATTTGAATAAACACATACATGTGTATATTACTTGTATATACACACACCTACATTTGAAAAAGAAACAGATGTTTTAAAAACAAAAGGCTTAGCTATTCTGGTCTCTTCATTCACTCTCTTCTCCAACCCCTTTCACTCCAAAAGCCTCCAGTAAGTCCCAAGCTCTGCATGGCTGCCCTATTTACATGATGGCTTACTCTCAAGCCTGGGGAGTAGCCTGAACCGACAATTGATAACAGCCAGAGAAGTGGCTCAAATACAACTGTAAGTAAAACCAAACACAAATCCATTGCTTTTGGGAAACATTCAAAATTCAATTGGTCAGAATAAAATTTTTCTGTAGGGCAAGTTAACTCATCTAACAGTGTTATTCATTGCAACATATATTTCTAAAAGCTATAAATCATGGGATAGTGAGATGGTTCAGTGGATAAGGGCTTTGCCTCCAAGTGTGATGACAGCCTGAGTTTGACCACTAGGACCCACATGTGCAAGCAAAGAATCAACCCTCCAAATTGTCCTTTGGCCAGATGGTGGTGGCACATGCCTTTAGTCCCAGAACTTGGGAGACAGAGGCAGGAGGATCTCTGTCTTTGAACCCAGCCAGGTCTACAAATCAAGTTTCAGGACAGCCAGTGATGCACAGAGAAACTCTGTCTCAAAAAACAAAACAAAAATTGTCCTCTGATCTACACACACACACACACACACACACACACACCTCCCCACAAAGTGTTTTTTAAACCTACTCACCAGGTTTATTAGATATCTGTGAGGTGGGTGAGAGCTGAGGCCTGTTAGTTTGCCCACAGTTCATTTTATACAGGTTGGCATTCTTTACTACATAGACTGGCCTCATAGTAATTATATGTTACTCCCTACCATAGGTCCACAAAACAGAGCTTCCAATTTTCTTGTTATATTATTTGAATTAAGCATAGAAAGCAGTTCTTAGTATCTCCTTGAACTTTGCATCACAGATCTGAAGATCCGTTTCTCTCCTCTTCTAAGTGGCACAGAAACTTTTTATTCCCGCAAAGAACTCTTCTCTATCTCTTTCCTTAATGAGAAACTCAAGGGTATCTTTAGAATTGCTAAAGAAGGTGTTTTGATTATAAGGCAAATGATTCAATTGTGTAACTAAAGTTTTATCAAAACCCCTAGAAAAGGAAGGCATTCAATTCTTATCACGGTTGTAGCACTGTATCAGCAAACCTTGTGGACTGCTCCCAGACAAGGCCTTGGCACCCCTACTCCAAGGTCACCAGGGTCTGAATCATTACTTAAGTAGGGCTTGAGGGAATCAAGAAAGCTCTGAAACTGTATGTGAGAACTCATTAAAGACTTAGGAAGCAGGCTCCAACAGCTATAATCTAGGTATGTGCACCTTTCAACAGTGGTTTGGAGGATTAGGTAGGTCTTTAAGTCTAAGTCATGGAAGCCCTCAAACAGAGGCACTGAAGAGTACCCCATTCAGGCTCGTGTTGAGAGGAGAGGTGCAGGGGAAGACTGCAAGATTGGCAATCTAACTAACCGTAGTTCAGCCTCAAATCAAGTATCTGGGGATTAAAGTAAGTCCAGAGCTTTCATGACCACATACAGTGAAGTTCAAATGTCATAGGCTTTCCTTGAGCTGTGCACAGGGGATTAGCTTTGCCTGGGCCAATCTAAGGCATCTGGGCCTGTCAAAACTGGCTGTAAGGTTAGGGCCTTTCCTCCCTGGCTCACAGGATAAAGATCCCTCCAAACACACAGGGCATAAACAACTCTTTACCCCAGATACTGCTGCTCTCCAAACAGTTCTCCAAGCATATTTTGTAGTTATTTCCCCTGCTTTTAGCTGAACTTCTGCTGTAGTTTTCCATTTAATGAAGGTTTACTTAATTTTACCTTTTTGTCATAATGTTTTAATTTGGGCTTCTTGCTCTAAAAATATCTTGTTGAGGTATCAAAATAACATGGCAGAATGGCAACCTCAGAATTTCAGAGCATGTTTCTAAATAGTCTAATAAAATGCAAATGTCTAGGATGCTGTCAAACTGCTGGGCCTAAAGATTTCTAATCTTTTACAGGAAGATTTTCTTTCTTGAGATGAGATTTAGGGACATGAGTCAGAATGAATGCAGTGAGCCAACACGTGAGTTGGGAATGTTTTTAGAGAGAAAAAAAAAATTTAATCTACAATTTTGTAACCATTTCTCCCAGGCACTCACTTTTGCCTCCTCTCTATCAGGGTACTGGATTTTGTCTACCTCCTATCCAAGCCCAGATTGGTGGTTCTAGAAGCAGTGCTAATATCAAAGTTTTCTAGACTGTGAAAAAGAAATCACCTTGTGGGCTGGAGAGATGGCTCAGTGGTTAAGAGCACTGACCGCTCTTCTAAAGGTCCTGAGTTCAAATCCCAGCAACCACATGGTGGCTCACAACCATCCATAATGAGATCTGACACCCTCTTCTGGTGTCTGAAGACAGCTACAGTGTACTTACACATAATAAATAAATAAATCTTAAAAAAGAAAAAGAAACCACCTTGTAAACCTCTGGGGGTAGAATCCTTGTTAAATCAGCAATCCATGATCCTAGTTTCTAGCCCAGAGCTCAACAGATATTTGTTGAATTGAATGAATGATTGAAAGAATAGATGTTCCTGGTATTAATGAAGAGAACGTTGTTAACTGCTGGTACCAGGACTCCTTGTAGGAAAGGAAACAGCTTCAAAAGCTGCTAAGACAGAAGATACCTGAGCTTATGGCCAGAGAGAGTCAGCTGAGCCAATCTGAAGTAGGAAATGAGAGACTGGGCTGGGTTTTTTTTTTTTTTTTTTTTTTTTTTGTTTGATCTGGAAAGTTTTCAAAAGAGACAATTCCAAAGAAAGTTTCCCAAAGAGCTAGATGGGCTCTGTAGAGATAAAAGATTTCCAAGTAGACAGGATGGGAAACTGTGGGGAAGCTGAGAACACGTTGGGTAAAACATTCATGGAGCTTAGGTAAAATATTTATATATTTATATATTTATTTATTTATTTATTTATTATGAGTACATTGTAGCTGTCTTCAGAAGCTCCAGAAGAGGGCATCAGATCTCATTACAGGTGGTTGTGAACCACCATGTGGTTGCTGGATTTGAACTCAGGACCTCTGGAAGAGCAGTCAGTGCTCTTAACCGCTGAGCCATCTCTCCAGCCCCCGAACATATTATTAATGTGGATTGTATGTGTTAATGTGTGATATAAGATACACAATTCATACACAAATATTCAGTAACTCCCAGTCTAGTAGAAAGCCTTGGATATATGTTTGGTTTGGAATGGGATGAGTCAACTTCCATCTAAGAGATAAAAGGGCAGAGGTAGATGCAAGAGAAGTCATATTGAAAGGGAGGGTAGAAATAATATATAGTAGTAATAAAAGAAATGCTAAAAATTTAAAATTTAAAAGGCAATAAAAGGACAATGATAAAAAATAGTGATGCAGAGTAAAACAAAGCAGGCATCAAAAAGGCTAAGGCAGAGCAGGAAGCAATTAGAAGACACCATTATAATGAGATAAGTTTCTAAGAATTTAGAGACACCCTGAGAAGCACTTTAAACTTCCATGGTCTATGGGTTGGTGACCCAACTCAATTTCTCTACAATTTAAGGAGCTGGGGAACCCAGGAACTAAAAGGTTACATTTCATTATCTTGAAAATTTCAGAGCTATATAATGTTCCATTGCTTAACCAGCGTGTCTTAATACACTGGCTCATTCTTTGGTTCAGTGAGAGGATTCTTTGCCTTTTTGAACTCCAGGTATGAATTAAGTGTCCTGAGTAAATCCATAAGCCCAAGGTCATCATGGTGTCAAATCAGTATTCTCTCCTTTGAAATGGCTTTTGATGCCCACCAAAATCTGATGCTGAATATAGTGGCACATACACTTAACTGCATCACTGAGAAGTAGAGGCAAGCAGTTAGCTGTGAGTTTCAGGTCAGGCTGGTCTACATAGTGAGTTCCAGGACAGCTAAAGCTACATAGTGAGCGTCTGTATCAAAAAAAACAAACCAAATCAAACAAACAAATAAACAACCAACAACAACAAAAGTCAGAGCTATATAGCACCTGTGGGCACAGCTCATTGGTGGAGCAGCTATCTAACATATACAAGACCCAAGTGTAAGCCTGACAATGGTGGGGCATCCCTTTAATTCCAGCACTTGGGAGGCAGAGTCAGGCAGATCTCTGGGAGTTTGAGGCCAGGGTGGTCTACATTGTGAGTTCCAGGACAATAGGGGCTACACAGAGAAACCCTGTCTTTCAAAAAAACTAAACTAAAACCAAAAGAACAGCAACAACAAAACTACCCAAAGAACAGAGTAGGAAAAGGGAAGTACAGTAATTTTGAATGGAGAAATGGAAAGTACTACAGCAACCAAGTGACAGAGACAACACACATCTTTGGACACTCTGTACTCACATAATGTCAAAAACAGATGAGGACACTTCTGCCCTAGTTGTCTAATAGAAACACACACACACCTAAATGAAATAAAAAACCATTGCCCTAGTCTAACTATGAGAGAAACATTAGATAAATGCAAGTAAAGAGACAGCCTGGTCAGTCCTACTTGAGACAATAAGGAACATAAAAATAAGAAAAGAGAATAAATTGTTGCAAAGAAAAGGCAGGGAAACACAATGGCTAAGCTACAAGGCAGCACCCTCAAGTGGAACAGAAAACAAGGCTCAGTAGAAAAAGTTGTGAAATCAGGAAGAACCATGAGTTACTTAATAGTATTCCAATGTATAAATCTAGCTTTAAAAATTGTATCATGCCGGGCAGTGGTGGCTCACGCCTTTAATCCCAGCACTTGGGAGGCAGAGGCAGGTGGATTTCTAAGTTTGAGGCCAGCCTGGTCTACAGAGTGAGTTCCAGAACAGTCAGGGCTACACAGAGAAACCCTGTCTGGAAAAACAAAAAACAAAACAAACAAACAAAAAGTGTATCACGATACTATATTAACAGTGGATTAAATGACTAAGGCATATTACAGGAACTCTATATATAATCTTTATACCTTTTTTTTTTTTACAAAAATCTAAGATTTTTGTAAACCTAGAATTATTTCAAAATTTAAGAAATTGGAAATGAAAACTAGCTATGTCATATAATCTAGCTATTCCAGTCTTGGGAAACATCCAAAGGAATAAAAACCAGCTTGTAATAGAGATGCCTGTGGACTCATGAGAATGGCAGCACTGTTCCCAGTGAGTGTTACAATCAGCCTGCATACCTATCAAGAAATGAACTGATAACAAAAACGTATCTATACACAATGAAGTATTTATCAGCCAAAAGCCTATATAGAAAAATGGATGGAACTGGAGATCATCATGTGAACAAAATAAGCCAGACTCAGAAGGACAGCCATCACATTTCTCTCACATGTGGGATCTTGATTTTAAAAGCAACACACTGGGCTGGAGAGATGGCTCAGCAGTTAAGAGCACTGACTGCTCTTCCAGAGGTCCTGAGTTCAAATTCCAGCAACCACATGGTGGTTCACAACCATCTGTAATGGGATCTGATGCCTTCTTCTGGTGTGTCTGAAGACAGCTATAGTGTATTCACATACATGAAATAAATAAATAAATCTATTTAAATAAAAAAAAAAGAGGTCCTGAGTTCAAATCCCAGCAACCACATGGTGGCTCACAACCATCAGTAATGAGATCTGATGCCCTCTTCTGGTGCGTCTGAAGACAGCTGTAGTGTACTTTTTTTTTTTTTTTTCTTTTTCAAAAATATGGACTGCTTCACAAATTTGTATGTCATCCTTGTGCAGGGGCCATGCTAATCTTCTCTGTATCATTCCAATTTTAGTATATGTGCTGCCAAAGCAAGCACTACAGTGTACTTATGGTTTTTTGTTTGTTTGGTTGGTTGGTTGGTTTTTTTCAAGACAGGGTTTCTCTGTGTAGCCCTGGCTGTCCTGGAACTCACTCTGTAGACCAGGCTGGCCTCGAACTCAGAAATCAGCCTGCCTCTGCCTCCCAAATGCTGGAATTAAAGGCATGGCCACCACTGTCCAGCAGTGTACTTATTTATGATAATAAATAAATCTTTGGGCTGGAGCAAGCAGGGCTGACTGGAGTGAGCAGAGGTCCTAGATTCAACCACATGAAGGTTCACAACCATCAGTACAACTACAGTTTACTCATATACCTAAAATAAATAAATAAAAAGTAAATAAAATAAAATAAATAAAAAACAACACACACACACCTGTGCAAGCATAAGTAGAAGGGAACTAGGAAAGGAAGGGAGATAAGTACAGTGGAAGGAAGATGTGATTAGAGCATATTATATGCATGTAGGAAAATGAGTACATTTACACAATGGAGTACTACTCAGCTATTAAAAAGAATGAATTTATGAAATTCCTAGGCAAATGTATGGACCTGGAGGGCATCATCCTGGGTGAGGTAACCCAATCACAAAAGAACTCACATGATATGTACTCACTGATAAGTGGATATTAGCCCAGAAACTTAGAATACCCAAGATACAAGATAAAATTTGCGAAACACATGAAGCTTGGGAAGAACGAAGACCAATGTGTGGATACTTTGCTCCTTCTTGAAATTGGGAGCAAGGCACCCATGGAAGGAGTTACAGAGACAAAGTTTGGAGCTAAGACGAAAGGATGGACCATCTAGAGACTGCCATACACAGTGATCCATCCCATAATCAGCCTCCAAACGCTGACACCATTGCATACACTAGCAAGATTTTGCTGAAAGGACCCTGATATAGCTGTCTCTTGTGAGACTACGCCAGGGCCTAGCAAACACAGAAGTGGGTGCTCATAGTCAGCTATTGGATGGATCACAGTGTCCCCAGTGGAGGAGCTGGAGGAAGTACCCAGGGAGCTGGGGTTATCTGCAAGCCTATAGGTGGAACAACAATATGAACTAAGCAGTACCCCTGCCCAGAGCTCTTGACTCTAGCTGCATATGTATCATAAGATGGCCTGGACAGTCATCAGTGGAAAGAGAGGCCCATTGGTCGTGCAAACTTTATATGCCTCAGTACAGGGGAAAGCCAGGGCCAAGAGGTGAGAGTGGGTGGGTGGGGGAGTGGGTGTGGGAGGGTGTGGGGGACTTTTGGGATAACATTGAAAATGTAAGTGAAATAAATGCCTAATAATTTTTAAAAAAAGAATAAAAAATTTTAAAACTGAAAAAAAAATATAACATCACACAAATACATTTTTATGTGTAATTAACATGTGCAATTAAAAATTTTTACGAAGCCTGGTGTGGTGGCACACGTCTTTAATCCCAGCACTCGGGAGGCAGAGGTAGGCGGACTTATGAGTTCGAGGCCAGCCTGGTCTACAAAGTGAGTTCCAGGATAGCCAGGGCTTTACAGAGAAACCCTGTCTCAACACCCCCTGCCAAAAAAAAAATTATTACAAATTTGGAATTGGGTTCAGCTCAGTGGTGGAGGAGCTTGAATAGTATGTTCAAGGTCCTAGGTTTGATCCTCAGCACCACAGATACCCAAAATAAATAAAACTTGAGTTGTAAAAAAAAAAAAAAAACTGGAAAAAAGCCGGGCATGGTGGCACACGCCTTTAATCCCAGCACTTGGGAGGCAGAGGCAGGCAGATTTCTGAGTTCGAGGCCAGCCTGGTCTACAGAGTGAGTTCCAGGACAGCCAGGGCTATACAGAGAAACCTTGTCTCGAAAAACCAAAACCAAACCAAAACAAAACAAAACCCTTGAGTTGTATGGCCTTTGGTCAGACACAGAGAGAACATATACCATATGATCTGAACTTTTCTGCTTTAAGGGGCAGTAATCATACTGGTTTGTTTGTGCTATGTGACAGAGTAGGTTTGAAGGAATCTTAATTGACAAACAAGACCCTTTCCTCCTAGATTCTCAGACTACAAGAAGATTTGGGGCTCAGGGTAAAGCCCAGTCATAGATTTCTTGCTCATCCATCTAAGTGTCCTAAGCTTGATTTTAAGTGTAAGAGAGGCAGAGAGAGGGACAGAAATAGGTAGAAAGGTTTTCTCATCCCTGTGCCAAGGAAAATGCTCTTTTTTTTTGTTTTTTGTTTTTGTTTTTAGAGACAGGGTTTCTCTGTATAGCCCTGGCTGTCCTGGAACTCACTTTGTAGACCAGGCTGGCCTCGAACTCAGAAATCTGCCTGCCTCTGCCTCCCGAGTGCTGGGATTAAAGGCGTGAGCTACCACCGCCTGGCAGATGCTCTTATTTAAGGAGTTAAACCTGGTCTCCTTGCTGCACTCTGAAGGAATTACCCACAGATGTTTGATTTGTGTATCAACTTCATATTGAGATAGCTCTCAAGGCTGTAACTCTGTCCAGAGTAGTTGAACAAAAAGAAATTGATGCACCAGACAGAGGCTAACAGACTCCATCTGGGGGAGTTTAGAGTTGGTGGAAAGTATCATAATTACATACGAATCTGTTATGATACACGTGAGTAGCACAGTTAGAAATGTGAGGTCCTTGTGCCTCACATTGGATGGATTCAAAGGTCTGGGAGAAGCACAGCACATGGAAGTTAAGAGGTGTTAGCCAAGGATGTTTTTCTAAAATAAAACACAGAGCAGCCAAATATGGTGGGATAGGATGGGGAGAACATGATCACTTTTCTGGTGGAAGGAATGACATCATTAAATTACAGAGATGGTGTGGTGAGAAGAATTGTGTAGAGGAAGTGGAATCTCTGTATTTTCACTAGAGTGGAGAAACCAGATCAGAAAATAATAAGAATATCAAGGAAGGAAGTCCCAAACTGAGTCTTAATTTTGTCTCTAGGTAAAGGATTTACTCCCATGGGTTATAGCAGAAAGATGGGTTATGGAAGAGAAGTGAGAAGGCTAAAGGAAGAAAGAAAGGAACACACACAAGGACTTGACAGAGTTATGTGTTTGGGGACAAGTGTTTCTGTAGCCATTTGATTCAAGGAAAGGTTTTTTTTTTTTTTTTTTTTTTTTTTTTGCCACTTTCCAAAGGAAACCAGACTTTGTTTATAAGCTTAGTCTGTGACTCTTCTATACCTTGGAGAATTCATTCATCAAATATGTATTGATGGGATACACACCCCCAGGGATATAGAAGTGAGTGGCAAGCTGTTATTTGAAACAGTTACCCCTGGAGGAAGGAGGGAGGTTCCTAAGACTCAGGAAACTAAGAAAACCTATCAGGCTCAGAGAGCTCAAGAACCTTATAGGACTGGGGTAGTTATAGGAGCTTCAAGACCAGTCTCAAAGGCCATATAGGCATCATAGTGATTGCTGGAAGAGAGGAGACTCTGGGTGGAGTTGCCTACAAGTTGAGCAGGGAACTTCAGCATGGTAGATGTGCAGGTTATCATCTATGCTGGGTGATATTTTTTGGTGGCAGAGCTGCCTTTGAGTCACACATGCTGAAATGACCACTTGTTGATGTTTGTGTAAGTAACCTTAGTAGGTTTGTCGGCTCATCAAGGTAAACTTTGGTGGAACTGTTTCTTTGTCTGACACTGCTATCTTCCCTGGAGTGAAAAAGATTTCAGATCTCCCCAGAAAGTGTCAAAAATATGGCACCCGACAGAATGACAGAAGACTGGTTGTTAGGAGCATGTGCATGGCTCCTATGATGGAGATAAGGCATGGGACTGAGGCTGATCTATCTTGGGTAGAGTATCAATGGGGGTAACTTCAGCACAGTTACTTTTCCTCACGTGGTATGGGATGCTGTATGTCTTTGTTGTAGTGGCATTTGCACATTCTTTGGGTCATGTAGCGAAGGCTGAGTCATCTGAGAATGGAGCATTCATTAAATGTTCATTTTTCTCTGCAAGCATGGTGAATGCAATCTGCCATGGGAGTATGGGGATGCCCCATGATGGCTGATGGAATAGTGGGTATATTGCAATCCCTGAAAGCATCATGGATAAGATGGGACAGGATCATTAGCAGGCTGTGGCAGCAGTTGTGTGGCCTTTGCTGTGGATGATAAGGCATGGAACTAAGGCCCAGCTGTCAGTCCAGAAAGCACTTTCCTGTATTAGGGAGGAATCACAAAGATAAAAGAACAGATGCTAATATCTGCATTAACCTCTGATTTGGCAGGAAAAATGGGAGAAGGGGAGGATGAAAGGGAGGTGTTGGCTTGATATTTCTCATAGCTTAGCAGAAGTATGGGGAAGAAACTACAAATTAGATCTACAAAGTCCTCCCTGAGTATGGCATCCCCCATACTCCCATCTCCCTGAGATACAAGACTTAGAACCCGTGGGAAGAATCAGAGGTAGAAGCACTAAGCAGAAATGATAGCAAATATCCCTCGGGGCTACCTTTAATAGAGGGGCGGGGGGAGCATGACTTAGTACACACTGTGGGCTGCAATAATGATCCAGTACAGGAAACTTTTGTAATCATGGAATGCTCTACATCCGAGAAATTGGAGAACAAGGGATCAAAGAGCCCTCACTACCTGGTTCGTGATGCTGTGGGACACAGGGTGGAAGACTGAGTGGCTCCTTGAGACAATGATTACATAATCTGAGGTAGCATGAGGATAATCAGTACCTGATGAGCTGGCTCAAATGAGTAGTTAGGCACACTGGGTTATCAGCAGCTGAAATCTTTGTGTATGTGTGACAGGCAGTCAAAAGACAGGCAGGAACAACAGGACTGCACATATGAGTGGAAATGTTGGTGCCTACTTCATCAAAATTGGTAGGATTATGTTCACAGAATATTTAAGAAAACTTGGTTCAGTGTGAACTCTGGGACTGGTGTAGGACTGCAGTGGCTTTTCTAAGTCCCATGGTGGGACATGATCTTTATGAGGTATGACTCTAGGAGATCTTAGAGACGTTGAGAGGCAAACCAAAAGGGTTCATAAGGTGCCAAACATTCAAGAGGTTATAAGGATGGTGGAAAAGGCTGAACAGATAAAAAGATACTGGTTCATTCAAAGGCAAATGTAGTAAGGTTAGTGTTGAGTTAGAGTTTCTAGAGAAAAATCTGATGGAAAGCCAAAGGTTGTGCTTCTGGGTCTGTGAAATACTTCAGAGCCCGGACAAGAGTGCACCAGAGGACTGAAAGGAGTAAGTGATAGAGGTACACAGGAAAACATGTAAGATTCTTACGATTACACATTCAGAGGGTTCTATATACATTCTCTCCTGCAAGAAAGTATACAGGGGCCAGGTATTGTTCACCCAGCTGAGTGCTCTTTGCAAAGCTAGGAGTGAGCAGTAGAGAGAAGGTGACCCTTGCACAGGAGTCTATTAGACCTCTGAAGCAGGTTCTAGCAACATGCACAGTAGTCACAAACATAGTCCTCCTTCTTTTCCGCCCTGGGCCAGGCCAAGCAATGTTAGCAGGCTGTGGTGACATCATTAGGTCTGGGGCACTGTACAGAAGCTGCATAGCAGAGCTCTGGGGCAAGGAAGCTGGATGACTAATTTAAAATGACTGTGACTTGGGGAGGACCTTGTGATTTAAAAAACAACCCTCCTCCTGAAGCTGATAAATTCCAAGATCAACCAGCAGTTACTTGGAACTTGAAAAGATTATTTATGAGTTGTGTGTGCATTTTATATTTCATGTGCCACAGGGCCAGAAAACAGCCGTGGTAGCTGCCTCTCTCCCTTCACCATGTGAGTTCTGGGAATTGAATTCAGATCTTCAGGCTTAGGGCTTGGAGGCAAGACCTTTACCTGCTGAGTCATCTTACAAACCCTTTCCCTGGAGCTAGAAGGTAAGTCACACACTTTGTAAAAAGGTTTCAGTGCTAACTCTTGATTGAATATCTTACAGATTTGGAAAAACATCGGAAAGAACAGGTGAAAATACCAGTTAAAGATTTTTAAAGAAGATATCATGCTTGGATGAAAAAAAAAAAAACCCAAACAAACAAAAAACAAAAAAGCCAACCTCCCAGGAGCCATAGATTATTGAGTACAATCCAAAAAGGAAGAACTTCCTGTAAATTGTTGGTCAAGGATTCTTGAAGTGCCCAAAACAATTGCCCCTGCTGTTGTACACCAGACCTAGAATATTAGACTCAGTTCCTGAAGATACCACACTATATGCTTTGGTTAAAGAGAAGGGAGAAAATAAGCTGGAATGAGCTGCAAGCTCTCTCTCTCTCCCTTGTTGGCTGGTTTCCATGGGCTGGAAGGTGCTCTGTAGGCTGCTGGGAAGAGTTGATGGCAAACCTTCTCGGTTATGAACCCTGGATTCTCTCCTCTCAAACTTCTAGGCAAGATGTGCTTACTGGCTAGACAGTGACACAACCACTATGGATGTGAGCCTAGTTTTGTAGTTGGACCTGGGGTTCATTCATGCCACAGGAGGGAAATTATGATACAAAATTATGATAGAACACCATGACCAAAAGCAACTTGGGAAGGAAAGGGTTTATTTCAACCTCTAGGACCCAAACACAGTCCATCATGAAGAGAAGTGAGGGCCAGAACTCAAGGCAGGAACCTGGGGTCAGGAGCTAATACAGAGGCCATGGGGAAGTTCTGCTTACCAGCTTGCTTCCATGGCTTCTTCAACTTGCTTTCTCATAGAATTCAGGACCACCAGCCCAGAGGTGACACTGTCCACAGTGATCTGGGCCCTTCCACATCAATGGGAATCAAGAAAACGTACTATAGGCTTGCCCACAAAACAATCTGGTGGGTGTAATTTTCTCAGTCTCTTCCCTAATGACTCTGACATATGTCAAGTTGACAAAAAACTAGCCAGGTACTGTAAGTCAGTACAAAATCTTGTAACTGGGAAGGTCACAGGGAAGTTACTATTGTTGTTTTGCTTAACATATGGTATGATGTCAAATTATATTCTAAATATATGCTTATGCCCATAGATTACTGCTGCCATCAGGTTTCTTCATAGAGAATAACATTTCACTTTGCTTGATGGTGATTACCGAGACTTATACCTGGGCAAGCTATTGTGAAAAAGTGACTTGTTATGACACAATGCAAACCTTCGTAAATGAAGGAAAATATTCAGACATTTGTATCACCTCCTCCAGGTGCCAGGGACATAGTATATGATGTGGCAAACAGAACGAAAGAGGTGGAAGAAAGAGTGTTGTATGGTTATCTCCTACACGTTGAAACATTCCCTTCTGAACCAGGTATGGGGCATGTTACTATAATCCTGGTACCTGGAAGGAAGAAGCAGAGGGTCAGGAATGCAAGGTCATCCCTAACTACACAGTAAGCTTGAGACCAATATGAGATCTTATGGGGGTGGGGGGTGGGGGGGGGACCTTATGGGTAAAAGAGAAGGGAAGTGAAAGGGAAGGGAAGAAAGATAAAAAAGAAAAAGGGTAAAGGAAGAAAGATTTTTTAGAAAGAAAGAAAGAGAAAGAAAGAAAGAAAGAAAGAAAGAAAGAAAGAAAGGAAGGAAGGAAGGAAGGAAGGAAGGAAGAAAGAAAGAAAGGAAGGAAGGAAGAAAGGAAGAAAGGAAGAAAGAAAGGAAGAAGAAAAAAAAAGAGAGTCTCACAAGACTTGGGAAGCTAAAGAAACAGGCTCAAGAAACTTTTAAAACTCTCAAGGTAGCTAGGTGAGATGGAATACACCCTTTATCCCAGTCTTCAGGAGGCAGAGGCAGCAGAACTCTGAGCTCCTGGTCAGCTTGATCTACAGAGTTCCAGGGCAGCCAGGGCTACACAGAGACACCTTTACATAAGAGGTAAAAAACTGCTGGGAGAAAGGAACCTTTACCTTTCTGATAGAAGATGCCTTCAGGAAGGGCAGAGAGGACCAGGGCTGCAGTTTTTGTGAAATCATCACACATGCTGTGGTGGGGCTTTGTGGTGATGGTACCTACCTCCTCTGTAAGCAACCCAATAAACTCACAGCCTCACCAAGTTAGGCTTGGGTGGGATAATTTCTTTGGTCTGACACAGGCGTTTTAACCAGAACGAACAGACATCTGTTCACGTCTCAGAAGCAGTCACACAAAACAAGGCCAGTATTTGTCCTTAGAGAGCTGTCTGTCAAACTAGGGGAGGGAGACAAGGCTAAGTATCTCAGAGTGTGGTGATTATGAGAAGGGATGTAGCTCAGTTGGTAGATTGCCTTCCCAGTAAAGCATAATCCTCTGGGTTTGATTCCCCAGTACTGCCTAAACCATGTGAGACCAGAAGGGTACTCCTGTAATCCCAGATCCCTAGTGACAAAAGGCTAAGCAGTCAAAGGCAGGAAGAGCAGAGGTTTAAGGTCATCCTTGGCCATCTTTAGCTAGAGTTAGTTCAAGGCCATATCTAAAAAATAAAAGTCAAATACAAGATAGTTATATTTATTTCACAGAATTAAAAAAAATATTTTTGGTTTTTGAGACAGGGTCTCACTGTATAGCTTGGGATAACCTCAAATATACAATTTTCCTGCCTTGGCCTGTCAAGTGTTAGGATGTGAATTTAGCTGTTTTGTTTTGTTTTGAATTTTTAGAAAATCTTTTCAGAAGGTTAAGGTAGGATGATTAACTTGAGTCCATCCCAGAGTTCAAGACTAGAGTGGTCAACAATAGTAGAATCCTATGTCCAATAAACAGAATTTTAAAAAAATTAAGTGTAAAGATCTGTGGAATATGGACACACACACACGCACACACACACACACACACACACACACACACACACACACACACACATATTTTAGACAATGTCTCATATATTTCAGGCTGGTCTTAAACTCATACCCATGTAACTGAGACTGAACTTGAAATTCTGACCCTTCTGCTTGTACCTGTCAGTGCTGGAATTACAGCATCACACCATACCTAGTTTATGAGGTCCAGTGGATCAAACCCAGAGCTTCATGCATGCTAGGCAAAGTGGTTTTTGTTTTGTTTTGTTTTAATGTGTATGGGTGGTTTTTGCCCACATACATTTCTAGTGCCCTTGGAAGCCAGAAGAGAGTAATGGGTCTTGTAGAACTGGAGTTAGAGACTGCTATCAGTCTGCCATGTGGGTGCTGGGAAACCAAACTCAGGTCCTCTGGAAGACCAGTGTTCTTAACCCCTGAGCCATCTTTTCAGCCCCAAATTTTCCATTGTTTAAGCTACATCCTTAGATACTACTGATTCACATTTTTGAAATAGGGTTTCAAATGTTGTGTAGGCTGTTTCTAGAGCAACTGAGATTACTAATGCCCACAGCCACACCTGGTTCAGTATTTTAAGTATAGAGCTTAGTGAGTTTTAACAAAGATATATTTATAATCTGAGTAGTCACAATCAAAGTAGAGAGTGTTCTCATCATTCCCCAAGTTTTCTTACTCTTCTCCCTCTGCTTTTCTGCTCACAGCTCCATGTAACCTTCACTTTGCTTTTCACTATTCTGGGTTAATTTTTTCTAAAATTTCAGCTGGATAAACCAAACACACAGTATACTTTCCCCTATCTGATTTATTTTGCTTTTGTTTTTTGTTTTGTTGTTTGTTTGTTTGTTTGAGGCAGGATGTCATGTAGCCCAGACAGGCTTCAACCTCTCTGTATAACTAAAACTGACTTTGAACTCCTGATCCTCTTGTCTCTACCTCTTAAGTGTTAGGATAACAAGCAAAACCCACTAAGCCTGGCTCAAGTATAATGTTTTTGAGATTCCTCCATATTGTTGCATGTTCTTTTAAGCTGTACTCTGCTTTTGTTTCAACTCAGGATCTCTCTCTCTCTCTCTCTCTCTCTCTCTCTCTCTCTCTCTCTCTTTTGGTTTTTTGTTTTGTTTTGTTTTGTTTTTTGAGACAGGGTTTCTCTGTGTAGCCCTGGCTGTCCTGGAACTCACTTTGTAGACCAGGCTGGCCTCGAACTCAGAAATTCGCCTGCCTCTGCCTCCCAGGTGCTGGGATTAAAGGCATGCGCCACCACGCCCGGCCAACTCAGGATCTCTTATGCCCAAGCTGGCCTCTAACTTTGTAGTCAAGGATGACTTTAAACTCCTGATTTTCCTTTCTCCACCTTCCAAGTGCTGTGCTTATAGGAATGTGCCACAATATCCAGTTTTACGCAGTACTAGGGATGGAACCCAAGGTCTTAAGGAAAGCATTTTACTAACTAAGCCATATACTCTAAGCCCCCCTCTTTCATTATTAACATTATCATTATTTTGAAACAAGTCTTAATCTGTGTTCCATACTGGCCTGGAGCTTACTTTGAGCAATTACGTCTGGCCTCAGCCTCCTGAGACTGGTATGAATCACCATGCCTGGCTTAGATTATAAGTACACACACACACACACACACACACACACACACACACACACACACACACACATTTGTGTGTATATCTAGCTGCTCCAGAGCCATTTGTTGAAGATATTTTTGTATTTGCTATTTACTGTTAGGGGACAAATCATTTAGTTTAAAACAGTAGTTTTCCCATGGCAGTAGCTCAGTTTTGTAACTGAATTCAGTGTTACTTCAACACTGCAATCAAGATGATAGCTTGGGGTGGGGGAGGGGATAGTCATCTGAAGATTGGACAGGATCTAGGCATCCACTTCCAACATGCCTCATCCACATGCCTGGCAACTTAGTAATGGCTGTTGGCTGTTGGCTGGAGGTTTTAGTTCTTCACTACATTGATATGTCCATAGAGTTTATTCAAACTTCTTCCAACATTACAGTCATGCCAGATTTCTATAGAAGATAATACATTTGTTGGAGGAATCCACTGAGTATGTGTGCGTGTGTGTACATATGGAGGTCAAAAGACAACTTGGAATAGATTCTCTTCTTCCCCCATATGGGACCTGGGGCTTGAACTCAGGTCATTAGGCTTGGTAGCAAACACCTTTACCCACTGAACATTTTGCTTGTCCTATGTATTTTTTTTTTCAACTCTAAAGGCATTCTTCCTTTTTATGTCTTCTTTTCTGTACTTTAAATACTTGAATATTATTATAATACTTTTATCAGTACTGCACACCAATTATGTGATTCTGTTTCTGTTGACTGACTTTTCTCCTTTTAGTTTTTGTTAAGTTTTGCTTCTTAGCATATATAGTATTTTATTTATTATTTTTTTAAGTGTCTGCTAGTGTGTGACACCAGTAAAGGTCTATACTTGTCTTAAAGACTATAGGTTTTGTTTTTTTTTTTTGTTTGACTGAGACAGGGTTTATACTGTATCTCTGATTGACATGAAACTATTTAGGCTAGGCTGTTTTTTTTTTTGTTTTTGTTTTTTTTTCCAGTTTTTTCGAGACAGGGTTTCTCTGTGTAGCCCCGGCTGTCCTGGAACTCACTTTGTAGACCAGGCTGGCCTCGAACTCAGAAATCCACCTGCCTCTGCCTCCCGAGTGCTGGGATTAAAGGCGTGCACCACCACGCCCGGCTAGGCTGTTCTCAAACTCATGAAAACACTCCTGCTTCAGACTCCTGAATGCTGAGGTTACGGGCAGGAACTATTGTGTTCAGGTTTTGCCCTGAATTTTATTATTTCTGGTTACTGCTTTTGGGTTTGGTTTGCTCATACTTTTCTAAGACCTTGAGATGCATCACCAAGTTCTTATTTTATTTATTTATTTATTTATTTATTTATTTATTTATTTATTTATCTATTTATCTATTTATCTATTTATCTATTTATCTATTTATTGGTTTTTCGAGACAGGGTTTCTCTGCACAATCCTGGCTGTATTGGAACTCACTCTGTAGACCAGGCTGGTCTTCAACTCAGAAATCCACCTGCCTCTGCCTCCCAAGTGCTGGGATTACAGGCGTGCGCCACCACTGCCCGGCCCCAAGTTCTTATTTTGAGGTCTTAACTTTTTTTTTTCTTTTTTTCTGTTTAGATGAACTCTTATGTAATCCAGGCTGGCCTCAAAGTCTTTATTGTAGTTGAAATTGGCCTTGAAATCCTGATCTTCAGACTTTGCCTCCAAAGTATACACTAACACGCTCAGTTTTTAACAACTTCTTCTTCTTCTTCTTCTTCTTCTTCTTCTTCTTCTTCTTCTTCTTCTTCTTCTTCTTCTTCTTCTTCTTCTTCTTCTTCTCCTCCTCCTCCTCCTCCTCCTCCTCCTCCTCCTCCTCCTCCTCCTCTTCTTCTCCTTCTCCTTCTCCTTCTCCTTCTCCTTCTCCTTCTCCTTCTCCTTCTCCTTCTCCTTCTCCTTCTCCTTCTCCTTCTCCTTCTCCTTCTTCTTTTTTTTGAGACAGGGTTTCTCTGTGTAGCCCTGGTTGTCCTGGAACTCACTCTGTAGACCAGGCTGGCCTGGATTAAAGGCATTCGACACCACTGCCCGGCATCAACTGACTTTTAAAGATAGTAAACATTCATAAATTGAGGGTTTTAGCGGTGTTTATTCCTTGTTTGGGGATTGTGGCACTAGTTAAAAAGATTTATTTAAGAATCCTACTCAAACTGGAGACATGAGGTTGTATCTCAGCAGCTACCATCATGGAACTGGATGGCAGTGTTTCTCTCTTCCTAGGCAGGGAGCTAATCCCAGGCTCTTTCTTTACAAAGAGGATGGCAGGTTTCCTTCTACAAGTCTACAATTTCACTACAAGCTAAAGGAAGATTCAACTTGTCTTTACTTGTTCAAGCAATTAAGAGTACTAAAAAACTGTTTCAATTTTCTGGTTAACTTTTTCCTTTCCAAGAACTGTTTCCAGAATGGGGTATGTTTTCTTTTGTACATATTTTATATACATCTGGTAAAGTGCCTTCCGTTAATCCCTAATGTTACTATGAAAGTCAAGTCACAGTTTGACTCTGATTTAAAAATATGAAAGTACTGATGTTCAAGACTTATTTCATGTCCATCACATTAAAAGAACTTTTTGTTTGGAAGGAATCTGGCTTATAGGGAAGATACAAGAGAACAATCCAAAGACTACATATCTAGAGTCAAAGAAACTAACAGTTCTTTCATTGTTTTTAACCATATGAGTTCTCTCTTGGTATTTCTTTTTTTTTCTTTTTTAAAAAATTATTCTTATTCTTATTCGTATTCTTCTTATTATTATTATATGTAAGTACACTGTAGCTGTCTTAAGACACACCAGAAGAGGGCATCAGATCTCATTACGGGTGGTTGTGAGGCACCATGTGGTTGCTGGGATTTGAACTCAGGACCTTCAGAAGAGCAGTCATTGCTCTTACCTGCTGAGCCATCTCACCAGCCCCCATCTCTTGGTATTTCTATCACAGTATTTCTACTGATTAAAGCAGTCACATGATCCTACCCATGCTCCAGAGATGGAAAAATAATTTCTATAAACCTATCTTCACAGAAATGTATAAATATGTTTAAAAACACCCTTTTTTCTGAACTATCTTAAAGTATACTGCATAATGTCTTTCCTTCTAAATAAACTCAGTATAAACTTATTAATAACAGGATTTTGGTCAAAAGCACTCAGGAAGAAGGTAGGTTGTTACTGACAGTATTTATGGAGATGATTTCTCCTCCCCTTGAGGCTCTGCAGCACTTTGTGCCTGTTTTAATGGCTAGAATGCAGCAGAGGTGATGCTGGGTTGACATCTCAAACTAAGTCTTAAAGGCAATGCTGTGCCCCACCCCCTATCTTTCTCAACCCCCTATCTTTCTCACCTCAGCAATCCAGCCACAATATGGTGGGGCATGAGGAAGCACAGTAGGCACAGCTATCTAGCTAACAGCTCCAATTATGGTCTTAGCTGACAACCAGTATCAAGTATATGATTGATTCATAAGACCCCAGTTCCTAGCTCTCGACCCATCACGGCTAACAGTACATGGGACAGTGGTTGGCTAACCCCAAAGAGCCTTGATCAATTGGAGATTCATAAGCAACATAATTTTTTTTTTTTTTTTGAGACAGGGTTTCTCTGTGGCCCTGGCTGTCCTGGAACTCACTTTGTAGACCAGGCTGGCCTCGAACTCAGAAATCCGCCTGCCTCTGCCTCCCGAGTGCTGGGATCAAAGGCGTGTGCCACCACGCCCAGCTAAATGTTGTTGTTTTAAAGGTAACTTTTTTGTGTGTGCAGCAATGATGATTCAGAAAAACACAGAATTTTCTATTAGAATGTGATTTTTATTTCAGAGGCAGGATTAAGCTGGATGTTGCCATTTATGCCTGTGATCCTAGCACTTGGGAGGCTGAGATTGAAAGACTGTCATGTGTTTGAGTCTAGTCAGTATTATAGAGACCCTGTCTCAACAAACAACCTAAGAGGATAAAAACTAATGCTGCCGCAATGAGGATGAAAACAATTCTGTTTCCCTATCAGGACATATGCACCTTTTGAGAGTCAACTGTTAGAATGGAATTCCTTATATCAGTTTGTATAAGACATTTGAGCTAATAAATGTACACAATGACCTGTTAACTACCATTAAAGCCTGTCCTTGTTTTTCATTCTGTATTTAGAAAAACTAGATGATTTGGAATAATTTAGCAGCTTTTAGCCAGAAAGAATACCCATTAAGAGAGTGTCTTAGTGTTTGTTTCGACAATACACTATGACCAGAAAGCAAGTTGGGGAGGAAAGGGTTTATTTGGCTTACACTACCAGATCATAATCCATCACTGGAGGAAGTCAGTAAGCAGCACCATGGTCTCTGCATCAGCCCCTGCTTCTGGGTTTCAGACCTGTTTGAGTTCCCGTCCTGACTTCCTTCAATGATGGATTATGATCTGGAAGTGTATGTCAAAATGATAGTATATGGGCAGAGCTCCTAACGAGGGTACAGTTTGTTTTGGTGGGGGATACTTGAACCCTTTTCTTAAGGACTTTTTGGGATAATATCTACAGGCTACTACCTACCTGCGCGCTCGCGCGCGCGCGCGCACACACACACACACACACACACACACACACATGTCCCATATGCATGTGAAGGTCAGAGGGCAACTGGTGGAAACCAACTCTCTCTTTTGACCTTACGTGTGTCTTAGTATTGAACTCATGTCATCTAGGGTTGATGGCAAGTGTCTTTAACAGCTGGGCTATCTTAACCAGCCTAGCACCTTATTTTTTGAATGATGTTAGGGTGTATACCTAGGACTTCCTGTCAGGTGCTGCCATTGACAACTTAAATGTCACAGCAAAGCAGAAATCTGACAAAAACCAATGAAACACTTGAAGTCTGTAAGCATTCAACTACTTACAATTCTTAACAAGTGTTAAGTGTACCTTGCTAGTTAATAATGGACTTTGTTCTATAATTTGCTTTAATAGATAGCTTTGATTTTGTCTGTGCCAAAGGCAACTCTGATGAGAATAAGCTGCTCTGAGTTCTCTTTTATATTCTGTGCCTTCACTCATAATTGTTCTTGCCCTTTATTTGTTTTCCTACCTTACTGGCTTTATATTCTCAATCGTCTTTCTAGTTCCTCACCCTCCAGAATTCTGGTTATTTTATTTTATTGAAACAGGGTCCCTCTAGGTAGCTGTGGCTGTCCTGGAGCCACAGCTACCTAGAGCACACCAGGCTGGTCTTGAACTTACAGAAATCCACCTGTAATTATCAGTGCTGAGGTTAAAGGTGTGTGCCACTATTCCCAGCTCAGAACTTTTCTTGTTAAAATCTCCAATTACCAGGTCAGTATGGTGACTCACACATGAAATCCCAGCACTCGGTAGGCTGGAAAACTGTAGTGAATTTGAGCCCACTCTAAACTATATAGTAAGTTTCTGGCTAGCCTGAACTAGACTGAGACTCTGTTTCATAGAACAAACAAAAAATTCCATTCCTTTGGGAGAAGACTATGTCCTTTGAAATCTTTTAGACAGATAGATATCTTTAAATACCATCAACTTCTAATGACTTCACTCAGATTTCCAACCTGGACCTTTTCTTGCTTCATACTTAAAACTCTATTCAAGCCTGGCAGTGGTGGTGCATACCTTTGATCCCAGCACTCAGGAGGCAGAGGCAGGTGGATCTCTTCTCTGTGAGTTAAAGGACAACCTGGTATATACCCCCCTCACACACTCCCCCTTGCACACACACATACACAGAGCAGGGTTGGGGAGAGTGAGTTAGTTTTAGAACAGCCAGGGCTACACAGAGAAACTATCTTGAAAAACAAGATAAAACAAACAAACAAACAAACAACCCCTCACAAAACTCTATTCAAAATCTCAACTTGGATGTCTAATTAGGTAGAGCTTCTGCCCTTGAACCATAAACTTTCTCTTCCCATTGTCTTCCTTACTTCACTAGCAATCCTATCCCTCAAATTACTGACACCATTAACTTTTGAATAATCCTTGACTATTCACCCATCCCAATCTATACTCTGGACACATTCATATGACATTTATGTGTATGTGTGTGCTAATGCACAGAGGCCAGTATGCGTCTTCTATTACTCTCTGCCTATTCCTTTGAGGCAGGCTCGCTCTCTGTACTTGGGGCCCACCTTCACAGCTAGGCTAGAAGCCAGTGAACGCTATCAATCCACGTCTCTACCCATGTTAAGAGTTGGGATTCCAGGTTTGCACGTGATGCCCGGCTTAGTATGTGGGTTCTGGTATCTAAACTCTGATTGTACAGCAAGTACTCTTAACCACTGAGCCATTATTTCCAGCCCAGTTGGCTTTTACTACAAAATATCTGGAATACAACCTTTTACCCATAAACCTCATTGCTTGAAGGCAGTGGAGATGACATCCTAACCTTGTTTTTTCTCTTCTCAATCTAGATTCTGTGTTTGTGTATATATACTG